>NC_050511.2:24455630-24770908 GCF_012460135.2 Molothrus ater | reverse complement strand
TCATGTAGAAAATCCATGGTGCCAAATGATGGGATAAACCTGTGCCTAAGCAGGAGGTGCTGTTGGCACAACACAGCAGGAAACAGCAGGGTCAAAGTTGGTCCCCCAGGATTTTGCAAGGAATTCTGAGGATTTTTTCAGGAGATTGGAAGCTTAACACATGTTCCTATGCTTTTTTATCCTGTGAAGATAAAACAGATAAAATGTGAGTGTAGGGTTTTTGGTTGGTTTGGTTTTTTGTTTTGTTTTAGTTTTGGGGGGCTTTTTTTTGCCTAAAAGCCATTCTAAATGGTCAGAGTAATTTGGGGAAAAGATCTGATGGCTCAGAAATATGGAAATTATTTTCTGATACTAAATATGCACATACTAGTAATTATAAGTCCACAATGTACAACTTCTTTTATTTGAGTGTTAAATATCCCAGTTTTTGTATGGCAACTCAAGAAATTGCTGCCATATCAAATGTACTTCTAAATTTATTTAGCTTTGGGTAATAAAACAAAACTGCTGATGCACCATAATTTCCAGAAGGACTGAGGACACAGATGGCAGAAGAAAATGGAGCTGTCGGAAACTATGAGCACTCCTATAGACTGTCATGTTATGTATCCTGATGCTTTTACCCCAGTACTGTTTTTTGGCAAATGTGCAGTGCCACACAACTATTGACATTCAAAACAGAAGAGTGTGGCTGGCCTTCTAGATACACAAGGGGTTTGGAAGCGACAGAAGAAACTGTAAAAATCTATTTTTAAAGCATTATTCAAGAGTAATACGACTGATTTATAAAAACTGTCTTCTGCAGTTAAGGACAGTAGTGATAAATACCATGACATCTGCTCTATAATACTTCAAAAGTCAAAGTCCTCGAATTTCAGAGTTTGGGCCTAAAGCCAAGAAATGTACTTGGCAATAGATTCATATCAGGTCCTTTATCCCCTTTTTACAAAGTGAGAAATTTAACCTAGTTATGATTTTCCTTGCTGAAATTACACCCCTAAGAAACTAAAAATGTGGAAGTACTCTTTCAATCATTTGCTCAAAACTGCACGTATTTTCAACAGCATCATTGTCAGAAACTAGGCTTCTGTCACAGCCTTGCTCTTTAGTAAAAAACATCATCTAGCTTCAGATACTCTTAAAACACTTTAAGGTAATAAAGAAAACAGCCAACTAAAAAGCAGTAATTTAGAGGAGGTTATTTTCATACAATCTGAAGTTAGCCAACTAAAGGACACAACTCTATATCCTCCTTCTAACCCTTCAGTGACTTTCTCTGGAATCTGATTGCTCATAACAACTCCTCATGTCTACCTTGTTCTCACCACCAGGAATAAGCCCAACTCAGTGACTTTCAAGAGATTTGAAGACATGTACAGACAGAAGAGACCTTCAAGTAGAGCAAGTGAGCAAAGTAGAGATTTCACTTGGAAGATAATGAAGAAAAAAAGCAACAAGAAAGTGAGAGTAGTGCAAAAACGAAGAAAATAGTCAAGTGACTTGAAATAATGTTCTGGAATTATACATATATATCTTGGTCCAACATATATTTTGTTTATTCAAAAGCTGGAATTTTTTCTCTTGGTTAAAAAAAAATCAGAGGACATGGATGAGATCAAGCACTAGGTCAGTTCCAGCAATAAGTGCAAAATAGAGTGAAAGACAGTTGCAGAATTTGGAGTTACATGTGCAAGAACTTAAGTCACCATATTTTGATCGGTCAAAATATGTTCTACCCTATTTCTAAACACAAGTGTACCTCTACTTACATGCTAGACTACTTTATAGAATCCCTTTTTTCAACGAAGCAGATTATTAATTTATGGACACTATCATTGTATGGAAGCATTTGGTATAGGAAATAATTTCCTTAGCTGCATGTGTCCTGGTCCAATCTTTATGTGTTTATTCTGCAGTGTAAAGAGGAAAAAAACATGTATTTGAACTTAAAAAATTTTATTTAAGGACAGAAGAAACACCCGTAATGTAGTTTCATTTCAGAGCATTTCATTAACTGAATCCACCCCTCTCCATAGAAATATTAATTCTTATGAGCAATGAAAGTTTCCTAAATACTGTGAATTACTTACTCCCACTGTATTTCTTTCTATCTGACATCTATTTATTGAGGAAGCAAGGTAGGTAAATAAGGACATAGAAGCCTGACCAAGTTTTCAAAAGTTTTTTCAAAGTGTGGATAATGTTGGTATTTCAGACTTGCTCCTAGCTGTTTTAAAACCAGGGCCATCTGTGATTTTTTTTATGTCAGGACACAAGAGTGGTATGGCTGGAAGGAGATCAAAAGCAAAGCAGACCCTAGACACAGAATTTGCTTTCCATTCTTTATAGCACAGCTTTCCCACCCTGCACCTACCTCCCTTGAAGTCACACAGGAAACTGTAATTCTACCAGAATTTAGCAAATGGTTGATAGACACCATTGTAACTCTCCAGAGTGGTGGAGAAGTGTTTTACAGACACCTTCTGTCTGAATTTCCAGACAGAAAATACAGTGTGTATTTGTCCTTCTGATTCATCCACTTGGATGAGACTGTGAGAATACCTCTAGAGGGCAAGGAATGAATCACTGCTTTGTTCCTTCATCCTTTCTCCCAGCCACCTGCAGGACATCACGACATCACTGTTACAGGCTGGCCAGCACGGATGTGAGCATGTGCCTGGTGTTACTGGCTTGGTTTGCTGCTGATACCTCCTCAGCAGTAGCAGTAGAGGTCTGCAAGATCAGGTCTCTCCTCTCTCTTTGGGACTACAAAACAGTGTCACCAGGCATACACAGCACATTCAATCCTCCTTTGCACTTTGTTCTCTTTTTATGCTTTCACTGTTCAGTCTTTCCCTTCTTTTCCTTCCCACTTTGTCACATACACTAAAAGCCAGCATTGGTTCTGATAATGAGATGCTAACACTGGGTCCAGGCCAGCCTTGCTCATGTGTGCTTTAAGCTGTTTCACACATTTTATAAGCTTTCAATACATTTTCAGTTCTGTGAAAAGAAAGTTCTTTGAGGTTACTGTTGGCTCTGGTAATTCATCAGCATAAGTTTAGCAAGACAGGGACTCTGTGTTTCTCTACCAGGTTAATTCCAGACTCAGTATACTGTCTTTGAAAGCAAATAAATGCTAGCTTTCTAAAATGTCTCTGCAAAAAAAAATTGAGTAATATGAAGTGTAAGAGGAAGTTTCTCCAAAGGATGACCCTAGTATATTCATGCTTATTGACCGAAACATCACAAAGTTAATATAACACATAATCCTTCCCTTTGCATACTTAGTAGAAAGTGAAGAAAAAAAAAAGGCAATTTTGCATGTCTGCATGTCTGTAACTACAATGCTGGTGCTCTTTTCAATATTAAATATGCAATAAAACCCAGCCCTGAACACACTTTCTACAGGTACTGTTCTGAGTTGTACACCTTACCTGTGTTTCTTTAACTGGTTTATGTTCACAGTCTTTATAAGAAAACATGCCTCTGCCTCAGGACAGCCTGGGTACCTGCAGGAAACAAAACACCACCTTCTTACACAGGGGAATTTCCATACTGCATACACCAGCCTCGCAGATATGGCAAGTTCAGATTCAGAGTTTTGAGGTCAAAGGTCTTCCACAAGTCCCCCATATATTTTCATTTGAGGTTTTCAAGCTCCCTCAGGAAATCCATTTTGTGAATACTACAAGTCTGTCTAACAGCTGGAGAAAAATTCCTTCTCATCTCTGCTAGAGTAAGGACAGTTACTGTATCTGCTGGGAAATTCCGTGACAAAGGCAGGAATGACGAATCTGACTCCATCTTCCCAGAAGGCTAATTTATTACTATCTGATATGATATGAAATGATATTATGTTTATTATATTAGAGAATACTATACTATACTGACTAAAGAATACAGAAAGGATAATTACTAAATGCTTAAAATATAATAATAAAAACTTGTGACTCTTTTCAGAGTCTCGACACAGTTTGGCCCTGATTGGACAAGAGTCAAAACACCTCACACCAGAATCCAATGAAACAATCACCTGTGGGTAAACAACCTCCAAACACATTTCAGATGAGCAAAACACAGGAGAAGCAAATGAGATAAGAATTGTTTCCCTTTTCTCTGAGGCGTCTCAGCTTCCCAGGAGAAAAATCCTGGGGGAAGGGATTTTATCAGAGAATGTGAATGCCACAGACAGTGAGATTCTCTGTCTGACCTGCATTGTTATCTACATTATATCAGTGGCAAAACTAAAGAGCCATGAAAATGGTGCAGCACATCCATCAAAATTTTCATTTACATGTTTACCCCTTGGCTGTGCTCCACTCTCTGGGATAATGTGTACATGTGTTTCTGTGCGCACACACACACACACACACATAGCACACAGGCAAAGAAAGAAAACTGTGTAAGAGCTACTTGAAGTGGACACACAAGGACCAGAGCAATCAAGGCATCCTAGTCACTGACAGAAGGAATCCTACTGAGTATTCTGTCTCTGCCAGGACTATGGACAGTCAATTATGCTGAGGGTGGAAGGTGGGAGCTGGAGACCACCACTGCAGAATCGCAGGCAAAAAAAGTGAGATGTTCCTGAGGGCACTTGATTTCCTTGTGCATGCATTATAGGAAAAATGATGAGTCTGTCTTTGTGTCCTAGACCCATCTCACTACATTCATCTGCAGATCCCAGAAGAGTTTGCAGGTTTCAGTTGCAGCAAGTGAAGGGAAAAGTAGAAAGAAGGTGGAGAGAAGAGTGGAAAGAGTCTGAAAGTTGCACGTTATAGGATTAGCTCAAATAAAGGAAGGTTTGGTTAGAGAAACACAGGAGATATCACCATCCCCTCAAAAGCCCCCACTAATTCCTCTTCATTACTCCTCTTCAGTAACAGTCCCTTCAACTTCATTCCCTGTCTCAGACCTTAGCCTGCTCCCTCAAAAAACCCAGTCAATACCACTACAAAAGAGTTTTACTCCTCCAAAGACAGGGACAAAATAAGGTATCCTGGCTCCATGGAAACTTATGGTATTCTGAGTCTAGTGAAAAGACTTGGACACTGAGTGAATATATCTCTGGTTGATGCCATGAACAGCTGGGATAAATCCAAGAACTGCCCTGGCATTGATTTTATTTATTTCAAGTATTTATCTGTCCCTGGCCAGCAGCAACAGAGATCAAGTGATTTACAACCATCATTTCTATTGTGGCCAAAGATAGGTACTCTGTCCCAAGATTATTTTCTTTTTTTCTTTTTGTTTTTGTTTTTGTTTTTCTTTTTCTTTTTCTTTTTTTCTTTTTCATTTTTCTTTTTCCTTTTCCTTTTTTCTTTTCATTTTTCTTTTTGCTTTTCCCTTTCTCCTTTCCCTTTCTCCTTTTCCTTTTCCTTTTCCTTTTCCTTTTCCTTTTCCTTTTCCTTTTCCTTTTCCTTTTCCTTTTCCTTTTCCTTTTCCTTTTCCTTTCTCCTTACTGCAATGCATTTTCTGCCTATGTCCTTTGATGTGGACACCAAACGTCCCATTCATTTAATCAAGAGTAAGATTTGTCAGTGTGTGGTACAGTGAAAGCCAGCAGGCTCTCCATTTAACACGCATGGGCAGGACATTTCACTGTGGGACTAAACCTCTCTCCATCTTTTCTAATTGAACCGTGTCCTACAGTAGTTTCAGTGCATGAAGTAACTCAGCATGATGTGTATTTTAATGGACACTGTAGCACCGGGGTGGCAGCGAGACAGGCACCACACCCCCTTCAGTGAAGCTGAAGGCACATCAGCAGCTGTGGTGGGCTGGTTGTCACGTCAGATCAGCTAACCATCCTCACTGGGCAAGGAGGGGGTAACGCACATGATTTTTTTTATTGGTTTTGCCCTGAGTCACAAAGTGCTGTGTTTTTCCCTCACATTTTTTCAAGCAGTTTCCTTTACGTCCTCTTTGGTACCAGCCACAGACATTCATTCAGCATACAGTGACTCTTAGGCAGACAAGCATTAGCAGTTTTTGGCAGTAGCCTGTGACTTCATGTAACGCTGAAATTCCCGTGACAGGCTAAGCTTCCAGCACACCAACCTGGCAATGACAGTCCCATGTATCCTGTGACTTAGGGTGTTGCTCTGTCAGGGCCTTACTGCCATAACCCCAGAAAAAAATACTAGGGAAATTGAGATACCAGCTTTTGCCAAATCATCAACAGTATCTTTTCAGACAGAGACAGAAGAGGTAAGAAGCTATTGAATAAATTATCCAAGTGACTTCTGGCTTTTCATATCAGATTGCTGCACACAATGTCTCCTAAGGGCCTTTCAATGGTAACAAGCCATGGACTCCAGTTACTCAGACATGTTTTGCATGCTTCCATCCAAAAAATCCATTCCAATGCACCCCTCATAAGCAACGTGTAGTAAGCATTGAATAGAGGATTCATTGAGCATGCAAAGGAAAGTTGTGTCATAATCTTTTCTCATGACTAATGGCATTCATTTTCTGTTACAAGAGGGACACTGTTATGACCCAGAATGCTACACTTTATCAAATTTTCTTTTTTCTTGCTCAAAGAACTAAAAAACAAGATTATAGTGAGCTTTGATTGGTTATAACTCTGGATTATTTTCCATTTAAGAACATTTTTGAATGTGAAACGGTAAGTAGAGTTAATAGTTACACAATGTCATGTCAGATAACACAGAAAACGTGGCAGAAGGAATCTATCAGCAGACCAGATAATTTCTAAAACAAAATAAGCTTCTGTTTGAAAAGAAGCTTCTTTACTATGTTTATTTGGTGACATGGCAATCTGCCTGCTGTTATTTCAGGTGTGTGTCTCCACCAAAGTACCTAAAATTAGCTCCGTACACAGCCATATCCCTGGTGGTGTGGTAAGAAATTGTGTGCAAAGAGCAGCAAAATATGAGTGGCTCAGGGGTCATAACAACAGCATGTGGTGATAGACGTGGAAAAATATGATCATCAGGCAAAATAAACTACATTTATATCAACATTTCTGAACAAATCCCAAGTTCTCACGGAACTAGAATACTAGAATACTTACAAGGCACAGACACCAGATCTTGTGGTAGCTAATGTATCTCAGTGCTCATGATATTTCATTTCTGGAAGCTGGGTTGCATGTTTACTTGCAGGACAAAGGCAAGTTGGGAGACATCACAGCACGGTCCCTACAGCACAAAAAAATGTTGAAAAGAGACTGTCAGTGATGAGAAGCTGCATTTCCAACAAGCAGCAACTTGATGTGATATCTAGTTCCCATAGTTTCTTCATTGACATGCCTGTGTCCTAGTGTAGTCCAAGCACATACTTCCATTTTCCCACACAGATGATTAGGTTCCAGCTTTACAGATATGGCATGTCTGGTAAAGACAAAAGTGGATTTGAGGCAGGAAAAGTATAGTGACTGCACTGTAAAGCCTTTCAGATGTCTGGTTTGAACCCATAATACTTCTTTCAGAGGGTAGCAGCAGCTGCCACTCTGAAGTCCGTGGTAGTCAGGGTGCCACTGGATGTTGTGGCAGGGCTCCTATCTTCTGACAGGGTTTAGAAAGGAAACATTCTCTCCATGCAAGCAGGGACTAGATTTCTATCAGAGACAGAAATGGGATTTCCAGACCACTGGCTTAACTTGGCTGGTTTTGAAATCAGTAAGCATAATTCCCAGTGGCAGCAGAGTTATGTCAGTGAGATTCAGTGAAAATGAAAATTACTAATGTCTGTAAGTGCATGACACTCCTTTGGACACAGAACAGTGCCTGCTTAGCTTTTGTCACTGTTTTGCATTGACAGGTTTGCATATTTTCTTTGAGCAACAGTCAGATCCTCACTATTAATGCAAAATACCAGAGGCCAATTACTTATTACTATTTATAGTTAGCTGGCTTTTTGTAGGTTTATTGAAAAAGTGATCCTGCAGAAAGACCTGTGAAATACAAATGAATATAAATGAAATCTAAAGCCATTTTGTTCACTCTTCACATCTCGCCTGGAAATTTCTTCTGTGTGAAAGTTTTGATAGCCAAAGGCTTAACTGCTGGAATATGATACCTCTCAGAACTGACACACCACAAGAAGGAGAGGTGAGAATTGTTCCTTATTTTTTTCCTGTCCTTTGTCCCATATCTTCATTCACTTTCTATTTCATTTATGCTAATGTTTGGGGTTTTTCCTGAGAATTTTTCTTAACATATGAACTTACTCTGCAAAAATTGTTTATATGTTCTTTTTTTATAAGCTTCAGTGGCCCCAGATTAAGCTGCCAGTCAAACACACTTTTAGATTCGGAGTTAATATCTTTTGATAGGGAAGAAAGGACTTTCCCTTTACTGGATTAGCAGCAAAAAAACTCCCAAACTCTAGAGCATAACTGTGCCCTAGCCATGTCTACCTTAAACCTGTAGAGAAGTTTCTTCTTATATAGAAACATTCATCTCAAGAAGAGAACCTACTGCAAATTATCATTTACAGAAGGAATCTACTCCATCATTTGAAGCAGTTCTGCGTGACATTAGGACAATCCCAGGCCTCAGGTCACTTTGCAATAGACCTCAGGCAGCAAATTGAGAGTGTGCCTGCAGAGAGCCTGCAAAGAGATGTGCAATTCAGCTAATTTTCATGTATCATGCCTCATAGGAAAGCAGGAAAGATTTGGTGCAGAAATTCTTGGCTATGACTCTGAGCAGACAGAGGCAGGTCAATGGAAAAAAAATGAGCTTTTTTTAGAACTCTAACTTTGCAGATTCTACCACATTGCAAATATTTTCTGACTTTGGATGTTTGTCCATCCTGTCTGTAACAATAATTTGCAGAGCTCTGATAATTTCATTGGTTGGTTTTGGATTTTTTATAATGATGAAAATACAAGCATCAAACTACCCACTTTGCTATGACCAGAGAAAAATGTCATATGTATCAGCAGACATAAAATAGCTCTAGCAGAGATTATTGCTGGAGGATATAGCCTCCATTATTCATATAAAACATAGTGCTGCCACCGATCATTATCCCTAATAGTAGTAATCCTCCCTGAATGGGTTCATTAAAGTGTCCTCAGCATCACTGTGGGCTGTTAATAATCTGGTGGTAGCAGCCTGCTTTGCTGTATCTACAGCTTAACCTACACTTATTCCTGTCATTGCCTTTTTTTCCCTCCACATTAATCATCCTCTGAAAACATTTTCAATATTCTCTCTTGTAACACAGGAGGATAATGCCTTCTAATTGTCATTCTGAGTCTGCTTATTCTGGTCCTTCTGCATAAATATAATTGCAAAATCAGCAGCCTCTGATACCTGCACCCTCCCCATCGTGCTCCATGAGCAATTGCAGTGGTGGTCTCTTCCAGTCCTGTGAAGAGGGACCCACACTTGCCTTCCATCTTAGAGACCCTGCCTGCACCTGCACTCTCTGCCCAGACACCACAGCACATTGTGGCAGGCACCCTGCTTCCTTGGCTGTCCAGAGAGGGTCCCCTTTCAGAGCATGTCAGACTCCAGCCTGAAGCACTCCAGATGCTCCTACGGCAGCCACAGGGCAGGAGGAGTGGGATGAGCCTGCATGCTGATGTGTGCTGTGTCTGAAGCCTGCACCCTGATGAATGATGATGTATCCTGATGCATACTGGGCTTCACTCACATACCACGTTGGGGAAAAAAACCCTAGCATAAAAATGTGACGTGAACCAGGAAATAATCTCATCCTCTCATGTCTACATAGAACCCCAGAACACCACTCACATTGTATAACACAGCAGAAGTTCACCGTATACCTTTGTTCCATTTCAACTTTATCTGAATTTTCTGTTTTGCAGAAAGCATCAATTACTCCAGCGAATCATGGAAAAAGGTTTAAAAGTCCTCAGTTTTGCAAGTCTCAGTTTCCAGTTTACTTCCCTTTCACAATGAAGGTTTTTTCCCCAACAAAAATGAATCTAATAAAAGGTGGAAGTGTGAAAATTTCTGTCAGTAATACTATTAATCCTGCTGTTGAATTCCTGCCATATCAGATTAGGTGATCAGTTGATGCTTTGCTGAGATGCAGCAGGAAAAATCCTACCGCTGATTTTTTAATAGCTTTGCTGCTGTTTGACATTGAATACTGTTAATATCTAGGCATGAAAATATGACCCAATTATGCAAAGAAAATACATATAATATTCCCTATAACTGTTCTGCTTAAATAGATTTTTTATTTGAATAGATGAAACAAACTGACAAAAACAATCTTTGAAGTACTATCCTCATAAGCAGTAGGATTAAGGATATTTTTCATAAGGAGTGATGTTATTTGACACCTCAGAGGAAGAATAGAGTCTTTATTAAAAAAAATCTCTTGAATTAGACAATATTAGGAGAATTCTTTGCCATGGTGCTTTATTATGAACACTATTAGAATTATATAGGGTTTCTCCTTGTTAAACTTTCTGACACCTTTTCAATTTGCCTCTTTACCTTAATTCAAGGCCACAGGAAAGTAAATGCATCCTTCTCAGTCACCTACATCCACCATTCAATATTTTAAAATGCTAAGGCATGGAGACTTGTTAGCTATATCACCTGCATTAACCACAAAAGAGAAAATGTCACCTAAATTCAACATAGAGTAGATGGTGTCTTCAGCATTCTGGCAGAGTTAACCTTTACATGAATACTATACACTTAGATAATTGGCAGTGAAAACAGGTATCAGTTAATCCAGCCTAGGTGTCAATTAGACAGCATCAGTTTACTACTCTGCCACTGTTCACTGTATATCTTACTTTAGTCTTAAAATACAGGTCTTATTCAGAATTTTGGAGAACAGATCAGTGCCTGAGGAAGTTCTGAGGAAAAACTGCCTGTGAACATGAAAAATGAATGAATTGCTTTTGTCTTGTGTAGCTATCTCTGATGTTCTTAGACTCATTTGGTTATAAACATGTGCTACTGTCTCGGAAGGTCAAAAGTAACAGAAAGAACAGAGATTTTAGTGTGCCTGGAAGACATCCAAGCAAATTATAGTTAGATAGATCATCTTCTCCATGTAACTGGCTGTCCAAGAACACATTTTTTTTCTTCCGATGGCAAAAGATATGAGGGTGGTAAATTATTAAGTGGGGTTGGTGAAACACTGGGACAGGTTGCCCAGAGAGATGGTGTGTGCCCCATCCCTGGAAACATTCAGTGTCAAGTGGGACAGGAATTCGAGCAACCTGACCTAGTTGAAGATGTCACTGCTCATTGCAGGAAAACTGGACTGTACCATGTTTAAAGGTCTCTCCCCACACAAACTCTTCTATCATTATATGGCATAACAAAAAATGTATTGTAAAGCAAAAAACTCTCGAAACAATTGCTAAAGGAATAAAAGGTTTGTATTTCTATGTTATGCATGCAAAACACAAGACCATAGCTAAGACTTAAGTCTCTGAACATACCCCTGCAATCAAGAGTTGAATCTGAATCCAAATATCTCAGCATTCCTGCTCTATCATTAAACTCTGACTGACACTATATTACAAAACATTTCAGATTTTGGGGGTAATTTTGTTATTCTTAAACTGACATTGCAAGAATACTCTGAAACTTAAATTTCTTCTCTTCCCTGCCACTTTCATTTGAGCTGAAAACTGTAAATTGAAAGCAACATTTTTATTTTAATTTGTTTTTATAAACTCAAAGCATAGAGACTGTATAGAAGAAAAAAAAAAGAAAAACCCAACAATACCCACCAAATAAATAATGCTTTATACTGCCAGGCACACACCTGCACAGTTACTACAAAGAAAGAGCAGTGAAATGTTATGAAAGAAAGCAATGAGAATTCATTTATGAATTCTCACCCAATACCCCCAACTTACTAAACTGGGACCTCATCTTGAGGCCGCAGTAAAACCACTTACCCAAAAAAATCAGAGACAGCATTCAGAATGATGAATAAATACTTCTGACTAATTGTGTTAAATCCCCATATTGCATAGAGTTTTGGCAGGTATTTTATCAAAAGGTGTTAATGCACTGTGGCATTAGGTGTGCTAGCTTGTTTTTTTCCCTGAAGGGAGTAAAGTGTGCTAGAGGCGAGGATTTCTGAGGTTTCTGGGGAAGAACCATCTGTGATGCTTTAGAAAGACTTGTCTGTGATTTCACATAGTGTTCTGAAAGGCTCCATTGACATTCACTTTCACAGGGTTTTCTGACATTCATAGAGCACAGTGATGTTAGTGTAGTTATTTGTCCTTTTTATTGGTCTTTCCATAAGCTGTTTTGCACTTCTACCTTTCAGTATGAACCAAAGCCTATCTTTAACTAGAAACTCACAGTTAATGCTGTCCATAAGTCACTGTGAAATGGAAAGAAAGTTAGGCATTTGTGAGAGCCTCTTCAGACCGCCCTCAGTATTTCAAAGCCATGCTGTGCTGCACACACACAATTTCTAGAACTATTTTTTATAACATGCATCTACCTGATCTTTTTTAAGAGCAAAAGTCTGTGGACTTCTCTTTAATGCTCTGCTCTTCTTATAGGATCTTCAGCAAGCCAAAAGCTTATGTCCAAGAAAAATCTCTCTCCTCATGGTAACATTTTGAGAAGCAAGGATGCCATTTCAAACTGAGAACTATGTGTCCAACAGTAAATAATTTCATATGCTGAGAAATACAGGGGAAGCAACAGACTTCCAAAATGCCTCTGCATTTTGAACAGTGTTATTTAGCTCATTCTACAGGTTTAGTCCCAGTGAATGGCACTTACACAGTTCTCACCACTAACAGCCTAACAATGATTAAGCTGAGGTGTGTATGGGAAACAACAGTTAAAATATCTGGACAGCATTTCTCAGAGGAAATCTAGAATTGAAAGTCTATTTTCCAAATTTTAGGTTTATCGTGGAACCAGTACCAAAGCTAGGCTGAAATGATATCTTAAAGAAATTTCTTCCAGGTACACCTAAAAGAACATATCAGGGTCATGTAGCTGTTTACTGCAACTGCTTGTGTTTGACTTGATTAAATGAAGGATTGTATTGATTGTATTTCATTTCTAACTAAATGGTTTGGAAATTATGCCCACATGGGATTGTTTTATAACAGGGGATTACTCCAAGGAAGCCTCTGCAAGGGGACAAATCCTCACAGAATTGAACTATACAGACTTATACAAGACACTCAGTCACTGGTTGCCCTTTGCTAGTGTCCAGCTTCTCTGTAATTTGGGAGCTGCCAGACTACCTCGCCATTGTGAAAAAAAGAAACTTACTGTGAGAGACCTGAGTGTCTTGAAAGCAGATAGAAAGAACAAGATTAGGTGTGCCACTGCAACATAGGTTGAGAACCCATTGCCTTGTGCAGATGCATTGTGCTTAACTGTCCTGGTTAGGGCTGTATAGAGGACATATGAAGTATTTCTACTGGTATAGCCTAGGGCTCACAACACTTGCAAAGGGAAAGCTGAAGTTTTCAATCCTTTGTAGCCTTATCAATCTGTGACAAGGAGTTCAGCAAAAGGTTTTAAAATAGAAAAAGTGACTAAAATTGCTTTAGACAGCTGCTATATGAGGTAACAGATGGTGAACCTACCCAGAGATCCCTAGAAATATTAGTATTTAAAAGGTCTTACGTTTCACTAACTTCAGAGAAGTGTGTGGCACTGTCTGCTGCCTTATGGGAATAGGAGCCATAGAAATGTGAATGAGTGAATATATTAACAAAGGGCTTTCAGCTTCTCTGAAGTATTTATCTCACAGCATTTCCCCAGTCCTGTTCTCCATCCTTAGCAGCTCATCAGCATACCAGGCTGACACCCTGCCGGGCTTTTGGTAGCCTCCCCCACCAACAGTCTTTGTCCAGGTCACAGCAAGCAATGTATATCTAGCTAAGCACTACTTCTTCCACCCCTCCTCCTGTGAATCACAAGTTTAAAATTCTCATGAAAATCCACATTCATCACACAATCTTCACTCATGTTGTCATAGGCTGTGAATGGGAGATGCGGCCAGGGGTGTGTATTCTGTTGCCATCTGTTAGAGGTGGGGCAGTTATCTTCTGTTAATTGGGCCACCTGTTAAAACCAGGTGGGGCAGTTTTTCTTTATCTCTTCCGAAACCAATCCTCCCTCTGGGACACATCTGTTATTGGGCCATTGAGTGTCACTGCACAGCTGATAAAATTACATCATCCCATTGTGAGGTGCTCCGCCCATGGGGAGGAGCCAACCATTCCTACATGGATGTAATCTGATACTTGGAAGACCAGAGCAGCTTTTTCCCACTGCATTCCCAGAGGGGCAGCTTTCTTTTCCACTGCATTCCTAGAGGAAGACCAAACCCATCTACACCACCACTGGACCTTCAGAGGAAAACTCCACCCTTCTGTAGGATCACCGTTTCAAGAGAACCACATCTGTCACTGCAGGAGGACTGCAGCCACCATTGAATGGGAGTGCTACCAACACCCTGACCCACAGAGTGTCAGACTGTGTTCTGACTCTGTCAGTGTTGTTATGTATTACTGCATTTTTATTTTTATTTTTTCCTAATAAAGAACTGTTATTCCTACTCCCATATCTCTGCCTAAGAGCCCCTTAATTTCAAAACTATAATAATTCAGAGGGAGGGGGGTTACATTTTCCATTTCAAGGAAGGCTCCTGCTTTCCTTAGCAGACACCTGTCTTTTCAAACCAAGAGACATATCAACAGTGAACTCCAAAAAAAAACCCCAAACAAACAAACAAAACACACAAAAACTTTATCACGACACTGAATGAAAGTAGACAATTTACACACAATTAACCTCCTGTTCCTTTATCACAATTATAACAGACATTCTTTACAATCACTCCACTCTCACCCATTGTTCAGTCCATGTTTTGCCCAGTACTGCTCTCCACTACCATCCTTATCTCAAATTCTTCATATCTCACGTTAGACATCAAAAAGATTGTGGTTGTTTGATCATCTGAATGACAGATGCCCCACCAATGCTGCTCTGTCACTCCCCTCCTCAGCTGAACAAGGGAGAGATAATGTCACAAAAAACTGATTGGTTGAGGTAAGACAGGGAGTTACACTCAGCAATTAACCATCATGAACAAAAAAATAACTCAGCTTGAAGAAAGTAATTTATTTTCTTGCTAATTCAACCAAAATAGGATATTGAGAAGTAAAACTAAGTCTCAAAAACTGCCAGCACTCCCTCCTTCATGAGTTTGACTTTATTCCAGTTTCTCTACCTCCTTCCCCATAGCACTGAAGGGGAATGAGAAATGGGGATTGTCCATCACACATTTCTGCTGCTCCTTCCTCCTCAGGAGGAGGTGGAGGAGTCCTTTCCCTGGGGCTGCAGCTCTCTTCACAGAAAGCAGCAGGCACAACTTCCCCAGAATTTTTCCTGGGTAAGGCAGTGAGAAAGCTCAGAGAAGAAGAAAAACAATTCTCATCTCTACTTGCTACATCTGTTGTTTGGCACATGTGGAATGTGTTCTGGAGATTGTTTACCCAAAAGGGATTTGTTAATTGGACTCTGGTGATGGTGTTTTGATTCATTTTGACCAGTTGGAGCCACGTGTGTATTGTACTGTCTGGCAAGGGCATTGGGTTTTTTAGTATAGTTGGGTTTTAGTATAGTAGTAGTATAGTACTACTATAGTAGTATAGTAGTATAGAGTGTAGTATGTAGTACATATAGGATAGCTCAATAAAACATTTGTTCAGCCTTCTGAAGTCATGGAGTCAAGGCTCTTTATTCCCCCAATTGGGGATGCCTGCCACACTTTCCCTACTTCAGTATGGGATTCCTCAGCATGATCCCACAGCACACAGTCCTCCAAGAAGTTCCCCAGAGTCAGTCCTTCCCAGAGGCTGAAGTTCTCCATAAACTGCTCCAGCATGGGCCCCTTCCATGGAGCACAGTCCTTCAGGAATGCAATGCTCCAGCAGTCCCAATGGGTCACAAGTCAGGCTAGCAAACTTTCTCTCCAGTGTGAGCTCCTCTCTCCACAGGTCCTGCCAGGACCATGCTCCAGTGTGGGCTATCCATGGGGTCACAACCTCATTTTGACACATCCACATGCTCTGGTATGGGGTTCTCAATGATCTGTAGGCAGATATTGGCTCCATCATCATTCTCCATGGGCCATAGGGGCACAGAAGTGTCATCACGGCATTCATCAGGGGCTGCAGGGGAATCTGTGCTCCAGCACCAGGAGCCCCTCCTCCATCTCCTTCTGCACTGACCTTGGGGTGTGCAGAGCTGTTTTTCTCACATATTCTCATCCTTCTCTTCTCTAGCTCTAATTTACTTCTGGCCAATAAATTTCGCCCACTTCTTAAATACTTTATGCCAGAGGTGTTGCCATAGTCACTGAGGCTTGACCTTGGGCAGCAGTGGGCTGGTCTTGGAGCCAGCTGGCTCTGGCTCTGTTGGAGACAGGGAGAGCTCCTGGCAGCTTCTCAGAGAAGCCACTCCTGTAACCAAAACCTTGCCATGCAAACCTACTACACGTACGCTTTGTAAAGAGTAGTGCTGTAAAGCTTAGCTCTGTCCTGGCTGCTGCTGGTACATAAAGACAGCACAGTGTTTTTCAGAGATGACTCTCAATTGTGACATCAGTTTTGCCTGTAACAGCCTGTGGTTCCCATGGAACAATGTAAATATGGAACACGTGTATTTGTAGAGGCCACATTACTTTTTTTTAGCTGTGTGGTGCAATTCTTTGCTGCTCTGGGCATTGATTATAGCTAGAGTGTATGATGCTTCCCTGAAATTCACATAAGCTCTCTCGGTCTTTGTTGAGACAAAGTTGGCAATTAAAAAAACCCTGAGTCTGTTTTTTTTGGTTTTTTTTACCATCTAAGGTTACACTGTTATCTTTAGAATCTAAGGTGTGTCTTCACCTAATTCAGGTAAATGGTCATACAATATCAACTTAATATCAACTCTCTCTGTCTTCTAGGCTAACAAGATGGTCCTTTTTTGGCAGGGGAAAAAAGAGATACATTGTGAGGGTTTTGTACTAGGTCTTGTTGGATCTAGACAGGCACTACACCAATGGGAATAATGTTTATTCATCTAACACTCATATAGGTGTTGAAAGATCAATTACAAAATTTAATTCATTGTGCTATAAGTCACATTGTTTAAAACTCCAACTGTTCGCACAAGTTATGCTTTTTAGGGAGACATTCAGCATTTTAGGGGTTTTTGAGGGGTTTTTTGGGGTTTTTTGGGGGTTTTTCTGGGTTTTTTGGGGGGGGGTTGTTTTGTTTTGGGTTTTTTTGAGAGGAAAAAAGTAAATATCTTCTTTAGAGAAAGCCTTGGGAAATTTCAGCATTTCCAAAGTGAAAGGCTTTAAATCTTACAGGCTACAATAAATTCAGGATTTTGTATATATCTTTATTTCAAGAGAAGAAAATTACTTTCTAATTTTCTACATTCTAATTATATATATAAAATATAAAAATATTATAAAATAAAGATTTTATGTCATGAGTTTGAAATTTCATTAGCCATAGTGAGAATGCCACTGATATGCTAAGCAGTGCTGAGACCTGTATTAATATCAGATGTTACATCCTTTTATCTGACAAGTCACTGTCTTAAAGAATACAAGTGCTCCTTGCAAAGGTATCTGACATTTTTCTTGCATTTAAACACAAACCAAGGTAAAGACCAGTGCTTCTCTCAGGAGGTGTTTCAAAGGTACTTCAACAGCAGCCTGACAGAGAGTTTTTGCAGAATGATATTTTATTACAAAATTAGGCCAAGATTTTAGTACAGCCTAAAGGTAGGCAATATGTTTATTTCCATGGAGTTCCTAGAATGCAGGCATTCAGGTTGCATCCTTTCAAGAAACTAAATGAGCAGACTGAACCACTACTTATGCTGACAATGCAGCTTGGGAGGGGGAGGGTGGGATGGCAGGGATCGATGGATGCCAAATAAAAAATTTAACGAATTTTAAAAATCATAGAATATTGTGAACTGGAAGGAAGCCACAAGGAAGCATCATCAGGTCCAGCTCCTGGCTCTGCTCAGGACACTCTAAGGGTCACACCATGTCCCTGAGGGCATTGTCCAAATGCTCCTTGAACTCTGCCAGGCTGGTGTTGTGACCACTTCTCTGAGGAATCTGTTCTGGTGCCTAACTATCCTCTGTGTGAAAAAAATTTTCCTGATATCCAACTTAAGCCTCCCCTGATACGATTTCATGACATTGCCTTGGATCCTGTCTCTGGTCACCACAGAGAAGAAAACAGTGTATTCCCAGCACTATATCTAAAGCCATGTTTCTTAAATTTCACCTGAGAAAAAATACAGTTCTCAAGTTTCTCCAACGACACAAAAGACACAAATCAGAGAAAGTAGCCAAGAACTATTTGAAACATTCCACCACCTCTCTTTCTGCCAGCATCCACTACTTGTGGGCTCAGAGAGGAACACCCTTTGATTTCCAAATCCTCGGGCAAGACCATAAAGCACTCCTTGTTTGAACAGTGCTTGATGTAGTAGGAAGTCACACTTCACTGGCCCATCCCACTCCCATCATGCAACTTGAATGGGGCCTGCAGTAACAAATAGTTCAAGGAGCACATGCAACTATCTATCTCTTGGCTTCTTCACTCTCCTGTTTTTTGGGAAACTGAGATATATTCAAACCCTTAAATTGTCAATATGTCTGTCTCTCTCCTTTACCTATAACAGTTTCTTCAAAAATTGTGTCCATATTTTACCTGCCTGTCAAATATGGTTGAAGGCTCAGAAATAAAAATCTCCAATAAATGCTATGAAAATTCATGTTTGCGTAGAAGATTAAATCTAAAATTACCTTTTGAAGGGTGAGTTAAAACCACCTTTTCCTTATCAAACCAGAGAGGCTTCATCTGGATTGTCTATAAGTACACCATTGCTGTCCAACTGATCTGCACATACCCATCTTTCAGGTGATAGCAATGTACACCCATACTCAAGTGGAACAGTGTGAGAGGAACTGGGAAGGTACTGGACTGGGAGAATGGCACTTCAGAGAGCAGCATCATGGTCATGGGTGATGAGGTGTTACAAAGAGAGGGTTAGTAGTGTGCAGGTCACACACAACACAAATCCTTCTGGAAATTGGGCTGTCTTTTTCAAAGGATTGTGGTATGACACATATAAACACAGACAGTGGGGAGGAATGCAAAACAAACACTTTGTGGTACACTGATGCAATAGAAATACAGTTTAACTCTGCCATATTGAAAAGAAGTGACACTATAAATACTGATCAAAGAGCAAAGTCATGTCATCCTATGGAAATAATCTTGGTCTGGGCGTCTGAGCAGACTTAGCTTATTAAAGAAGACACCCTCAGATGAGATTTTAATGAGGCCTTTCACAATACACAGGCAAACTAGTAACTGGATCATTCAAATGTCTGAGCTGATAGTGAGCAGGGCCCCATTCTCTGCAACAAGAAGTCAATATTGTCTTACAAACTAGCAAGAACTCAGGATCTCCAGAGCCAGAATTCTTAAAAAATCCCTCTCACAAATTGTAGGCTTTCAGTCATTGTAGTTTTGTTAACTAGAGAAGATTCACATTGAATATGCAGTGTGCAGCACCAGTGACCTCAATCAGAGTAGATGTTACAGCCAGTTTTTTAATCAGAATTTGCTCATCCAAATGCCAACCACTAAACCAGCCAAGCATTATGTGCCATCAGTAGTCTACTACTAATGCCCTATAGACTGCTAAGAAATGTGGGATCTTCTCCAGGAATTCAGGGAACAGTATCATGGCAGTATCTGAAAGAAATTTATGCCTGGTTTGAAAGTACATAGAAGTCCATCTCTCCAGCAGCCTTATTCTACAGCTTTATGAAGGAGAGCCTTCATGTATATAGAAGAATTCAAAGTTCTGTATCACATCCACACCACCAAATTTTAAGATATTCCCTAAGCTTTAAAATAACACTTTCCTCCACTTTAACTCCCCTGTCCAAGAGAGTTTTATGCTTTTCTCTTTCAATATATTTAGTTGGGTAAACATGTAACCTCTGTGAAAACGTGTCAGGGAAAATATAGGATATAACCTAACATTTTATGGAATGCCAAATGTTAGCATAGAAGCTTGCTGCTTCTACTTGGCATGACTGGCATAATTCAAAATACTGTTGTCTCCTGTAATCTGGACAAAGTCCTATCAGTATAATTTCTGCATTTTCTTCAGTAAGACTACAGCTGGCAGCCTTGGAAAAGCTCTTCCTAGACCCAGACTTTGCAATTTCAGTTTTCAAAGTAAAGTCATCATCTTGACTAAATTTTTCTAACTATGGCATAGCCTGATAGTTCAATGTTTTTAAAAAAAGGAGCTGTATTTATTTGCAGTTAGAGGATATACATGCCTGCCAGCATTTAGTTGAAGTCTAATTACATTCAGCAGTACCATAGAACTGTACTCCAGCATTCTGAAAATATACTGCTGAAAATCCAAATGGTCTCATAAAAGAAGATCCTCTCTACACTTCTGCATTCTGTGCTACCTCTTCATTTGCCATTGTGGGCAAGAGCTTTCTGAGATATATGCTACTCAGGTAATGAGATGTTTGAAAAGACCAAGAAGTATCCTGACTACTCACTGTAAAATACAACCTGTAACATAATGTGTTGTGGTTTAATTTAGTATGTAGCTGAACACCACGCAGTCATATCCTCACTCTCATTTGCTCACAGTGGGTCAGGGGAGAGGAAAAAGGTAAAACTCTTGGGTTGAGATAAAGACAGTTTAATAGGACAGGTAAGGAAGGAAATATAATAATTAGAAAAAGAATATGCAGAACAAGCGAAGCACAGTGCAACTACTCACCACCTGCTGAAGTGCCCAGCCCGTCCCTGAGCAGTAGGTTCCCACTTACTACCCTACTCTCCCAGTTTTATTGTTCAGCATGATGCCACATGGTGTGAAACATCTCTTTGGCTAATCTGGGTTAGCTGTCCTGGCTCCCTCCCCTCCAACTTCTTGTGCACCTCCAGCTTCCTCTCTGGCAGGACATGAAAAGATGGACAGTCTTTGATTTAGTGTAAGGCCTGCTCAGCAACAACTAAAACATCAGTGTGTTATCAACATTATTCTCACACTAAATCTAAACCTAGAACTGTACTAGCTAATAGGAAGGAAGCTAATCCCATCCCAGCCAAAACCAAGACAAATAAATAATAGAATGAAGTCACAGTCAACTTTATTCTATAAAATCAAGATTTAACCTAATACACACAGGCAGGACAAATGACAGCACTTAATATCTGTCTTCTACTCTGAGAATGTAAATACAAGCATCAAGGCAGGGGATAAGAAGGGAAGAATCTTAATCCAGAGTTCATAGTGACCATTTTCAATTTCAGTGTTGTACAGAGGGTCCCCATATTCCCATAGGCATATTTCTGACTCCCAGAGCTGTTCCTAGCACTTTGTGCATTAAGCCTAGTTTGAATATGTTTAAAGGATTAAAGGGACTGGTTCAGAGAATTAAAAGGAGTAGTTATTCTCTCGATTATATCACAAGCCAAAAATAGCCAATTCTAACAGAGCTGAGTTACTGTTAGAAAGCAGCAGTAAAGGCAATAGCTTTGGAAGGTGCAGGTTGACTACCTAAAACCGTAATGGATGACTTTGGACAAGTCTCTTACTCCTTGACCCTTGGCTGCATGGGGAGCATAAGCATCTTGCTATCCTACAGAAATATAAAGATAAAATGAGAAAGGAAATGGAAGTTGTTTGCACATTTTGACATTTTCCATGATGAAATTTTTGCTAGAAAAGGATCAATAGACTATTGATCTCTTCTCTCTGGTAATGAGTGATAGTACCTGAGGGAATGGCCTGAAGTTGTTTCATGGGAGGTTCAGGTTGGACATTAGAAAAAGGTTGGACATTAGAAAAATGAGGGTGGCTGGGCACTGTAACAGGCTCCCCAGGGAAGTGGTCACAGCACCAACTTGACAGAGTTCAAGAAGCATTGTTCTCAGGCACATGGTGTGACTCTGGGGGACGTGCTGAGCAGGGCGAGAAGTTGGACTTAAAGATCTCTGTGAATATCTTCCAATTCAGGATATTCTGTGGTTCAAAAAGACAGGATAAAATGCAGGGCTTTATAGTACAAAAGTAAATGTTAAAACTACAGGTTATGTAAGACAAGCTAATTAAAACTAAGATGACCTGATCCATGTTCAAAGGCTATTCTGGCTCCAAGTTGTTCTGGTCACTTTCAAAAATATTTGCAAATATCACTGCTAACAAAAGCCTTAATACTGTGGGCTGAAAGGTTTGATAATAACATAATTTAGAAATTACTATTATCTTCCAATTTTGTAAAGCCACAGCTGAAGTGAAATCCTGCCCAAGATGGGTAATTCTGGGAGGTGTCCATCACACTGCCTTCAGTTAGAACAAAGTAGAGTTGAGCTCCAGGAAAAGTACATAAACAGATCAAGGAAATTAAACTAGCTTGTAATTTACATGTGTACTGTTCCATAAACATACTCACAGTAAACTCATTCCTCCCATCATTCTTTCAAATACTGTTTTTCTTTCTGCTGACCAGTGATTTCAAACACATCATACTTTTTGCGTCTTCCTTCCTTCCAGAGAGAATGAGCTTCTACTGCCTGTGCCTCATCGGAGCATTGCAAGGTGACATGAAAACCACCAGCTTCAAACAGTGCCAGGCAGTGTGAGACAAATAACTTCTTAAACTGAAAAGTGGTTTGCTCAAAGCTAAAAGCTGTATTGATAAATTATAGATGTTAAATCTGCAGGAAGACATAGCACTCAGAACTTATTCATTGTTTCATTGACTTGCAAGCAGAGAAGGTTTCTAATGGTTCAAAATATACTCAAATATATCCAGACTTCAGTTCAGCTAAGCCTCTGAATTAAAAAATAGTCCAACCAATCTGTTCATGCCTTTTGTACACACTGAAAAAAACAAAGCATAGCACAGCAATCCAGAGAAAAGCACCTTTCCTCAGGGCAATGAAGTAGGTCTTAATGTTCAAATTTTGGGGATGGTGCTCTTTTTACTGAAAACTAATGCTTCTTTGGTAGGCAAGATTTGCTTTATAGCAAATCCATTTTCTCTAGTTCAAATAAAATAATGAGAACATTAAACCTAAGCATATTATTTCCAAACAATACTCTAAAAACAATTTTTTAATTCGATTTTGGAATAATCTTATATTTCTAAATCAAATAATTTACTAATAAAGCCCAGCAAGATTTATAAGAACCAGCAATTATGTACTAGCCTAAGAGCTGCTGTTGTGGGAAGAAAATAGACAAGCATTAAACAAAAATAGTCTTTCTGGTCTGAAACGGAAGCAGTAAAATGTTAAGATAAATACAGGTAAAGAATAATTGCTCAGTTTCAGCTTAATGATAATCAAACAAAGACTGGTCAGGTTGTATTAATTCAAAAGAAGAGCATATGCCTTAAAGTCTGGTTTCTAAATGGTAGCACTAAATGGCTGCAAAGGCAGTAGGCTTGCAAAAGACTGATGGATTGTTTTCACTAGTGGAACTTGTATTTTTATTCCCATAAAGAAATCAGTAAAAAGTACTGGCACTAGCTGCATATTCCATATTCTTTCACTTTTTGGCTCTTTGTCCTCAGTAAGTAACTTCCTAAACTATGACTTACTTGACTTTAGACTAAAACAAGACTACAGCTTTCTTCACTCAGGAGATTTTTTTTTCCAGACTGCTGAGTGTTTTCTTTGACATTTATTTTTAAAAAGAAGATTTAGTAAGATTGAGCTCACAGAAAGTCTATATCTCGTTAAAACATTTGAGGCTTCTACGCTAATTTTTTTCAGACCTGGCTTTTCTCCATTAAAGCTCAATGAAACACTGTCAGCCAGTTGCCTGCTTTGCAAGATCATGAACCAATTGCACAGATTTCTTTACAAAGTGAAGAAAGCTTTTCTTAAGACTCTGCAATACACAGCTCTTCCAGCATCAGTAGGCAAGTAATCCCTCAGCTGGCTCAGCTGAGAGAAAGATTTGCAAGCTCTATGCCCAGCGGTATTGTTTGTTTGTAATACAGAAACACTTAAAGGTACCATCTAAGGAATAGGACCTCCTTGTCTAAATACTGCATTTTCTCATTCGTGGGAAAGAAAGGTAATTTAAGAATAATCTGGAATCTACACTATACACACAACTTACTGTAAGATATACTAGAAGCAGAAATCAGTAAATATTGAGACTCTCACACTACTTCTATGTTTTCTATATAGTTCCCCAATGTCAATAGCAATTGCAGAACTAAAATTGAATCAGAATGACAATACTGCTCACTACAAAAACTCTATTCCCAAGTATTTTGCTTGGAAAATCCGAACAAACTCTTTTAGTTCCCTCATGCCTAACTATCATCACTACACCCTTCACAGGTTCCACAGTTTTTGGTATCATCAGAGGACCAAATTGTAGCTTTCAACTGTCACTTGCAACCAGCACTAAGCCTACAGCAGAAAGACTAAGTAAGACTGTTATGGTCAGGTTTATCATGCTGTTTGGTTTATGGTCCTCTTGATTTACAATTTATGCATTAGTTATAGTCAAAACAAGAAGTGATACTAATAGAATAACAACCACTATGTTGCCACAATGCAAGTCAAGTATAGATCTTGTATACAGGAAGTGTGTATAAGAAAACAAGTTAAATCTGATAGCATGTTACCAGAGTTGTTAAACGCCCCAAAGACACTTACTAGCACACTGTGATTTACACTTCCCTTAATGACATGGTCTGGTTACCTAAATGCCTTTTGATAGAAATTTCCAGTAATAAAATCCAGAATAACATAGAATATGTTTGTAGAATAACGTCTGTTAATGATGTACAAAGTGCACAAAATTAATCCCTTTCACAGTCCTCAAGTTGAGGCTTTGTTTTCAAAGTATACTATATAGCTCCCATTTTGTGTCTTTTATTTGCTTTGCCATTATTTCCACCTTTAATCCAACTTAATTTGCTTTAATCCAGCCAATTCCACAATTAATATGTTTCCTGATATTCCCACTGATACACAGATGCAGTATTTCAGCCTCCAGGCAGAAAATAAAGGTATGAACAAGCCAGCCCATTTATTGATAAACTAAGGCACAAGAGGAGCAGAACAGTCAGTATTTCTCAGATGTGTGTTGCAATGCAACCCAGAAAAAGGTTCATAAATATCCTATTATATTCCCCACTGATGCATTTCGCATAACCCATTTTGTTATTTCTCACATTCTACATATTTTACAAGCTGGACCCATGCAATTAATCCCATTTAAAGAGTAGTCTGGTTAATTAATGAAACTACGCTTCATTGGAACACCTCTGACTGTGGCAGGATTATAGCTCTGAGCTTCCCATGCCTCTAGGTTGAGTCACACAACATCCCTTCCATTCCAACCCAATATAGGGTTTGGAATGGAGAAATCAGTCAGATATCATCCAATGAGTACACTTAATGTAAAAGTGACATCAAAACAAAACAAAACAGGGGATGTCTTTAAATTTAAAGACAAAATGTTTCTTTAAATTTAAAGATTCAAAGCTTCATGTGCTTGTTTTGGAATTCCTTAAAAAAGTAGCCACTACCTCAAAGTCTGAGCCCAACTGGAAACCCCATGAGCTGGAAACTCAACTCATTAAAATTAATAGATTTTCATATGTGTGTTTGGCAAAGGATGCTTGGCTTTTTAGTCTTTTTGTAATCTGTTTTCTGTTTAATTTTTCCTTGGGCCTTTTTAGTTTTATCTCAATTGAAGCCATGCTAGAATTCAAGTAATGCTGTCTCTTTTTTCTTTTTTTTTTCTTTTTTTCTTAATAACCAAACTTTATCCCTGCTTTGATACCACAACTAACAACTGAGTTTTGTTCTAGCAGTATGCTGGAATATAGAACTTCAGACTAAAGAAGTGACATAATAATGTGTTGCTTGGACAATCAGATGTACAAACTGTATAGTGTGAGCCAGACACAATAACCTAATAATATAGAACTTCTGTTGCCCTTTTCAGGCAAAAAATATTAAGAGTTCAGTAGTGTGTTTCATTCAAGTGCGTTTTCTCACTTTCTTGGTCTGGATATTTGTTCTGTCTGATGTCTAAATTGTATAGAACTGATGTATTAAAAAGGAAGAGAAATTTTGACAGTTTGTTACCAAGTATTCAAGATAAATGAAATCTCTTTTTGCAAAGTACTTTCAGCACTGAGCTTATCAGATCACTTCAGACTGAACATTTGCAAGACTGGGAGCCTCCGGCTACAAGGCAAAGTGTTTCCTGAAGTGATTAATGTCAGCCTGTGAGGAAAGAAAACAGTGTAGCGCTTAAAATTAGACCAGAAAATAAAAAAAAATTAAGTTCAGTTAGGTGCTCTAATGCCATTGATGATTAATTCAAACATACCCTGAAGACAATAGCATGTCAAACTGCAGGAAAACTAAACCCTGGAAAGCTAACTGTTTATGTCAAGATTGTGAGCTGATTTTATCATTGTATTGTAATATTATTTTCCTAGACAAAACAAAACAAAACAAAACAAAAAAAAAGAGGTTTATATTGAAGTTTGCTTTTCCAAATACATCTGCTGCACAAGCAGTGAAGTCCAGAGAGATATAATCAAGAATGAGTTTTTGTAATGTCAAATTCTTGTGTGATGTCCTCTTTTTCATATTTAAGGACTTCGAAAGGAAAGGGACTAATTATTTGTAGCTACTTTAAATTACTGTAAAATTACTAAAAAACCCTATAAACAATGTTCTCTGACTGGAATTCCTTCAACAGAAGGATCCTTTTGACTCCTAACTTGTTAGCCAGTTATACTCTGATACAAGTCTTGGCAACGTGTCCCTGTGTGTTCTGTAAGGGATTGTAAAATTATAGAAATATACAGTATTGCACAGTAACAGGAAAATTGGTCCAGATTCTTGAGAAAATTTGTCAGCTCTGCTGCAGGCTTCCTAGCTGATTTTAGAGAAGCACTTTCAGAGATGTCTTTCATTTCATTCTGTTTAAAGTGATGATTTAACACAATTTTCCCTCTGCTCAGTCTAGTTTATCTGTAGAGAGCCAAACCCAGAGATCTTCTTACATGTGGTTAGTTAGTATGAACTTCAATAAATCCCAAATATTGCCTGAAGTTTGTAGGAGCAAATAATAGTCCTATACTGCCATGATCTACATACTTTGCAAAACAGACCCAGGAGCCTTTACAGTTTCCAAAACAAGGAATTGTAACTCATCAGGAAAAGAGTTTTATTCTAACCATGTATTTTAATGCTCATAGTTACATCAAAGTCACATCACTATCAAGAAAAGGAGAGAGGGCCTACATTAGCATTTTACTTTGGATGAGAGACCAATTTCACAATTAGTCCCTATTAACAGTATTTGGATTTGCGCTGCAGGTGGTATCAGAGAATAAAATCAAAATCCTTTTGGATGAAACTAAACCAGAGAATACACTCTGAGAGTACAGTACAGCTAATACTCTAAAGCTCCCAGGACCAGATGTGAGCTTCTTTAAAGTGTAATACACAAATATACATATACACAGATCATCCACAAAATGCACATAATTTGGATGCTGAATATTCAACACCAAATATTTCAGTATACCTTGATGTTAGGAGTGATCCTATAATTATAGTTTAAAATACTTTAAAGTTACTCAGCCAGTATTCATTATTTAGATAAAAGAGGCTGTATGATTTTTGGCAAAATCAAAACTCCACAGAGAAGGCTTTAGCCACATGCAAGGAGCTTAGCAGAACTAATCAGCTCATCTCTTGGGAGAATCAAGCAGGTCAAGCAGGTAAGAAAGTTCAGGTATCTATGTAAAAGTTCAGCTCTACAAAGCCCCATTTTGTTTCCATGGCTTTAGGCACCTTACCTCATTTTTTCTTCTACACAGCCAATAGCAACCATGTCAGCAGATGCAGGTCTCTGGCTGAGAACTTTCAGTTGCTGACTTCTGAAATAAAATATAGTTGAATAGAGCTGGACCATGTCTTTTTGATCAACATATGCATTTCTCAGAAGCACTTACCAGGATTATCAAGCAGCTATCCAGTTAAGTGAGTGAGCGTCAGCATCCTTTGTCACCCCACTTTCTTTCTCCTCCTTCCTTCTCTTGCTCCTGCTTTTGTTTGCTGGTTCCCACTCCCTCAGCACACATTAAAATCCTTCCTGAGCTGATTCATATTGCTAACCCAGTAGAAAACTGTTTTCTTTTTCTAAGGCAGGTGAAGGATGACTAAGCTAATGTTCCATAGAACAGGTGAATTAAACTAACTCACGAGGACAAAAGGGTGAAAGACAAATTGAAGACAAGAAATACATAACCACAATAGTTATGAAGAGGAGGAAGTCCTTCCCCTCAAGTAACTTTCACACTGGGCCACCTGTAAGACTTGGTTTCAGCCCAGTTACCCCCAGACCCTGTACCTTTTAGAGTATTTTACAGCTAGAAACTCTATCACACAACACCTGCAAATGTCATTCATGTGCTTCAGAACTGTGTTGCTACAGACAGATCATAATAAATCATAGCCTACCTCAACTTCTCCCACCAGCAGTGAGAGGATGACCTATCCCCCATCTCTATTTGCCCTCAGCTGGATTGCATTTCACATCTCATGCACCATCTTTTGGTGACCCTTCCCCATCCAGCACAGGTTTTGCACACACAAAAATAGATGCTATAACCCTTCTATCCTCTCCCTTAATAATCACTCCCCTTAGGTACCATAGGAATCAAAACCTTTGCTGTTCAGTTAATGGATCAATTGCTATTACAAAGTACAGGAATTGGATATTTCTAGTACTAAGTATATACATAGTGTGCTGAGCCAGTTGCTGTCAAAGTCAGATTTATATTATTACTGTTGTGCTATTTCAGGGAGACTTTTTTCATTTTTTTTATCTTGACTTTTTTTTTTCATTAAATAATTAAACCATATATCCTTACATTATCCAAATCGCTTATCATCAATACTTTCAATTAACCTTCCTCTATAGAAACTTTTGTGTTTCCTCTAATTGCAAGGTTAATATTTTGCTGTATTTCTCCATATCTGAAATATTAAGGGTTTAGAACAAAGACATGATCATCAGCTTTGACAATTGCTTTCCAGGAGCTTTTGTAAAGCAACTCAATTGGCTTGTCTATGCTGGAAGTTTTTGTCAATATATGCTGATTTTTACTACAGACTGCCATTTAACCCTATTCTCATACAAACATCTTTTTCCTAGTTTTAGTTTATGTTATTTTAGAAATATACTATCAATAGTTATTGGGACAGAAGGAACTACTTAAACCCACATGACAACAGAAATTTAAGCTTCACAGTGTAATCATTAATACTTCCCAGCATGCACAAAGCCTATGATGTTCTAATGGCTTTCTCTTCTGGTATCTATTAGAAACCCCTAGGTGAACACTAAGGAAAATTAAACCAATAAAAAATTTTGCCTTCTTAAAACTAGCAGCACTTTACAATCACACAAGTCTTCAGTACAGAGGTATATAAATATCCAGATTGTTTCAACACTATGAAAACTTCTGAATGTCAAAACCCAGTTTATTTTTCTGTGAAACTGGAGAAAAGAAGCCTTATTTTGATCTTCTTGCTTGATGCACTGTAATCATATAAACAGGGGATTCTTTAAAAAAAAATAAAAGAACCAATTTTCCTTGGGCATGAAGGGCTCCTGCAGCATCCATGTTGCACTCTCTGTTTTTAAGGGACATTGGGAGATGGAAGAGCAAGCAACAAAGTACAATAGTGAACAACTCTAACAGAGTGAGTAGTCCTGGCTCCTAAACGTTTTTACCTAGTTGGGAAAAACACGGCAAGAAGCAATAGGGAAAAGGTGAAAACAGATATATTCAAAATAGTCTAACAATGTGATTTCCTGAATTCTGGAATAAGCTACCTAGTGAAAGGTAGTCTCTCCTCTCCTGTGCTTTTGAATAAAATTTTAATGTCTTTCTGAAGTGAACTCTGAAAGATATTCACCCCAGCCATGCACCAGTCTGCAAGTGAAATTCGGTGGCCTGTGTGGGATTAGTTTAGAGATCCAGTGATCTGTCCCAAACTCTGCAGAACTGTGACTGACACCAAATGAATTAGAAACAGGATCAGGCTGCATAAGTTAATTAACTTAGTGAAAAGATATCTAATGAGTAAGTGACTCTACAAACACCCAGCACAATTATTTCTATTTGCACCCTCAAATGCTCCTCGCTCCAGCTGCTTGTCAGGCAGACGAAGCCTGTCATTCACTCCTTTGTAACTCTACCCATTGCTCTACCCATTGTGCAAAATCTCTTTTCTTCTACTGAGAAACCCCTTATTTTGGTCTTATGGAGAAACCTTTAAGAGCTGAGAGAGGGAAAGGGAGCCTTTAGCTCCAAACAAAGGGAAATAGGGCTCCTGTCAGCAGGACACTAACAAGTAAATGACAATTTCTGTATTTCTAGGGTCTGAGAACAATCTCTGTAGGCAGTGTCAAGCCCTGTGTCAGTTCCCTGCCCTGCCAGCCTTCCACAATAGATCATATCTGCCTGGGAGAATAAAACCTTCCTTCTCCAGAAAACCAGCTCAGCTAGCTCCCAGGCTTGATGTTCCCTGGCCCAGGCCATCCGGTGTGCTACCACTCCACAGCCCTCAGGCTGGCTGACTGCCTAAATAACAGCAAATTTTGGCTATGCTGAAACAATTCAGTACCAATAATGGCAAAGGCAGAGCATGGAGTACATGCCATGTGGACTCAGTTTACCATTTAATGTTCTGCATTAATAGTCACTGTACTGTAAAATGAGGTAAGGTCTGTAACAGATGGAAACATGACTTGAATTTCTACTGTGCCTTACAGCCCCAGAGAAGACCAAGGATGGCTGCACTAAGGCAAGTCATTTAGTGTCAGAAGCTAAGCCAGCTGCAGGGAACTCTTTCCCTAAGCTTTCTAGGCAACTCCTCTTGATTGACTGGGAGGAGAGAGGAAAAATCACTTCTGTGCAGGTCTATTAAAGCTGTCTCCACAAAGGCCAGGAGGAATTTTCTTCCAAAGAAAAAACAGAAAAAGAAAAAGAGAAAAAAACCAAAAAAAGTAGCTAGCTCACTCACAAGGTGGAGAAATTCCAGAGAGAGCAATTCTTACACACGTGCCCTCCTGCACCCTATGGGCACATTACATATGAGTGGAAAGATCATTAGGAATTGAATGTACCCAGTTGATACAATATGCCAAGACCTTTTTCAGAAGCATACCTGGGGGAGTCACTGCCCCTGTGCCATTCAGGACTTCCTCTGAGCCATAATTCAGAGTCATCCTGAGAAGTCTTCTTTTAGCATTTTTCTAATGACATTTTTCTTCTATCTGCTCCCTTTAGTTTTTTTTTTAATTTCTGGACAACCATATTTGTAATGGAAGAGAACAATCACAGAAGGAGCAATGAGGTATATCATCTCAATTACTGCTTATAATATGCCGTTCTAAATGCAGCTTGAGTTCTGTGAATATGCACTGCTGGGACATCTCCAGTGATCAATGCTATTCCCTAATCAAGGGAAGCATCAATTTTTCCCAATTCATGTAAGAAGGAACCTCCTGTTGACTTCCAAGAGGATTGAAAATTTTTGTATTCAGACCTCAGTGTAGAAAGAAAAGTTAGAAAAAAAAGCTTTCAGAGCTCTTGCAGTCAAATTCGTCAGTGAGATAAGTAAGAGTTCCTCCTTTATATGTCCCAACAAACATTCTTTCTTTTTACATCGTCTTGTAGGACATGTTTCATAATCATTCTTTGGTACAAATAATTCCCTTTCTTAATTACTACAAGGCAGTAAATAAAAGAATAGCCCTTTCTGTAGTAAGAGCATCTAGAAATGTAGGAAGTGTTCTTTTTTTATGGAACAGACTTCTTGTTTAGTAAAAACAAGAAGATCATTTATTTTAAGTGATCCTTTGCCAACAGCCTGTGTGCCTGTTACCAATTTCAAACACTTTATGATCTCCCTCAAGAAAAGCTTTGTACTCTTTCCCACTCATTAGAAGATGGCTATTATAAATAGCACTTCCAGCATTAATATTAAATACAGAAAGAAATACGTTGAAAACCAAGTTATGGCTGTAAGGCAAACTGATACAAGCCAGGAAATTCGTCAGCTAAATCCAGCCCTTAGCTAGGGCTGTTGTGAAAACAAATAGGTGGGAGTTAGCAAGGTGCCCAGGGAGAGTGTGCATTTCCTGGCTTTTGTCAGACTGTCAAAACAGCAACCTGACCCAAACATTAGATTTGCCTGTTGAAAAAGAGTGTTTCATGCAGGCAAGAGGGGAAGGCACACCTACCTACCTTCATGTTGTCGCTTCCCAGGATTCAGGGAGGGATGGCACGTGACCACAATGCCTGCCCTGGCCTCAGGGACAAGACAGCATGAACCCACCAAGTTGGTGATCCACCAGCTCCCAGGATGATTACCTCACAGAACATGCATTGGGGGATGTCCCCTGGGTAGTTAATAGTTTCATTTGTTTGGTTTATCCTCACAGAAAAAAAAAAAAAAAAAATCAAGATCTTTATTGTGGGCATACCAAAATTCTCTTTGTCTTCACCTCATGAGCATCCCAAGGTTTTTCAGGTGGAAGGCAGGTGTGCAGGCTGGGTTGAAGGACCCAGCTGTGTTGCCCAGGAGAAAATTGACCTGTCAGGTCAAAGGGTCTGCCAGGGCTGGCATGAGGCACACCAACCCCTTTAGACACCCTGGTGTAACACAAGTAACAAGATGCCCTGTTCTTTCCTAGCAGAGGACACTTGGGAACCCACCATCCCTCGTGCTGGAGCACAGCTCTGCTGCTTGGCAGCAGCTCTGTGCATGCCTGTGGGCTCAGGAAGCCTGTCCCTAGCTGGCTAGAGGCACCAGCTTCACCCCACAAGTGCTCCAGCAGTGTGCCAGTAGCTCAAGGAAGCAGAAAAAGGGTGATAAATGTTCAGCCTGATAAATGTTCATTTTGTCCAAAAAGTTAAATTACTTTGATGAATATTGACTTGACAGTCTATTGTAGCAGATTTTCCCAGTAGGCAAAAAGACAAACTGAGGGGGATGGGAACTGACCTAGAAATATTTTTGGTTTTATAGAAACAAGTTTTCTTGTTCCCATATGGAAGTTATATGTGTAAAATCAGGGGGCTCTGGTATTTTTTCTAGATCAAGAAGGTGGCAGCTTATCTCTAATTGCTCAGGAGAGGGGAGGAAAAATATCTTGGCCTAAATCTTTTTCTTTTAAGCAACACATTTGGGGAAAAAAGTTTCAGTATCATAACTAGTATTTGATTTAAGCTAGGTTAATTAAATGGTTTCATACCTCATATAATTAAAACCACACAGTACATAGTTGTATTGATCCTAATTCCTGTCAGTTCAAGTTAAATTGAAAAGAGGTTGAATCAAGCTGTGCTTAGGCTGTTGGTGCAGCTTTTTGGGCCAGTTTGGCAAGCACACCCATCTCCTAACCAAGTGCAGATCTCATACAGCATACCCTGAGGTCACAATAAATATTTAATTGTATGACTTGTATTTTATCTGACTCAGGAGGCTAACAGAAATACAGGTGGTCATCTGAGCACAAGCTCAGAGAAAACAGGTGAGTCAGCCTCATGCTGAAGTGTTAGCTTATTATTCCATGATGCCTGGTCTTTGGAGGAATACTTATTTTATAATAAGTAAAGAGAGACGAGACTGCTTATGGAATTAACAGTTCCCAGCTTCTAATTAGAAGGAAAATAATTGCAGTGTCATTTGTACGGATGTTAGTAATTTATTTCATTTTCAAGACAAATATATTTGTGCTGTATAATTTTCATTCATATGCCAACCAAAACAGGACACTTTTTTCATTCTTCGTGCTACATGGTTTCCTTCCCTGTAACCCTCTATTGAATCCACCTGGGATAAAAAACATATAACTAAGAAATACTCAACTTTGAAAATGACAAAATGGAAAGCTTAGGATGTTTCAGAATTTTCCATATTTTCTTTGGTTGGGTTTTCTTCCTCCTTACATAACCTGTTATTCTTTCAAGTATTGCAAACTCACTTCTTCAGCTGTCATTTACATATTTCATTGATGCTTTTCAGCAAAAATAAATAAATAAACCAAGTATTCCTTCAGAATTCCACTAAAACATTCTAACCATTTACTCATGGCCTGGGGCCCTTTTTTTTGTATTTTAGGTAAGAAAAAGAAAGTCCCCTCTACTTTAGGCTTTAAGTCTACATTAGAGACAATATCATCTAAGTGCAGATTACATCAAAGATGAGACTTCAATTAATTTCAGAGTTATTTATTTAAATGCAAGTTTTTCATTGGCAAGCTGCCACTGAAAGACCTCAAGAGGAGCATGGAGCCAACAAGGGGAATTCCATTATTCCTTCCCCACAACCTCTTCCCCCGGGCACAGGACCAACACCAAGAAAATAAACCAGCCACCAAATATAGCACAATGGGCTTTTTCCTCCTTAATTACCTTTAAAATTCCCAGCCGAGCACACAGACCTCACACAGGATTTCTGTGCTATGTATTAGCACCAGTTCAGCTGAGTGATGAACCTCAGAAAAGAAAATGCTTCATGATGGAGCTGCTGACACAGCAGAGAGCATCCCCGCACAACGGTGTGGTTTCAGAGGGGCCGGTTCACCCCTATCCCCATCCCCATTCCCAGCCCAGCCCAGCCCGAGAGGCGTTTCTCCCTTTGAAAGCTGCCTTTTGTGTCTCACACTCCGATGGGCTGCTCCCGGCCAGGCTGTTTGCTGTTCTTTGGAGGGTTCTGCTGTTTCCTACATCAGATGGAATTTACCTTCCTGTAATTATTTGTTCTGGGAGCTTTGATCTCCACTTCCCTTGTAACTGCAGTGCAGTCACACTTTGAACTACAACAAAGTACCAATTTAGGGCTCTTGCTGAAAACATCATAATAGCTAATCCTAACAAAAAGGTGTTAATTGGTCTCCTGGTGATTCTAAGCCGAAGTCACAATAGGTTCTTATATTTGTTTACCACCACTGTATTTCCTCCTCATCCCAGTAAAAGTGCACTAGATCTGATAAACTTTTAGGCAAGCTTGTGGCTTCTCAGCTTGCGATTTAGGGCAAAACCCAAGTACATATCGGGGTCAGAGGAACAATTCTGGCCCAATCTGATAACACTACAGACTGGTAGCGTCAGAGAGTGACTTCAGAGTCAGCCATTGGAGACTGCCTAGTCTAGAAGAAGAAGTAAAAATTTGAACAACTCCAAAACTATTTCTGAAGCATAATAAGGCCTCTCAATAAGATGAAAGCTGTGTAATACCTTTGGCCCTGATAGAGAAATAATTGAGCTGGGGACGAGCATTATTCTTCTTCATTTTGGAATCTATCCTCTCCTGTTCAACACAAAGGAAATGTTTCAATAACACAAATTAATGAAAGTGGCTCATCATTCTGGACTACACTAATGGATTTTCAAAACATTTTTTTTTCTTTTTGTCTTACACAAATAAGGCACTTACTTTTAATGTAACCACTGAATTTAGGTCATATTCAGGTACATCACATCTGTCTCTCTTAAGAAAAAAGTGACATATTTGAGTGAAAACACTGAAAGTGGATATTTTCGAGCCTTCAGGCTGTTTCTTCAGTGTTCTCAGTGCAATGACAAAAGAACCAGATGGAACAGCAAATTCAGTGCTTAGACTGCATATTTGTGGAGTGCACACGAGTTTGCTGTTCATCAAAAGGTTAAGTGTAAGATAAACACGAAATGGTGCAGGACATCAGGATCCAATCTTGCTATTCTGACTTCCTATGGACATTTCTGCAGTCTCAATGAGGAGGAAACTGCCACCTCTTCCTCCCACTTTTTCATTTGGTATTTTCACAGGCAATTAAAAAAAGTTTATTCATTTCTGCTCAGCCAGCTCTTCCCACTGACCAGCTCTCCCAAGGTAAGTTTTCCTTATATCCTCTTCCTGTGATTACAGCACTTCAGAGTCAAACTCTTCAAAAATCCTGCTGAAAACACCAGGAGAGCCAACCCTGCCTCACTGAGTGTCCTCTGAACTGAGTGCTCTTGAACCCTGACTGAACTCCCAATTCCTCCTGGTGTATAGGGATGCAGATTTACTGTGGCACAATTGCTGTCAAGATACATCCCTGCAAGAGCACTTTACTCTTGAAGACCTGCACAGCCTTCCTGCTGAGAGCCTGTCCACCGTGCCCAGCCCATGTGGAGAGGGTTTGGTCCCCAATGACAGCCCTTCCTCCCCATCCAAAGGCTGCCCTTCCTCTCTCTCCTCTATAGAAGCAAGATACGCCTGAATTCCTCAAATTGGTAGATGTCCCATACTGTGCAATGCCTCCACACTGCTCTGCTGCATGGAAAATCCCACTAAGCCTGTGGATAAGCCCAAAAATTATATCACCATGACGTACTTCAAACTGCCTCACAAGCATGGGAATTCAGAATGGGAATATTGGCTGTGAGATAGGAAGCAGTGTTCAGCAAGCGTGATGGGAAGAGGATGATCTATGTACAGGATCCAGGCTGAAGGAAAGGAAATATTTCTTTTTGCTATGCTGCAAGCAATGATTTCATATCTCCAAACCAAGATCAGGTACTGATACTTTTCTATCAGTAAAGGCCTTTGTGAGTTGTTAAACATATGCATGCACACTCAGTTGCAAACAGCTAACCCAGGATAGAGTGAAATGGCAGTCCTGAAATGAAAACATCACTAGAAGGGTTTATGACAGAAAAAACGTTGTTTTTCTTTTTGATGTTTGTTTTGCATGACTTTCTAGATTGTCCTGAATACAATCCAGACCCCTGGCAGCTGCAAGCTACAGTCTGAAGCACTGATAAATTTATATTCCAAAATAAATGCAGTATTCTCATTTTGTCACAATGGCCCCTGTGAGTGAGGGGAGGGTAAAAAATCTGTCTGATTTCCCAGTGATGTCACAATTTAGAGCCTTTGCATTTTACCCTTGGGGAAGTTGACAGTTGCTCTGAACATGTTTTTGTCTTCACAGTTAGAGTTTGAATCTATGCCTTAGTTTTCTAGCTCCTACAGGCTGGTTTGTTCTCAACTACTTTTTCCATGTTTTTGTTTAGGTTTTTGGGGGGGATTTTTAAATCTAATCCCATTAGATAATTAAACATTACATGTAATTTTATTATGTGATAGTTGTTAGATTGGGACTTCTTTTTGTTTCAGAGTTTGATTTGGGGTGGGGTTTTTTGTGTTTTAAAAGGGAAAAAAGCCAACAATAAAGCTTTTAAAATAAAATATCATCCCAGTGGTCCTGCTCCCAGGATATTTATAGCCCCACCTTCCTAGAAAAACAAGGGGGTTTACAAGAGCAACTTGATACTACAAATCTAATCATAACCATAAATCACACTTAAAAGTTACATTTCAGGATTATGTAGGTTTAGCAATGAGTCTGGGCAGTAAAAAAGAGTAAAATTCTTGCTATGACAGGTGACCAGCTGACGTTTAAAACCTTTGTTTTCAAAGTGCAGTTCTTAGCTGGGAAAATGGGTCTCTACTGTATCTTACATAAACATCCTCTTGCACATTATGTGTCTGCAAAAAGTCAATCACAGCACTTTTTTCGCATCTGGGTACTTCATGGTATGTGTTTGAAGCCCACAGCTCACATTACAGCATGAAGATGCAAGGAGGGGAATTAAAACTATATGATTACCTGGAGAAGGGTGAAAATGACTGAGACAAGTTTTTTGCTGTTTTAACTGTGTCAAAATCAAAGTTAGCAAAGAATTTTAGTCATGTCTGAGGCTTGGAATCAGATAGTTTTCTTTGCTGAGGAAAAGGGCTTCTGGTAGTAAGACTTCAGCTACTTTGATTGGTTTACCCTAATTGATAAAAACAATCCAAGGGAACCATACGTTTTATGGCTGCTGGCAGCCCTCAGTAGGTTCATCCTGCCAGGGCATACAGGAAGGTAGGAATTTGAGGCTGAGGCAGGGAAAAAAGGCTAAAAGAGAGTAAATAGTAGTTTAGTGCCACTCACAAAGTTTCTGAGAAAACAGTCCTTGTTTGTGGTCTGTTCAGAATCAAACACACACTTGAGCCAGACCCTATTCTCATGCTTCTTTACAGGACTTCAGTCTTAACCAGAACTATGTTTGTTTGTTAAAAAAAATTCCTTAGTTTTAATTGCTGATATCTCCTAAATCAATCTGGAGCAAAATTCTGATGAAAGTCAGCAGTAAACAAAGGCATAACCAGTTGCAAAGCCACTGGTTTGCATTCAGATTTCTTGTAGTGCTGTTGCAGTATGTGTGTCACTTAGACACCACAGTCACAGGCATGGCAGATATCTCAGGAAACTATCCCTCTGTGATCTTCTAGTCACTGTTCAATTTCTCAGCTGAAGAAGCAACTAAGTCTCTCAAACCACACTTCCTCTAAAAGAACTAACCTAATTAAAATTATAAAATATTAAAAAATAATTATCTTTTCAGACAGTTGTGCCCAGAAATCTGCAACTGAAAATCTGTAAGGACAGGCTGTATTCTTTCAAGTGCCCTAGCACTTCCAACTGTCATCATAGTAATTCAGCATTTCTGGTAAAAGGCAAGTGAAAATGATAGAGATGTAAATTCCCTGTAATTTATACCATATGGTAAACTAAAACAAATCTTTAAAAATTAAATTATGATTGGGTTGGTTCTGACTGGCATGCTTCATCTAATCTCTGAAAGCCTGTGGCTTATAATATGGCTATTAGGCTGCATATTTCTATTTCAGAATAAGGAAAGAAACCCTATTTTATTTTAAGGACAGTATCCAGTGCAAGGCTGGAAAGTCTGTACAGACAATGTTTGAAGAATTCCACAATTCAGGATAAACATTAGGCCTTTTGGGCATTGTTTCCCAACATGTGATTCTTTCATAAAATGTGCTTTTCCCTCCTTCCCCCCTACACACCAGAGTGTTCTCATATCATCACCTCCCCACCTTTTTATACACATTTTGCTTATGTCCCTTCCCACTTTGTTGCAATGTCTTTGCTTTATGGAGTTTTCCTAGTCAACACCACAGATCTCAAATATAGGTCACACTCAGCCTGCAGTTAATCTACCTCACCTACATTGCCACTTAGGAATTCCAGGCTCCCCCAGTTTCCTTAGCTAGATCACAACAAATGCCCTCAGTTCTTCCCCATGTCCCCAGTCTCCTGCAGTGATAGTCTCAGCTATCCCTCTCTCCCCTCTGTTCCCTACAGGATCTCCAACATCCCTAAAAGCCCAGTTTCAGCTGCACACTGATATTTGCCAAGGAGCAGTCTGCCTGCACCCTAGCTGGTGTGGAGCCACCCAGGCACTAGCTGGTATGCATGTGGCAATAGGCCTGACCACCCAGGATTCCAGGAATCCAGAGAACAAGATGTGCACCAACAAGCCTGGCTCCTCTCAGTGTGATATGCTGCCTACCAGATACCTGGCAGATTGGCAGATGCAACCAATGGCACCAAGGATGGCATCCCAGGCCTCTGCTGCTTCTGACAGGCCCCATTCAGTGCACCAGCAGCGTTGCCAGCTCCTTGCATGGAAAGTGGGATTGGATCCAGGAGAACAGAATGGGTGCCAGCCTCCCTTTCCTGTGATGTTACCTTTACATAGCATGCCTATAATCTGACTGCACCTCACGGCTGGCACCTCCCAGCTCTACTCCGGTGCCCTTGTCCTTGGATGGTACACCAAGCACAGCCACAGAGCTCCTTCTTCAATGTCTTTAGAGAAGTCTTCTGTAGCCTGCCTGCAGCCACAGTCTTCCTTGTCAGGATGTAAACAGAAGTCTGAGCCTGGGGGTTGGGATGCAGAGGGGCCGAGTTCCCTGTCATTCTGAATGTTCTTCCACGAGACACTGTGCTCCTTTGCTTACCTGCATGCCTCTGCTATCTCTCTAGCATCCAGAGTGCACAAGCTTTATGGGGACAGCAACTATCTTTTCATCCTGTACAGCATCAAACACATCCTGCTCTCCTGCCCAGGATCACAGTCACCAAAAGAGGGTCATTAGCAATCCAGCAAAGCCTTACCAGACGTTTTGTTTACAAACAAAATGCCTGAAATTAGAAAGGAGAGGCTTTGTTGTCATAAGCTCAACTGAAAATTTGCTCTTCCTGATAGTGGAGCCCTGGAAAGTGTTAAAGATAGACTTTGAAAATGTTAGGCTTTGTGTTTTCTCAGATCACTGCATCTGCGTAAGCAGTATGATAAATGATATAATTGTTAGATGTGATGATTGTTTAGTAATTAAATATAATTATTATATAATCATAAGAAGAATCACGAGAAACTATGTTGGAAATTTAAAGGGGGCTATGCTTAGCTGAAATCTATGCATACAATAGAGCAAGTTTAATAATTAACATGAAAGTTATATAACGATAGAATATAAAAACACGTTCACCTCAAATGTATAGTCGGAGTCAGATTTGGGTGGAAAACACCCCTGATTCCCAGAGCTCTTAACAAAAGCACCTGCATATAATTGCTTATGTGATTATGTGTTTCTGAACGCTAACATTCCTTTGGGAGAATTGCTTACAATGAAGAAAGGCCATTTGGTGACACTGGGGAGTGAGCCCTTTTTCCAGCTGTTGACAAATAGTCTTGGTTCAAAGCTTCCAATAGGGCATGTGGAGAGAAACCCTTTCATCTTCACAAAGGTGAATTCAGGCTGTTCTTGACAAAATGAGATGGCTTCTTTTATTTCCTGTTATCGTTTTATACACTTCTAAATCCCAAGGAGCAGTCTGTAGGTACATTCCAGAGGGATATTTAATATTTTATTGCCAAGCAAGAACTAAAGAACTGGTTCCCATAGTCACTATCTGCAAAAGTTTTCCCCACAGGGCTCATGTAAGCAGAGAGCATGTCCCTTTCTACACCCACTGTTCCTGCTGAATACAACACCAGGAAAACCCACTGCTTCCATCAAGGCTCATAAATCTCCTTGCTGATCCCTGAGAGTTTTGCTTGCCTTGAAGGAGGAATGAATACACATGCTTGAGATCAGCATCCTAAGCCATTATCAGACCTTTAGAAACGTGCCAGCTGCATTACCTAAAAACAGTTCAGGTACCCATGAGAAAAGATTACCTGCCAAACTGTAAGCTGGAGAACCTATTGCCCAATATAACTCTAACAGCTGAGAGACAAGCAATACACACCTCGGAGGTTTGCATATGAACTCTGAAGAGGAGGTATTTAAAGTGAATTCATTAGGGTAAATACTTTGTTACTGGGTTAGCCATTAGTGCACAATTCTCTTTATACTTGTCACCTTTGAGACTGTCTGTAACCCACCACATCTGCATTGGATCTTGCATCTTATCATGCAAATATTTTAGGATCTTGATGGTTTTCAGTACAGCACCTGTTTCATAGGAAGTCACATGTGTACTGATTAATGCTGCCTGATTGACCACAACAGCTCTCTTATCCCTCTTATCAAGCCAATTCAGTGAGTCCTTTCAATCCTTGTGCCTATGTATAGGCAAGACACCAAAAATGGCTTTCTAATTAATCAAGTTATTTACAAGTCCTCCTTTTTATCCTCACATAAATCCCAAGCCGTAGCCATGCAAAACAAACAGAACTAACCAATGCTCTGCCTTACCACATTCTCCAAGGCCATGTGCATATTGCTTTGTTCTGTTGTACATTCAAACCATCTCTCTTGTATACTGTGCACTTCTCAGGCAACTGTTTTCATGGCTCATGCAGTCATGTACATGTGAGAAAGGCTATATTAGTACTGTTGAAGGATGCAGTTCACAACATATTTTCTTTTCTTGGCAAAGATGGTTTAGAAGCTCCAGTTCCTCCAAGAGCTGCATTTTTCTTTGCTATGCCCCAGCCTTGCATGCCATTGGTAATGCTATGCAGTCCTGTCTGCAGCCTGGTTTGCAGCATGTTCCACGAGCACCTCTATCACCACCACTGGAAGGGTGGTGGCTGCTAAGGAGGGTGGGAAAGAATGACTGAATGAAGAGCTGAGGATGAAGAGAGATTTCCCAAGCTGACTTTGTTGTTGAAGAAACCATGGAATGACATCCTCAGATGGAAAAGATTTTTCTAATCTGCCCTCCTGCCAATTATCATCCCTCCCATATCCATAACATGAGCTAGCACAGCTACACAAACATGTAAGATATTACAGATTAATCAGTTTAGCTGCTGTGAGAGGCCTTAGATCAGATAGGTTCTTAGGAAATCTGTTTGGTAAGAAGGGAGATTATACAGCTTCTCCAGAGTAACATTGCCGAGCATGTAATTTGAACACTGACTTTTTGAGACAGAGACCTTTTACACCTACTTTCAAACTGTAGTCTAAAGTCACACCCTGATGATACATCAGTGGTGTTCTGCACAAAGAAATTGTACCAACACAACAGAACCCACTTAGGTGCTATCACCAGATTAATTCAGAATCAGCTAGTGGCCGCCTAAACCAAGTTGAAAAACAGGTACAGTGCCTCTGACCAGAATCACTACACATTCCTCAGCCCATGCCCCGAAGTCCCATATCAAAGTCTATTTGAACATGCAGTTTATATACATAAGACTCTCCAGTACATCCAGAAGCCATTGGGACTCTAGCAGATGTGTTGTGCAGTACATTTGGGTATGTGCATAATTCCCACCTAAACAAATTAAATTCACTGTGCTTGCATTAACAAATTGTGCAGAGTGTGTGCAATACCAATAGCAGATTCAGGTGTCCCAGTGTCCCTACCTGGAGCTATTACCCAGAAATATGGATCACGTGAAAATGCCTCTGCCACAGCTTTCTCCCAGCCCCATCCACTGCTAAAGAAAACCCAGTCAAAAGGCACAAACTGTTCAACTTCAGTGCAACCACACAATGTGCTGCCTCTGTTTGACCACATCTATTCATTCTTCTAGTCATGGGCATCGATTCATTCTTCTAGTCTGGTTGTTTGCAGGTAGCTTTTTGTTTTCTAGAAGAAGGAACGATGCCAAGTTACGAACATGGGCCAGCAAGAGACTGTGGGGGTGGCAGAGTTGACATGAACTAGTATTGTTTTCTAAGTACTGTGATCTCTTGATCTGATTACTGGAGAAAGCAAAACATGGAGGAAGAAAATAAAATTGATTTTGTCATCCTTCAGGAAGAAATGATACAAGAGAACGGTTGTATTTTGATCAGCTACATTACCATTGAGTATATAGCTCTGTTAATTCTAGTGGCAAAGCTCCTGTTGATTCTAATGGAGCCCAGATGCAATCCAGTAATCAAAACCAGTTTGGTCTTCTTTAGACTCTGTTTTGACCAAATATTATGTGATAAAAATATGGTGGGAGAAACAAGCTAAGGCTATAACAGAATTAAACAGAATAGCATTGTAAATTGAATAACTCTTTGAATTGAATAACTCTTTGAATTGAATAACTCTTTGAATTGAATAAAATTGAATAAGATTTAGTGTTTTTCTGTGCACACAAACCATGGATTACAGAACTTATATACATAACTTGTATATCAGAAAAAACAGAAGAAAATTATTATTTTATTAGGACAAACTTACCCTTCTTTTACTTGCATAACCCATAATCCTGCCAAATCACATGCTTACTGGTGGAGAATATGTAAGTACAAAAAGGCTGCATTGAAAATCAAAACCAAAAAAAACCCACAACAAAAAAACCACCATTCACGATATAAAAAATGCCCAGTAAGGCTCTTCTATTGTGGCAAGAATTGATGGGGACATTTCAACAGATCGGTTAGACATCAAAAGGAGCTGAAGTAGCACAGTGATATAAATGTGAGAGCACAATTGTTATAATTAGGTCTCAATTAGCTCTTTGTAGAACCAAAATTATTATGCATTAATGAATGAGTCTGCCTGCTTGTACACAAACCAAACTGCACAAGTAAGAAAAAGAGTATCTCGAGATACAAGACATTTACAAGATCAATACAAGAAAGAAAGGTACTCTCATTTAAATTATAAAACTGCAGGATAAAAAAAAGAAGGATAGACTGAACAAGTTCTTTCAACAAAGTTTCAGGGAAAGCAACTATGTGGATGAAACAAATGTTCAGGAAAAAAAAAACATGACAATGAAGAGACATGGCCAGAAGAGGAACAAAAGAACTGTGGAACATAAGTTTTATATTAACTCATTCTAAATACAGTATAGCCAGCAGTCCCTTCCAAAGTAAGCAACCATTATACCAACAATGAACAGGCAAGGTACAGTAAAATAAAAATATATGACAATGGAAAGACTAAAGAAACAAACCATGGCTGAAGGTAATGACTGCTGACGAGAAACGCCACTTGCGGGAAACATTTTAAAAGGTCCCAGTAGTAGCTTTACAGCGTTCCATAGACAAATAATTTCAAAGTCCATTATAGGAAAAGGTTGAGGAAAAATGGGGAGCAAAATGCCATAAAAAACCCAAAACAAACCCACAACCAAAACACTAATGGTCTTTTGTTCTGCCTTATCTTTTTAAGAGACTTTGAAATCGTAAAGTGTTCTACCACAAGAAAAGAAACAGATCATAAGTGTGATTGCCACCAAATAACAAGAGATATTTAATAGTTTGCTTCAGTAAGCTTGTGAACTTACTTTGGGGCAAATTTTGGAAGTCTAAATACTGTTCAATGAAATGTCAAATGATTAGCCCAACTGCAACAATATTGACCCAGGATATGAGAAAACCCTACCTCTAGAGCCCTCTGCATTTGTATACCCATTTAAAGAGAAATTTCCTTCTCTCAGGGAAGATATCTACTAATATGAGCATAAGAACATTCATAAGCACTTCTTACATAGGCCAGGAGAGAAGAAAGTCTGGCCACCAGAAATCAGAGGACAAGCAGAGAGGCATCATGTGGGTTGTGGGATGTTTCTTCCCAGGATTATCTTGGTGATCTGCAGCAATTAAGAGCTCATCTGAGCTTGGAAAAATATCATACTCCTAACCCTGAAATTTTGATTGACATTTTTTCACTGTGTCATCTGGTGACTACATATTTATGTGTTTCCTTCTAGTTTTGTTCTCATCCTGCACTAAGGCAAGGGTGGCTCCACCACACTCACCTCACAGGTCTCTCCTATCCATTTATCAGTGGAACAAAGACAGGCATCAGCCAAGACAAACCTCATCAGAAGTGATCACTCACTTCTGCACCCCGGGTCTGAGAGAAAATGAGCCTTACTAGTAGCTTGGGTTCTCAGAAATCAAGATAGTTTCCTGCTGCTTCCTACAAGTAAAAAGTTATCTGAACTTCCTCCCAAATGATGCACAAACAAGTTGGAAGAGAATGAGCAAGCAATCTACAAGTTCCTCCAGACATAGGTTTCTCCTTTAAATGTAGGATGACCTCAGGACATCAGTTAGAATGAGATAGCTGCCATCAGAGGATTCACTAAGCTTTCACTGGGAGCAAGCAGGGTACCTCTACCATACACAAAAAAAGTTGGGTCCCTATGCTGGAATTGTTTTAATGCTTAGTTTCTATTTCCTCTTGTTGCTTATGGAGGGCAGAAGGGCACTTTCTTGGGTTTGACCTGTGTAAATATTGACCCTGTATTCATTTTATTTTTAAACATTTAGCTAAAAGAGAAAAAACGGCTCAAGATGCTTGGTAGGAGGACAGTGCTGGAAAAAGTCATGTTCCAAGTTAACTGTAACACATTTCACTTGGTGCTATTCTGTGGGAAATTAATTTGAATACAGTAGCAGAGCAATCTCTCAAAGAAAAGTGGTTTCACTGAGCAGCAGTACCCACTTAAAAGTATGTAACTCATGAGTATAGGGAACAAATGACTTTTTCATTTCTTTAATTTCTCATGTCTTAAGAAAATGGGATCTAACGTATAAATTTCAATATACGAATCAGAAAAACTGTGAGTAAGAGGGAGTGTATATGGGTTCGTCTGTTCATTCAAAATTGTTCAGCCACTTTACCTTCTTCCCAGGGCTTATCTCTCAGCCACATTCGTCCTGGTAAGAATTACATTATGTGAAATTGTTACATATTTAAAGAATGTCCAGGGGAATAACTGACTAAAGGACGAGTCATTGCACTCCTGCAATCCACCAATAATAACAAGATACTACCTTTGGTACAAAAAGTAAGTTTTCAGAGTGACATTAAACAATACTACGCAATCTGGAAGAATGGCAGGCTGTGTAAAATACTGGCTTTTCACAAGAACAACAGAAATAATTGGTCATTCAAAGTCACTTCTGCTGACTCTACAGTGTAAGTCTTGCAGGAGAGTCTGTCAGTAAGTAATTTGGCTTGAATTTCTCAAGTTTACCCATGCAGAATAAAACAGTTCAGAAATGTGTTGACCTCCTGGGTGCCAATGTTGATTGCTCAGTGCTATGAGGAAAATTATGCTGTCCTGGTCTTTTTTTTTTTTTAATTAGAAAAGAGGAAGCTTTAAGTTTTTGATAGCTTCAGGTTCTTAGGCTTTTATTTTCATTTCCTGTTGGTTTCAATGGCTGTGGTTGGGATGGACTATGAGCCTCACTCAAATTTTATCACTTTTAAAGAGGTAGAAAATCACAAAAAAGATTGCCCAACAAGTTGAACCCAACAAGGGGTTCAAGAGTATTTAAATTAGTGGGCAGGGCTGTGCAATGTGGTACCCTTTGGCAAAAGGTTGGCTGGAAAGGCAAGAGCAGTAATCTGCTTAGCCACTGCAGCCCGAGCAGGCAGGAACCATTGCTCAGAAACCTTAGCGAGTAGTTTTGTTTTCTGCTATTCCACATCTCCTCCTTCCATGCATATTCTTTTCCCAGTCTCATTTGGACCAAAAGTGGCAAACTTAGTTTGTGAGACTTAAGTTGGTATTAAATTCCTAACCTTGTCATGATAAACCACCAAAGCACCATACCCAAGCAGCAGCTCTCTCCAACTTGTAACCTCTCCTCTGCCCCTCTGCCTTCTCTAGGCCTGCATTGCTTTGACAAGTCACCCATGCAATGGGTGGACATGTACATCACATGTGTACATCACTTCAAACATAAGAACGTGCATTCCTCATGGTTTTTCTTGTTCTGATGATGTGTTTCCATCATGACACTCTGCCTGTCACTTTCTGTTAAACCTGAATATTACTGTTGGGCATCAAGGAAGAAGTCTCCTCAGTAGTGAAAGTATTTTACCAAGAAGATAAATGTGCCCAAGCACGTCAAGGATACCTTTGACTGCAACCTTTCCCATTACAGTACTCTATCATATTGTTTGAAATCAGGAAAATCATTGCATTTGGGGACTGTTTCTAGTCAATCTATATTAACTATAGACTATATATATTAACTGCAGGCCCAACAATATTGTGGTTCACAATGTCACTAGAAAGTTAGCTAGAAATTAAAGACATTTAGATCCATGCTGTTGCATGATTAACAACATATCACTTTTCAGTTTTGCACTCCAAAATGTTTTTCTACTGCTGAATACACATCAGAATTTAATGCAAGTTAGCACCAAAAAAAGTGCTACATGGGGGGGGGGGGGGGGAAGGAATGGAAAAAGGGATACATATTTTCTTATTGTGTCTTTTACTTATATAAAATGTAGCACAAAAGTATTATAGAGGAAAATACATACTTGAAGATATCAGCAAAGTAGCCCACCACTGTAAAATGATATTATTCTTTGTTCCAAAATCTTTGATTTCTTGCTGTTACACTCAGCATATGTCTTCAGGCCAATGAAATGTCTTACCTGAATCACTGGGGAAGGGATCAAGCTCTGAGGTGAGAAAGAGCGTGGTGGTCCAGCAGTGAAAATAGATAGCAACACAAGTGGACATGCCTCACAGCTTGCAGGAGAAATCCAGATTTCCCAGTCCTTGTATGTTCCCACTTGTAAAAGACCTGTGCAAATCATTTGCTCAGACTGTGATAGATGTTGCACTTAATATTTACTCATTATTAATAGGTACTGTTCTCTTAACCATGTAGATCACACTTCTGCACTGCCTTTGTATCAAAGGTGCTAATGCTCTTCTTTGATACAGTACCACCACACCCAAGAGCATGAGGAAGAAATTTATCTGATGATCTGATGGGAAGAGCAAAGGAGATGATCCAGACAGCACTCCTGTACCAAGCTCCCTGCCACCAGAGTGGGAAAGGTATTTCTGTCTCTAGCATTGATTGCATGGGAGAGTTGTGGTGGAACAAGCCCAGAACTGGCCATGTGATGCAAATGCTACGTCCTGGGGAACTGAGCAGTTTTGGAAAATGTTTTCTTTTTAAATCTCAATGAGTGTTTAATGAAAGGCTAAAGATGCACACACACACTGTCAGTGGCACTCTTCATGGAGCTCACTTGCTGGGAAGCCCAGACTGCGGCTTTTGTTATACCTGACCTGAGGCCAGGCTTAGAACCTGATGGACAGAGCCCCTACCCCAGGGCTGATATCTGACTTGAATGTGCTCATCTTCCCTCTCTTCACATTGCCTGTCAACAGAGAATATGCAAAGAAGGCTCACCATATGTATTCCATGTTCTTAACCTCTTTCCATTGGCATCTAGATTCAACCTGACAAAAAATAGGACCTTTGATCTGATTCAGTAGAGTCAGATGTATATGCTTCTCTATTTCTTCCTCTCCCTTTTCTCTGGCCCCACTCATGAAGTTCCAATCCTTTGTGAGAAGCTTTTGCTAGCTATGTCTTCAATGTAGTTTCTATGTTTATAAAGAAAGATTCCTTTTCAATAAATCAGAATTTTGTGATAATTTTTCTCATTACAGAAAAATTTTCCGACTCAATCTTTTCAAGAATTTTCTCTTACAAAGGAGACAAGCAGAAGTTTATCCTTACATTTTGCTGATACCATTGAGCTTGTCATGCAAATAGTCTCTCTGGCTGTGCACAAGTCCTTGAAGTTTAAGCCTTGACTTTTTCCTATGTAGTAGCTGCTTGTCTCAGGCAGCAATGTTCCTGGCATCCCACCAAAGTCCGTGGAAAAGTTGTGATATGTCTCAGGATGCTCTGGTTTAGACTCTATCTGCATAAAGAGAAGGCTGGGCCAGTACAAGGTATACCTATCTCCATTAAAAAATCCCAGCATATTAGAACTCAAAACCAAGTCATACCTTGAGATTATCCTACTTTGACTGTTGTGTGGCTCTCTTGAAGAGATCCAGATTATTTCAAGAGCATTCCAAAGAAGATCCTGTTCTTGATACAACATTGAAAACAAAACAGATTTGTTCCTCAGTGGAACTGTGATGCTCTGTGTACCCATAAGGAGGTGGTGTATAGGGATGTAAAGTGTCCTGTCACATTTAAATCCTGGAGCTGGTTCAAGAACTGCAACCATAAGTGTGGACAGAGGACAGACTGCTGCCCTCACCAGCCTGTTACAGCATGCCCATGGTTCAGAACAGGAAGGAAACATAGCACTGATCTGTCATAGATGAGACTCCTCCAGGCATTTAGTGCATCAGAAAAGGGCTATGGATGTTTTAGGATCCTTTAGCACTGAAACACTCCCTAGGAATGAACTGGTTTTCAGTGACCCAGATAGCCAAAGTTGTGTAGATCCATTAATTACCCTTACAACATTCTCCAGTGACCCACAACCCAGAACTGCAACTGTAGAAACTTGGTCTGCTTGAGCCTTGCGATGATCAAGTCCCCAAACAGCCACAGCAGGCAGTTTTGGAGGATGTGTATAGTAACTCTGACCCCAGGCTCCTGACAGCTCTAGTGAAGCTGGCTGTCTTTTTCCTGACAAGCCATCAGGAATGACTGTGCTGAAGGCGGTAACTATGCTGAATGTACCTGCTGCCAGAGCAGCATTGAGCACAGTCCCACAGTGTCCCACAGAGCATCATAGGGCTGGCCAGCACTCAGGGAATCCCACAGTCTCTTTAAATGGCAAAAATAACTTTTCCTAATCTTCCACAACTCGGCTCAGTACATGTTCCAATTATCTCAAAGTACAAAGATGAAGGGGAAGTAAATTTTTAAATTGCAAATAGGATTCAACTTCTCAGTTTTAAGGAAAGCTTCATAGATACAGGTATGACAGCACAGTCTTTTTCACATGTTTATATTGAAAAAGAAGGAAGCCTTACAGAATAGCCAATAGAGTGTAGGTCCGTCATTGATCTGTTCTGAAATTACAGCCATAACTCTGGAATGCTATTCCTGATACACTAATGCTGCTGCAGGAATCACAAAGTACCTGTGATCCACCTGAGTGCACATAAGTGAATTGGCCCTCTGTGCTCTGCAGAACATTCTTCAGCTGCAACACCAGCAAGGTTTCAGCCTCAGTGCCTGAGAGGATTGGGTTTTGAGAGAGGTCTCTAATAAGACTTTCAGACTGCATACTTTTGATTGGGAGCAATCCGTGTAGACTGGTGCTGCCATTTCTGTGGGATCTTCCCTTCAGTCTGACACAGGAGGGACACCATCACCCTGCAAATGACAATATCGACAGTTTCTGCAACTGACAGGGAAAGAAAAGCAGATTAAAAGAATATGACTCTGCATGAGAGTATTTCTCCATTCAGCATGGATGTATGTGTACATCTTGCATGCACATGTTGAAAAAGTGAACAAGAGATAAGTCTCAAGGAGGTCAGCTCCTGGTTTCAGCCTTTGCAACAAGACCTGATTTTCATTCTCCTAGATGGAGTGGAAGTGATCCTAAAACATGGATCATATTTGATTTCAAGATGATTTTCAGGTGGGGAGGAAGACAAAAAGCGGGAAAAAATGGCCTTTCTCTCCACCAGTAGAGTGGCAGCATGTTGGTGGTGTTTGTTGAACAAAGTTAGTTTCATCCCTCAATCTCTCAAAGTCAACATATCTTGAAGTTGCCTTCAAAACAGTCCAGAGACAATTTATAACATTTAAATGCCTGTTAGGAGAATAGACAGCTGATTTTAGCATAGTTAGACAAGCCATTCTTAAAAAGAAAGGAAAAGATAGGATGACTAAAATGGAAGTAGTGAAGTTTATAGTGGAGAACACAGCAGAGTGGGAGAGAAGCTACTCTGAGACCAGTGAATTGACTGGCCTCATCCAAATAAAATGCATGAGGGATCTGCATCTCCCTCTTCTCCCTGGAAAGGCATGGTTAGGTGAGACCAAGCTATGAGTACTCTCAGTCAGAAGAGTGGCTCCCAAGCTACACAACTGCCTTGAGTTTACTGTGCAACACCAGCTACCCAACCCTGGATGCCCCAGATTTTCCCCCTTGCACATGGCTGCAAGTTGCTTTTGCAATATCAGTGACCTGGATATATGAGAGCAAAACTCTCAGAGAGCATTAGATTCAAGAGGCTTGAAGCTTCCCAGGAACCTGAAAGAACTGGCATTTCGGTGTTCATGGCCCACTAGAGCCAGTTAAAAGGTCAGAAATAGAAGGTTATTGACTTGTAGATTTTCTTGAGACTCAGAGGGCACCATGACTTCAGCCCTCGAGTTCTTCTCATAACACAGGGATCATAAAGGTTTTGCAGGTCACTGACTCCATAGCATATGAAATCAGGAAAATATCTGGTAAATTTACTCTGCATTTTATATTATTGCAATTGAGTTTAAATAAATTACTAATCAGTATCACTAACTGGAAAAGCTTATGAAGGATACAACTAATCCCACTGCAAGAAATACTAAAAAACATTCTTTAGCCTAAATTATACAGCCAGTCAAATTAGAGATCATAAGGTTCTATCTGACTTTACAGTCCATTAATCATAGTTGTTTCCCTATAGCAAAACTAAGTCCGTCTAGGTCTGATTTCACATTTTCTCGTATTTCTTAAATTATATTTCTCAAATTATATTTCTCGTGGTCCTTCTAAAATCTATGCAGCTACCACTTCTTCAAACAAATGCATCCATGCAACAAACCATATTATTATATATTACACACAAGAAGGGTTTGTTCTTGACATGTTGCCAAGAATGCTTGAGAACACAAGTCTCTCTATCACTTTGATCATGAAAGACAAGTGGTTCCAGTTTTTTGAAACTTTATTTGACAGGATGGAAGTAAGATAGGAAATGAAATGCTAAACTCCACTGTAAAGATCAATGCTTGAGAAACATATAAACAAAACAGAACAGAAGAAGTGGATTTTCAAAAGGCAAAACAAATGGAGGGAATTACTCTGGTGTACATTTTACCAAATACCCCTTTAAAAGCACTGCCCTCATGCAAGTGAACTCTTGACTGTTGGTGTGCTCAGAGCACTCTCGCTAACTCTAGAAAGCCGATGGCTGGCAACAGCAGATTGCTAGTGCTTAACAGTGCTAATCAGCATCAAAATGCTGCTGCAGCTTTATGAGCACCTTTTCACCCACATTCTTCCCTCACAGCAACTAAATCCTTGAAGTCAATAGAATTAGTCCTGATCCAGACTGGTGGAAATGAGAGCAGAATAAGCACCTTGTCACTTCAACTGATAATCCTTGTAATAGTTTTCTTCTAAAGGAAAGCAAAAGCCACTGCCTGAAGTAGTTACCACAGCTTTCAGCTAGATTGAATATTTTACACACAAAGGAAAGCCTTGGAGAAATTACATCAGAAGTGGATGTTTATTTTAGTTTGGTTCCTCTGACATTACTGAGCAACTCTAGTTTTGCCTCAGGCCAAAAGCATATTATATAGATGAAAGGCCAATAGCTTATCTAGCCAGCCTGATCACAATTAGGATAGGACTAAGCAAGAGAAAATTCATAAGATGGAAATACTTGCAGTATTTTAAAAGATTCAAAGAGCTGAAGAATTCTTTATGCTTTCCCTTCTATGGAATGCATGTTTAAAGACCATTGGCAGCCAATATACTAAATGAGACAGAGAAGCATTGTGGTGGCTGCTGTTCTTGTGATCTTCTCAAAGTCAGCTGGGTTAATAGCCCCAGAAATACACATTTTTCCACTAGTCAAGAGAGAATGTATCTGAAGCACTACCCACTGCTAGGGATCACTGTACATGAGGCAGAAATGCAACACAGCACAGCTGCCATAGACATTAATATTTTCTGAACTCTGCTTTGTACTCCAGGGGATGATTCTGTGGAGAAGAACACATAACATGGAGCCATTCTATAGTAAGCTAGTAGTCAATTTTTTCCCACAGTAACTGCCCCTTTATGGATGTTCTCATCTCACAGTATCATGCAGCAAATGAAAACTGGTTCATCCATTTTTCATCAAAGGGCACACAATTTCAAACTAGCTCACCTTGACCATGGAGGAGGAACAGGCATGGGAACCTGCAGCTCAGAGGGTGTACAGTAGCCTGTTATCTTCAGTGATGTCTTCACACATCCACTGTTGCAGAACTGTCAAGCAGTTCTGCTGTATTAACACCACACTGCTGGGAAATCCATTTTCGGTTCACATATGAGAAACAAGAATTCAGTCAATTCTAACTAGAGATTTATGAGCCCAGAGACTAAGCCACTAACCTTCCTGCTATTTTTTTATCTAAGAAAATCAGTTTCAGCTGTTAGCCTTTTTCTTCCTCTAGTGAAAACTTGATCATAATTCCTTTGAGACTAAAGTGCCCATCAATATTTGCAATATGAAGTCTGGAATAATATATTAGGACCTCAAGTGCTTGTTGAAGAAATCTGTGAGATAAAATCAGTGACAGACATCATTGCCAATACCCAGCTGGTAAGCCAAATAAGAGTCTGATGTGTCCAGTGATCTGCTTTCAGTCTATTTGATTCTGAGCAGATTTTGGAGAAAGAAGGAAAATAGAACATTTCCTTCATATTCTCCTGTAAGGAGAAATAAAAGAGCCGGAAATGCGTTAGTAAACATCAATAAGCACTTAAGAATCAATAGTGATAGCCTGATGTCTGTAATTCCTCCAGAGCACTATAAAAGCAGAGCCTCCAAAATGTATCTCCACTTATCTTTCCACTGTTTCCTTATGCTCTGACATCTGAAAACTCTTGTTGTTTTCTTGTTTCTTAGGCTGGACATCTTGTTCTGGGTGTAGGTTGAAACATCTGCATGCTATGAGGGGAGATATATTGACATATGGTATTACAACAATAACAGATTATATTTTGCTTTTGTTGTATTTAATAATAGAGATACTGCAGCTGTTAACCACAGCAGACCTGGATCTTTTCTGTTCATGTTTTCTCCACCTAGTACTGAATGCACCACTCTGTTCCCTTCCCTGTCTGTGAATTGTTCCCAATCAATAGCCATTGATCCTCTGTGTCCTTACCTTCTATAATTTGGTCAGAAAGCTGAAAGCTTTCTCCTCCACAGCTCAATATTTACTAGCTGTTTTGAAATTACATCCAAAAGCAGAGCTGACTGATGCACACTGAAGCAATAGAGAGAGGAAGAGCAGGAGAGCGTCTCCTGCAGAAAGGGCCACAGGATCTCATTGTATTTTTCCATAGCTGTTTCAGTTAAACATTTTCTTCCCACTCCCTTAGTTCTTCTCAATCTCATGTCTGTAGAGTTGGGAATTTGGACACTGCTGCTGCTGACACAGTGTTTGGGCTAAACCCAGGCACCAATGGTGCTCAATAATTCTTGGATCAGAGGTAAAGGTTCATCTTAGAACACTCCGGCTAGAGACTGAAGCAATAGGGGTATTTTCACACAAATTAATCCAGCAACACTAGTATATAACTATTTAAAGAGTTCTCCGAATTGCAGTAACTGGTCAAACCTGTTTTAACAACACCTTCCGGCATTGAGAGCAAGCAGCTCCAGTGAAGCTGCTGCTGGAGGGGAGCTGGTGTTTCAAATGGAAGTATTTTACATTAGTTTGGACATTCTCCAGGCAACTGTAAATGATTTTTGGGACAGGGCAAAGTCCTTCAGCTATGTCCCTAGATCAATCATCATTCTTAGTTTAGTATTCAACACATTTTTTCCCACCTTAGCAAAACATATCATTGTAGGCAGATTGTGTATTCCCACCGTGTAGTTTAACACAAGCTGTTAATGACTTGTGACTTCCTCATGCAGTCAGGCAGAGAACACTCATTTCATACTAAGCAGGTAAGCAAAATTTAAACCAGACGATTCAAAAAAGAACAGGCATTAAGAGAAGTTAAAATAACATAATTTTATATGCCCGAGTAATGGGGACAAAGCACGGGAGGAAAACAGCAATACATTGAGAGCCTTCAGTGCTTACTTGGAAGACTCGTTCAAGAAATGACTGCATGTGGCACTTACTGTTGTAGTTTAGTTGACAAGGTTGGACTCAATGATCTCAGAGGTCTTTACTAACATAAATGATTCTGTAATTCTGTTAGACAGGAAAATCAGCTCAAGGTAGGAGTTCTAGAAAAATGTCAGTAAGAAAGTTCTCCAAAATACTTATAAACCTTGACTTAGAGAATTCATTTAATATAACAGGGTTCTTGGTCACCTTCTGGTTTGTTCAGTTGGACTGTCAAGACACACTGTGAGACATTAGTCACATGACAAGAAATCATGTGAGAATATCACTTTAAATTTCATGAGCTGTCATGTGAATTCAATTTCTCCTGCCTTTCCAGTTCAAACAACTGAACTACATAAGCATATGGATGTAAACAAGTCCTCCCTTTATGTAATAGCAATGTTGGTTGGAGTGGAGAGATGATGCAAATGAAAGCTTTTTGCAACACTTTACAAGAACCTCGCTTCACTTGAACAGGGAGCAAACTGGTATTTGCAATCAATCTTCCAGTAATTAGAGGGATCTTCTAAATCTACTCCTTAGTGGCAAGACACTCTATTTACTGGTTAATTAAAGACTCTTTCTTAAGCAATTTCAGGAGAGACATTAAAAAAAAAAAAAGAAAGAAAGAGAATGCAGGGCTGAAAATACTGGTTAGGCTCCAACCAAAAGAAGAGATTTTACATTTATCCACTTGCTCATGTGTGCCTCTGTTTTGAAATATCTTGTTTCCTTTGATAGAGCTGAGGCTGAAAAGGAAGGTGCATGTGTCCTAACAGCTTCATGGGCACAGCAGAGCTTACCAGAGCCCCAGCAGTGGTGGCACACCTGGGTTCTCTCTCGTATGTGCAGGCAGGTCACACTGCATGGCAGGTCACTCTGTCATCAGTGCTGCAGGGCACCTTCCAGGCACTCCTAGGCTGGTACTGTGCAAGAGAGGTGGAAGGGCAGTAAGGGACTGATTAGCAGAGGTACAATATTAGCACAACTTTATGACTGTCAAACTGATCAGGGAAAAAGTATGTTGTGATATCTTTACATGTTAATATATCTCCCTTAGAACAAATTTTCTTGTGTTTCATTCTAACCATCTAGCTTATTATTTTTCAGAGTAAGGTGGTCCAGAAGTCTGCATGCTATTTAAGGCTCCAGAAAATCAGAACTTGTTTTTGTCCCACACCACAAACTTCTCTTTTAACCCCTTGTTATCAGAGCATAAACCAGTAAAAATTACAGTTTGCACAGTTATATCCCTGTGACTCCTTCTACTCAAGTGATTGCTCAGTAAAATCACCCACACAAGATTTTGTCCCTCTTTGCCAATGTGTAGCATGAAGCTTTCCACTGCAGATTTGTTGTAAGAGCAAACACATCAGAAACCATTTGTGCCAGTGGGCACAAAATAGATATATCTGTTAGGGGAGCATGTTTGGGCTGTTCTTTGATCCTAGTGTTAAACTGCAAAATCAGACTTCCCAAAGGCAAGATTTTAAATGCATTTTGGTAAGGCATCTAATCAGTTGTGGAAAGTTTTCTCAGATTCAGTGCTAAACTGTGTGCTGGGTGTCATTCAGTCAGGCAGAATTGAGTTGTCTCCCTGGCCCAAGCCAACAAGTAGCACTGGGCTCGGATCAGTACACTCAACAAGTTGCTAGTGTTTCAGCTAATATAGTCTGATCCTCTACAAGGCTTAATTCCTCAGATTTGGAATAGTGTAATCTATCCCCACACAACTTTCTGTCAGTTCAGGCCATGAACAGAAAAAATTATAGTCTAACCATAGAATATAGCACTAACCATAAATTTTGTTCAGTTTGTTGTTAAAAAAACTGTGCTGCACTCTTCCTCTTAAATGTAATACTCTGAACATTTGCACTACTTAACTGCAGAATAAAATATTTAATTTGATAATACTTCTCTAGCTCACAGCCTGGATTTGAAAGATTTATTCAAGTCAAATACAGATGTCTTTTCTGCCCTGTATAACTTCTTACTCCATCCTTATCAGCATACAAATGAGTCAATTCAAGCAGTGTGCTGAGCACACATGGGTGCTGCAAGGGACAGCTGAGTATGAGGGCAAGGGTGCTTTCTATGTTTACACCTGTATTTATATGTGTGTATATACACACCTGCTGGTAAGCTTTGATTCAGATAAGTCAATTGAATGTGAGCAAAAGTGCAATTTATTGGGTCTTTGATTCAAAGGAATCAAAGACCCAATAAAGGTTAATTTCAGGTTAATTTTAGGGTATTCTAAAGAGTCTGTTCTTACTTATTTCCTCTTGCATACCCACTCTCCCTTCCCAGAAAAGTCCCATTTCCTGCCTATGTAGTCTTAACCTTCCTGTGGAAGGGCTTGGGAAGCAGACTCCAGCCAGGTACCTGCAATGCTCAGTGAGCTGACAGAACACTATGCAAGAGTCACACACCATGATGCAACTCAAGAAAGAAAGCCTTCAACTACTGCAATAGCTGTAATACCTTAGCAGATGGATGTGAAAACAGGTGACTTTTTTTCATATAGTAAAATCTGGCTGAGTATTTTGGAATAGAGGCTGCATAAAAAACCTCAGGAGACAAGTTGTGTGGTGGTGCTCCCTATATTGTGTTCACAGTCCTTAATTCAGCTGAAAACTACACTCCTGGTCTTCTGAGGGCTATCTGCTTTGTTCCTAGTTCTTGCTATCTCACAGTGATTTGCATTTCCAGCAGGAGTAGTCTTCTCTCTCTGCTCCCTGGTCTCTGTGTAGTTGGGAAGTTTCTTTCTCCACCAGTTAGGTCAGCTTTTGCAAAGCTCTACCTCAGTTTCTTCTGTCCTTTCACGTATCTCCTCTAAGTAATTCTGCTTATTTAATCATCCCTTTGGACTCCTTCCTCATTCATAGGAGGGAAGTGTGACAGACAAATAAATCTTCAGCTGTCATCACTTCTGCCCTGGCAAGAAGAAGAACTGACAACCAAGGCTTTTCCCACGGCTGAGCAAACTAGAACCCATGGGCTACACGTTTGCCAGTAAATTAAACCACTAATCTGTTGTGCTTAACTGTTACAACAGGTCTAGGCATACTTTCTGCCTGGGCAAATTTACATTCTCCTAAATTTACTGACTTAAAGATATTACTGATTGAGTAGTAGATTCTGTCCTTGTAACGGGATGTTTTTAACTCCTCATTGCATACTTTTCAACGGGAATGATCTGTCTGAATTCACTGATCAAAAACTGATCACAACATGCAAAAGGCAAAACCTGCTGTGGTTAAAGTCAGCAAAGTGCTATGCCATGCAGCTTGTTCTGTTTTTGTAACTCCAACGCCCAGCATCAATCAAGAGGTGAAAGCTGCTGACAAAGGCCACCTTTCATGAACATTTCCACATCCCACCATTTTCTCAGCCCTTTGTTTCTTCCCTGGGAAAAAAGAAGCTTTTTTGCTTTGCTCCCCCCAAATTCTCCAAAAGAGTACATTTCCCAGCAGTGCCTAATGAAGTTCCCTTGATGCACATCACAGTTCCCCATCACCTTCTGGTGATAATAGAGTTATGAAACCTCACCCTTCCAATATTCACAGGGAAGAGCATGCCCTCTGTACAATGTCCTCAGCAGCAGTCACATGCAGCCCAATCTCTTCCTTGATGACAGTCATGCAGTACACAGCTGCATGGGATGAAGGTATGAAGGGGACTGTCCCCATGCAAAGGGACAGTCATGCAGTACACAGCTCTTAGCCAAACTCTTCAATTCTTTGATATGAACTGGATCCAAAACTCAGGGCTATTCAAAGCATGTCATAGTCAGCATTTAGGATGATTGCCTCCAGATGGGAGACACAATTTCTTATTCTTCATACATTATGTGGTAGAACAACCTCTTGCTTCCACTCATTTATTCTTCATAACCAAAACTGAAGTTTTCACTTGGTTATTCAAGCAGATGTTCCTGTAAGATTCTTAGCAATAACAGTTAGACTTCAATCTTGTTGGCTTTGCAGAACATGGGTTTATATAATGGTATATTTTCACAGTGTACAGACACTCCTGTAGATTTAAAAACATATATCTTTTTGGTAGACATAGCAGCATCAGAGATTTTTTTAATTTCTCAAGCCAATAAATACCAATTTACATTAATGGAAATGCCAAAGTCAATGTTGCCAGGAAGTTTTGAGATTTTTCCATTGGAGGCAGAGAGATTCCAGTTCCTGAACACTTCTAGCAGCCTTATTAACAAAAGGCATGCTGTTAAGAAGGCTGCAGAGAGATTTTGCATGATCAGATGAAAGCAGGATTAGATATGAATATCTGAATCACACTAAATAATACCTGAGGGAGGCTTGAAACTGAAATTCATATACAGGTATTAAGCACTGATTTGATAGTCTTATAGCTCATGAAACACTTTGTATCCCAGGCCTGTAGGACTATGATCACACTTCTTTACTGCCAAGAGAAAGAAGTGAAAATTTTAACTATTTTAAGCATTTTTTCTTAATAGCAAATATCTTGAAAAAATAACATTCAATTTTTTGGTTGAAAATATGTTTTTTTTAAACTGTCATGGTCCAAAAACAATAGGTGAAAGACTGTGGCTGAAATTCACGGAAAAGGGAAACAATATAAATCTAAGAGTTGAATGTGCAAGGGCTCTTCCTTACAAAATTCTCCCTGTTCTGGAGATATTTTTTATCCACATACACCTGTTTGAGAGAAGGCTTGTGGGCAATGGCAACAGTCAAGGCACCCTCCACTTTTTTGCCTCCTAAAAAAGCCTCTCATATTGCAATTTGAGAATTTTCAACAACACCTTCTCTGCCTACAATATATCAGTGCCAAAAGAATGCACTATTAGCAAGATTTGTACTTTGTTGACTACACGTCTGCATAAGTCGTGCTCTGTTTCACACACCCATTTCCTACTAATTTCTTTGTGAGCACTGTTTTACCAAAAAGATTCAGAATCAAGACCGAGCTACAGGCACAAAGTGTCACTTACTGAATAACAGCAGGAAATACTTTCCTTCCAAACCTTACAGATTTTAAAATATTTGCTAATCAACCATCCCCCATCCCAGAGATTATCTACCTTGTCCATTGGAAAGATACAGCCTGTCTATAAAATAACAGTGATTTTTAGGTGCCTTACCAGAAAAACATTGATCCTTTCTTTATTGTACCATGAAAATAAAAACATGCATGTGGTTGGGCAGCAGACTATATCTTGTATAAATGATCGATATATTCAGGGTTCATAGAGTGAAAGTCCTTGTAAAAGAATCATAGAATGATTAAGGTTGGAAAAGACCTCTCAGATCACCAAGTCCACCCATTAAGAAGACACAATATATGGAGTTTGTGATTATTTGTCCACCCATTAAGAAGACACAATATATGGAGTTTGTGATTTGTGATAGATACTGCCCACTCCACAAGAGACTCGAAATTCATCAGGTACGTGATAACATACGGTTCTTAATTTAGTACCAAATCTTGGTTATACAGGTCAGAGGTAGCCTCTACTAGGTTATGTAAACCATACACATTCATTGCAAACTGCACTAAAACAGCCTTTCTACTATTGTGCCATTTCAGCAGATGATTTTAAAAAGAAAAACATCTTTATATATTTAAAACATAGCTAAACTGAAGAGATATATAACCTGATGGGTGAGAGTGGATACATATGCAGACTCCAGAGCAGGGCCCAGTGCAAGCACAAGAAACAATGGGCACAAACTGAAATATAACAAATTCCACTTCCACATAAGCAAAAATATTTTACTGTGAGAGTGGTAAAATGCTGGTACATGTTGTCCAGAAAGGTTTGTAGCATATCCATTCTTGGAAATGCTGACTGGACATTGCCCTGAGCAACCTGCTATGAGTGACCATGCTGAAAGCTGGGGTGGAGGTTTGATTGCACCATTCCCACAGGCCTTTTCCAATCTCACCCCTCCTGGGATACAATGATTGTGTGATGCTTGAACATCCTGGATAGGCACTCATTTTCAGTCTTCATACCAATAAAACTACAAAATTATTATGTGCACCACTTTCCAGTTCAAGATCTTCTGTCCCTTACTGCAGGCTCAGGTGAAAAATGAGATGGTGAAAGAGCATTTTCCTGAGCCATGGCTGCTGGCAGACATAACTCTGACACTGGTTACAGAGTGCTCTGGGAGAGGCAGTACACAGTCTCAATGACTTCAAGGAAACTCTCTCATACTCAGGAAAGCAAAGAGAACCTCCTCAGGAAGGTTAGCTATGTCACAGGTTCCTGCTGTAGAGTTTCTCACAACTGCTCTGATGCATTTTATCAGGTGATTGATCCATGCAGGATGCTGAGCTAGAGTGACAACTGTCTCCCCGAGCCTGACTGTAGCCCTAGTCCAAGCATTCGATTGCAGGATATGCTCACTGCTAACAGCACATTCACTGAGCACATCTCCATCAGAGGCATTGGTGGTGTCCAACAGCAGCAGAAAATGGGTGGATAACTAGTTCTCATCACCATAAGAACAGAAGGAAATAAATTTGGGATTTTTGTATCTAATTCTTCACAAATATTGTGAATTCTCAGACTGGGCTGTCAAGATCACCAAGCAGTTAGTCTCCTCCTATTTATTCAGAGAAGAAAAAAGAAACATCATCTCCCTCTCTTCCAATACAGTTCTTGGCAAATTGCTGGAAAGTATTTAATAATTTTTTTAATGCACACATCACTGTCTAGACAGGGTAATATTCAGTGAACACTTACGTTTCTGCATTTTATGAAACTAATAAAGCATATTAAAGAAATGAATACAGTGTAATGCGAAAATAATGCTAGATAAATTCTGACAGTGACAATCTGAAAGTATTAAAATTGTGCTGTTTAGATAGGATTTTCCAAGTCATTGTAGTTGATTTCTGCATATTGTGTTGCTCAAGCACCCTTAAGTGAAAATAAAATCTGTTTGTTCATGAACCAATCTTTTTGATGGCCTCCGGAAAAGAATACACAGTTTGGCTCTTTCTCAACACTTCATTTTAGTAGTCTGCAGTGCTCCATCACAAAATTGTTTCCTGTTAGCATGTGCCTCAATCCTGCAAGTGATGCATGCTAACATTGTGGTCTCTGAATTAATCCACTGAACTCAAAAGGAATACTCAGGCTGTGTGAAGTTAAGCACACACAGACATGCTTTCAGGGTAAAGACTGTATTTGAGATGACAGGGGGAAAGCTAAGGCATTTTATAGGCCAGCTTTTAACCAGATTAGCTTAACAAACATTGGGGGGGTAAAAAGGTTTTGTCTATTTTAGAGATCAAAATTAATCCATTATTTGCCTTTCCAACAAAGTTTAATATTACTGTTATGTCTTTTTATTTAAATATTCTTATTATGGGGGCTTGATTGTACAATTGTCTAAACAGCCAGCTAGTTTGTCTGTGAATTTATAAAACCCATACCACATTTTTAATGGTTTGGAGGAGTTTTTACCACAAATACTATTTTCATGCTTGTAACTTTGATATGAACTAAAGCAGTAGTTTAATGCTTGTAACTTTGAAATGAACTAAAGCAGGAGAAAGAAATTACTTGTACTTCTAAGGCCCAAAATAGCTGCAAATAGTGAGACAATGTGCCTTAGCTTATTGGCAGCTTCACCTGCAATTATCTGAAGTTGAGCCTCAGTGTAGAGTCAGGATCCAGGTCCATATCCCCAATTTCTGGGGTTGCAAACAGCTCCAGTCATTTTACCCATTTGCTGCCTGTAGTCTCAGTTAAGAAACACCAAGCATCAGCTCAACATGACCCTGCATGAAGCTTGAGGTGAGTGTGCTCTACCCTTTCATGACAGCAAGATGGACCATAGATGTCTATGGGCTTTGATCAAGTTAATATATTACTGCAGATATCCACTAATTCTACTGTAGATATTTATTTGTCAGATAAAATATCTTTTAAGTAGAAACCCAAATGCACTGTGTGAGGTTAACCAAGTAGAGTTGCTTGACCACAAATGTCATGTTTTTGTGGAGGAAAAGTGCATGACAGAAAAATTCTTCTTTTTCCCCATCCAGTCTTGCCCAAGTCCAGCAACTGTGAGCACTGAAGAAACCCCAGAAAATCTTTTCTAGGTTCCTAGGAAACTTCCTCTAGCATCTTGGAGCCTATTAAGTCTTCTCCAACTGGAAGAAAGTTCCTGTGTTTCTCAAGATGCCACTCTCAACCCTTTTATTACAAACACCTCCATCCCTGGGCAGAACCAAAGAATCTCCCACAAGAAGCTGCTTTTAAGCCAAGAAGATGTCCCTTCATCCCCCAGTACCCTGCAATGCTGTGGCCAGGAGGAACACAGGTGGGTTTCCCAGCCACTGCAAAGTCACATGTAATCTTTGTATAGAAAATGAAGTAAACTGAACGTCCATCACAAGAAGATTGGAAAATAAATCTGCAAAAACCCACTGGGTGATGAAAGACAGATTCACTGCTCTGTAGCCAAAAGGGAGGTGTTTTCACCAGTATAGGAGGTGGAGGAAAGGGAATTGTTTGTATCAACTCAAATTGTTTTGCTAAAAATGTAAAGTAGCCAATAAATCAAGACATAAAATACCCCCAGTAACTGGGAAAGTGTCTGGAGACTCACAAGCAAGGTGAGGCAGTCCCTTGTCAGAGCATCTGCATCCACCCAGCTGTTCCAGAAACCCATTTGCAGGATCAAACAGGAAAGGCATGCTTCAGCCAGAAGAGGACATTCAGAGGACATACATCAGCACTGATGACTAACCCTTTTATAGCCAACAAAGCCCTGGCTAACACATCACATCAGGCGTTACCTTATGATACAACTACTTCCAGAGTTTTTGACAAGTTAGCCAGGAACAGCTAAGCACAGGTCAGTGCCACACAGGCTGCAAACAGCTCTTGCCTACAAGCTGTGTGGCCGAGACATAGAGGTAGAGCAGGATAAATGCAGATACTCCACAGGATTATCAGGCCATGGTATATAGTTCCTGGACCATATTCAGTGGCAATATGAAAGCAAATGCCTTCAAAAGATTTTTACCTCCCTTCCTCCTCATCCTGCAACATTCACTGCTCCTTGTCTAACTGTAAGATCCATGGCAACAGCCCCATGAGGAATTTATACAGGGCAAAGATGGAGTGAGAGAAAGTAAAGGGTACGTTCACATGAAAATGAAAGCTGAACCACTATCCTGTATACTCAAGGACACTTCCACCAGCCACTAGTCTCCTCTCACAGATGCTTCCCAAACCTTGAACCAAGCCACTCCAGCCAGCCAATCACCCTTGGAGGAAGTCCACATTGATTGAGTCCCTTTATAGGACCCCCAGGCTTTAAAACACTCTTTCTAAGTGTTTTAAGACAAGATGTTTCTGTTCATGGAATGGAAAAGAAAGCCTATTGCCTCTAAGATAAAAGGTCCAATCTGCATCTTTCTTTTGCTCAGTACCTCTGCATACTGGGAGGGATGCCAAGGAGCAGGGTAACCTTTTAAGTCTGTGTAAATACTCTGCTACCAGCAGTTCTCTAAACTTGTCTGCTTCCTATCAGTGCTCTTTAGGTAAAGAGTAACCATCTGCCTGAAAGAATTATTGTTCCTCACTGCTTTGTAAAAAGCCAGGTTGCTTGTGTTTATCTGATGACAAGTCCTTCCTATTTATTTTAGACCCAGGTCTGTTAGTTTTGGGAGACAATATCTCTGTAAGTAGTTTAACCCTTCTCAAGCCAATTAACAATATTAATGAGATTACAAGTTTTCACAGCCAGTCTCACAAAGCAACCTGACATCTTGTTGATTGGTGCAGTGCACCTGGTGCCTCCAGAAGGTGCTGGGAGAACTGAGGAGGCTCTGCCTGTACTTCTGTTGCACCCTTCAATCCCCCATGCACCAGCTTCTCAGCCTGAGGCTGGGACTAAGTGGTTTTGCTCCTTAAGGGACCTGTTGTTGGGATGAGATGTGATGAGGTATGTTAAAATCTCCTAGAAAGGGCTGCAAGTTTGTAAAGTCTTAGCTTGTATTTGTGGCTTTGGCTCATATAAATATGTAATTACAATTAAGTAACACAGCCATAAAGTTTACCTTTGAATCAGACCATGGACTATGACCCACAAATTCCAGAGTGATTACAAAATATCTAATGAACTTCATCTACTACCAAAAGCTAAGTAATTTACTGAATGTCTGATAATATAAAGAGAAGGATTAGGAGGGGTATTGGAAGAAACTCCTGTGGCTTTGCCTCCTTCATAGCTCCCCATTGCTTCAGAGATACAGATTATGGTTTCTAGGGTAACTAGACACACACACACACAAAAAAAGCTTACATTGTCTAGTTTGGTTTCCTGAGAGTGTCAGAGCATTGTCAGGCCAGAAGCATTGCCTAACATAATTATGAAAGAGATTTGTAATTTATTTAGCCACTTATTTTAATTCACAGTCACGCCTTATGTGCCATGTTTTGTTTTAAGGGTAATTATCATTTTTAAATGTAGAGTTTCTAACAAATAGTGAAACTTTAAAATTCAGACCATTATTAAGAACACACAGAAGACAGACTTTTTTGTGTATTGTGTATATGTTACTACTGAGTGAGTTTGTATTTGGCTTCATGTCACACACAAACATAAAAATTTGAATAAACATATGACTTTTCTATATTTATGTTTCTGTACGGTTTACATGCATACACACACCCAGATGACAGACCATTTCACAGCCTTTCACGCTGTAGAGGAGAGTAAATTTTGCGTGTAAGGGCCAAAAACGAGGCCACGCTGGGTAAAACTGGGGACTAATTATACTTTATAACAGAAGTGACTTGTCTGGTGTTTGCCAGTTATGGGCACATGTAGGGGCACATGTGTGTGTTCCCATGTACACACTTGTGCTGTGGCTCTGATGAAATTCTGCTCCTTTTTTTTTTTGAGACCAGGAGACACCATGCACCTCCTGCAAAGCCCACAGGCCCTGTCACCAGGAAGGCTTTGGGCACACCAAACATTTTTCACCTACAGTACGGACACTCCTAGCCTCTTCTCTCTGCACTTCCAAAGCTTCGTGTCGTTGCATCTGAAGAAGCTGCATGATTCCACCTCTTCAGGACCCAACTTTCCCACTTACCAAGGTCTGTGTCACTCAGAGACAGCATTCCTCCCTCCACCTTCATCAGCATTTAGGTCACGATGCTGGATCATACAACCAGTTATCAGTCTGCCCAGCTACCAAGGACCTAAAGGTGATGTTGCTCACTGCTCTGGCTGGGACAATGGCACTATACCAAACTGTATTTGGGTGTGTTCCCAGGCATAGAACAGACTGTCAGTTCTGCTCAGTCATTTGAGAGCCCCAGTGTGGTTTTGGCCCATGCAAACTTGCACTCCTCTGGAGTGTTCCTGGGTAGGGTTCAGGAGCCAGAGCACTCCAGGAGCCACTCCAAGCAGTTTGCATGCAGCCACCCTGTCTTGCCAGGACAAGAGGCTGCTCAAAGGGCTCAAGGCTGTTTCCTGCCAGCTGGCCTCCATGCCAGATCATCCCCAGGCATATTCAATTTACTAGCATAAACAGGGCCTTTGAGACTTTCACAGGTCAGGGCTGATCACCCCAAGGATGCTTGATGAAGCTGTAGTCAATGCTAATGAGCTGATTTTTTTCTAATCATTCAAGGCATTTAGTTTCCACACTTACTATGAATAAAGCAAATGCCTTGCAGATGTCTTGTGAAGATCATCAGTTGTTTAAAACTTAAATGTAATTATTTTTTTACACTCTCACCATAAATATCTGAACCTCCAGTATGAGAAAACTTCCCAGCAAAGGAGTTTGAATCCATGACCAGATAGAGTAAGTAACCCTAAAATGACATCAGCTGAATCACTCTACAGCAGTTTGTTCATGCCCAGTGCTGCTGTAAGCATCCCATGCCCTGGTGAAATCCAAATAAAGGAAACCAACCCAGGTTATTGTCCAGCAAAGAGCTTGCAATAATCACAGAAACTAATTTAACCTTACCTTGCTCTGTGGAAAGGCTGATTTCTTCTGTTATTCTTCATATTTAAAGATTCTCCAAGTGTCCTACTCCATCAGCCAAAACTGATGGCAAATATCTCAAACACAGCTTAAACAACCCATGCCAAAGCCAGAAAGTCACTTAATACTATGGCCCCAACTCTTTGGAGCAAAGAAAGACCACAAAGAAACCTGTGGCTTTTCACAGGGCAGCTGCAAGAGTTTTAAAAGAGGTAATTTAGAAGATGTCAGAAAACTTGCTATTTTATATCTGAACAGTTTTCAGCAACTCTTTCAGGTGAGACAGGTGCTAAGCCAATGCAGGAAATCAATAGCATTAAAAAGGTATTTAAGCAAACTAACAACCAAACAAAAAAACCCACCCAAAACTAAGAATGTACACACAAAAGTATAAGTAAGATGAAAAGTTCAAAGAGTCAAAGAGTTTGACTACGCATGTATATAAAACAATTGGAATGTTTTACGTGCAGCCAGGATTTTCTGACTTGAGAATAATTAGAAAGGATTCAAGATGCCTAATTCCACTTCCAAGTGGTATCAGGCACTAACTAAACTGTACTGCAAGCTCTAACAAACTTGCATTTCCTGTTCTTAAATGTTTTGAGGCTTTCTGAGTTTTAACTGCTGAACTTTGAGATAGAGATCATAGTAAGAGCAGCAGTAGAGAACAAAGGAAAGGAAAGCGCAGCTGAAGCAGAAGCTTAAACCAAAGCATTTAATTGCATGTTGCTGATGTGCTTCTTTTAAGAGGACATAAAAAAGGGCATTATAAAGGATTCAAAGCATTTAGTGGTGAGGAAAGAGGGGAGGAACAGACAACACTTCAAATAAACATTCCATGGAGAGGAAATATCTAATAATTTATTGACCTTCAGTTTCACATTGTGAAAAAAAGTGAGTTTTACAAAATCTTAAGACATAGTAGCAAACAACATAGACAATTTTACTTCTTCACTTGCAGTTTGCTTTTAGCACATGAACCACATCTTCAATGGCCAGGAATGGGAACATTATTCTGTTCTAATCACTCTTACTCAGACAGATGTCAGACATATAGAAAAGGGGCTGCACAATTACACCAGAAGAGGAAGGCTGTCCTTTGTTACATGTTTCTACAGTAACCAGCCTGCAAAATAAGAGGAACCTTCCCATCTTATGCCAGGGTTTTTGTGTGCACTCTGCTGTGAACTGCTTCTATCTAAGTCTGGGGTGTTTCGCAGGGCTGAAATGGTCAAATAGTCAGCCAGGATTCCCACAACAACTCATAGAGCAAGATCCTCGTGTAGTCCCTGCAGAGCCGGATGCCCACCCTGACTTCAGTTTCCTTCAGCCTACACACAGGAATTAACTGAGGACTTGAAAGCAGACCACAAGTTTGGAAACAGCTGCAGAAAATTCATCCCACTTTTGGAAGCTGAATGGTGCTATAAAATAGATTTCAAAAGCTATAGAGTCAGATGCAAGGCAGCTCCACCTCTGGACTCTGATCAGCTTGACAGAGAACACATATCTCAAAGCTACATGTCCTTATTCAAACACAGGGGCCCCTGGGGACCCAGTTCTTTACTTCCTGGTACCTTATGTAGTTGCTAGTGCCCGGGGAGAGGACATGCAAAATACAGGAAGTCTGATTTTATGGCTCCCTTCACTCCTGAGAGTGATCCACAAGATGAAAGGCCAACAAAAATTCAAGGCTGTTTGCTTCAACATGGCAACCTGTGCAGGTACAGGGATATAGAAAGGAGACCTATCCTAATCTGTTTTCCTATTGCTAAAGGTTGTCTAAGTGGGGGCAAGGGTAGAGAGGTTGTAGGTTTAAATACTTTTTTAATCTACCACTTCAAGGAATCAGTTTCATCAGTGGAACTATAATTTTATCACATCTAGCTGGAACCCACCCTTTTAAAAACTGCAAATGACTGCTTATTAATCAATGTTCTCTCAGCATTCACAGAACTCCAAATACTTTATTTCTGAAATGTAAAGAATCTACTCCAAACAGCAAATCAAACATAAGGCAGCGCAGAGAAACTTCCAGTGACCAATGTAAACACTTTCAGATGACAAAACTTTCACAAATACAGCTACATCACTTTCACACAGAGAAAGGCAAGCATCACAAATGTGACTATTTTTGTTTTGCATGCACACATGCAGCTGTTTACTTATACCACAACACAAACCAACCATGTTACTGAATGTGCCGGTTTAAGTGGGCTCCAGAAACATTTAAGAAAAAACACAATACAATACAAGCTTCATTACAGGATCTGGCAAAGAAAGTACCTGTGAAACACAAGCTTCTGAAATTCCTAAGAAAAAGAGTAGCTTCATCTCTGTCCAAAGACCAGAACAATAAGAAACAATTTTATTTAAAAATCAAAGTTTGGTTTCTCAGGATTATCTGAGGCTTCTGAGCAACCAAGTGATTAAAGACACACCTGGATAACAAAAATAAAAAGCAGCAGAGTTTGAGGGCTTTTTTTTTTTTTTTAAGATAAGAGGTTTGAAATTCATTTTCTATCCCCATAAGAATTTTTCTAGAGCACTTGGGTCTTTGACATCTGGCCACTCAGATGATCTGAAGTCCAGATGGATGAGGCAATCCAGTCAGTGCAAAATTGCTGCTCTTTCTTCTTTTTTTTTTTTTTAAGACTTCATCATTAACCTATGTTGAGGTTTTCTTTTTTGTTTTTATTCTTGAATCACCATTCTCCACTCCTTCAGGACAATGTGGCTATATTGTAGGTAACCCTCCTCCAACCCAATAAATAAATAAATAAGTTTGGACAATGACTTCATCTGGGCTTGGTATCCAGAAGCTCTTCCACAGTATTTGCGTTGCAATCAGGAAGCTGCACAAAGCGAGTGTTGCAAGAGACTTTGGCTATTTCCAGGTTAGAAATTGAAAGGCATGACCAACAAATGAAATGTTGCAAGGACACCATCTACAAGACACACCACATGCAACCTGGGGAGCTGGTGGCCTGAGAAAGTGACCTCCATGGCTTCTTCCTTTAGTACACGTGTAACTTTAAATCCTGTCTTGTAATCCTTCCATTACCGACTGGGAAGCCACTCCTCCCTCCCACCTCCAACTGTTACCCAATAGTTTTCTTTCTTTGTGCAGCAGAGCAAGTCAGCAATCACAATATGTGCAAAACATACAATTCACACAAGCCCTTGCAACATGAAGACAATTGCAGGCATTGTTTCAGCATGCAAGCACTGAACAATAAATAACTATATCTACAACAAGTAACATAATAGGAAAGGGACAGACTGAATTATAAATACAGGGAAGAACAGGAACAATGAGCATTTTGGGGCTGTAATGTTTGCTCCCCACTGTTGCAAAAACATTTCACCACTGGACTGGTCCTTATGAACAGAAGGTCATTTCCTGCACACAGGACAATGCAACACAGGGTGTAATAGATGCTGCGGGCACTGCCCACAGGCAAGCACACTCCAGTCAGCAGAGTTCAGCAGCAATGCCGCTGTATCTTCATTCACAGCGGCATCTTGCTGTTTCAGAGCTGGCCTGCTGCCCCTGCAGCTGGCGCTGGCACTTCAAACCACCACAAAGAGAGGTGACAACCATTTCAAATTTCACATAAAAACAGTGGGGTCCATGGAAATCAAGTGATGTGTGGTGCACAGCTAAGAGACATTCTGTCTCTGTTTTTTTCATCTTTGAAGGACTGATTAACATGGGCATTAATCCACAATTACTAGCACAAGGTTTGTCCATTCATATTTAAACCATGTGTTGAAGAACTGAAGACAGGGGTTTCTTCTCCCATTCCTTCATGTCTGGGTTGGATAATTTACAAGGTGCAGATGATTTTCTTCAAATGCAAGAAACGCTGAATGATTTTTCTTCATAAAAACTTCTCCAGATCTGAGGTTCCGATTATCTTCTTCAAATAAAGGAGTAAACTAAAAGCATGGGAAGAGGTGGAGGGAAAGGAGAAATTACTTAAAAGGTTTTGCTGCAACAATATACCATAAGGTTTTTTGTTAGATGTCAAAGAAAATCTAAAAGCTAGGCTTAGGATACAACCCAGTTCATGGGCTTCCATGCCCACCCTAAACCTCAAGGTTCTTGTGCAATACCCAACCATTAATACATAAATGAGTTAAGAACATAATTATTTAGGGACAGATTCTGATGTTATTATTCTATTAACATTAGTCTGCAAACCTTCCTATTGACAGCAAAAAGACTGACTAATGTTTTGGGTATAAATTCAGTCACATGAAACCTAAATCAAAGTGCCCTGATACACTTTAAAGTGATAAGACTCTGTATCCTGCATACTTCCACATTTTTATGTTCCCCTAAAATCTTAAAAAGTTTGTAGACTTGTTTTAAGCAAACAACCTTTTGTAACTTCTCTTTCACAAAAGAACACACGAACTCTCAGTGAAGAGTTTTTTCTATACCTCAGCCAAAACCAACCTGGTTGGAGCAAAGCAGAAGGGAAGCTGAAAGTGTCTTGCCCCAATACCTCTGTTCACCTTAAAAAATTCTGAATTTAATTTACTCATAACAGAGAGGGCCATAGAATTCCCTTACTTAAAATACATCTACTTTTAATTTCAGCAGAATTCTGCCTAATTTCTTTTTAAACAGCAGTATACCATCCACCAATAAATCCATCCTACAGTCCTTTATAAAATCAATTATTTGATAAGAAACTCAGCCTTTGGATGCTGAGATTGTGCTTTGCTTTTTCACTCTGAAGCTGTATCAAAATTCCAGCTTCCAAACCATCATCAATTCATCACAATATTTCTGACAGCACTGCTACAATTTTAGAAGGCAAATCCTACTTCATTACAATGCAAATGAGCTCTAGTGCACTCACAGATCCTTTGAACACACCACATCTCTCTCAGGCTGTGATGTCTAAGAACAACAGAGAACATTCACAGGAAACAACCCAGCCTCCATAACAGTCCATAGTGTTTTTGCAAGTGTGGGCTATTTTTTTTATGTCTAAAAAAAGGGTCCACTCAGTGTTGATTAGTCTTTTCTAGGCATTCTTCAGTATAGCACGACACTCTTCCCATCAAAACAGACTATCAACATGGAAGTCAAAACAGTGTTTCTTGTCATGGGATGAACTTAAAAAAAAGCTATAAATAATTCCAAAACAGAGGGGAAAAAACCCAACCCAAAACTCCCAAGTTTGAGGAACAAGACAAAGCAGACTGAAGTCTTCCTGAAAACTGTCAGATTGGGGCCACACAGCACCATGAAAACAGAGTAATCACAAGTAATTTCCTTTTTGGCCCTCCCACCCACTGACAAAGCAGCAGGAGTCAGAAGAAAAAAAAAAACAACCTACTTACTGGATGAGCACACAGCACTGGAGAGATTTCAGTCTACAGCTACATTCAGTTATCTTGTGTGCTAGCTAAGCCAGATATCTTGTGTGTTAGTGAAGATAAAATAATGGCTTTTAACAAGATACTGCAGAGTAAAGGAAAGCTTTTTGCACCGTTATATTCAGAGAACTCTTTTTCAAAATAAAACACTCCCTCATGCACTGTAAACTCCAGAACAATTAAGTGAGACTCAGAAGAGTAAGTCAATATTTTTCTTGGCACAGACCTGAGTCCGGGCATTCAATACTGCTGTTCTGATAACACTGAGAACTGCATAAAGTCAGTAATAATACAAATTAACTGAAGATATCGAGATGTAGTTCCCAGCTAGGGAGGAAGCTGACACACAGAAATGAGGACTTCCATTTGCTTTTGGGGGGCAATTACAGTCAATGACCAGGACCTGGTAAGTCTCTAGAGTTTAATCTGCTTTCCAAAGAAAAGTCTGGAAAAACAAAGTGGGGAGAGGGTAGAGGGCAGAGTGTTTTCAAGGCAAACAATCACCTGAGAGCAGAGCATCATGGCACAACACTGCCCAATTTCACAGTAGATTTCAAAGCTGAGCTGCTGCTTTGCATGGGCCCAACCTTGTATTCTTTACTCAATCAGAAGTGCCAGTCAACTGAAAGACAACTACAAGAGTAACTGTCTGCCCTATCTACATTGCTTCCAAGGCCTTTGGGGTTTGCATTTACTGCAAGAGTCAGGCAAATATCTACTGCTGCAAAAAACACCAAAAAACCTTCCCAATGATCTGTCCCAAACAGAAGAACCTAGAAAAGTCTTTAAACACAACTTCTTCCTATATTCTGGAGAACCTCTTCAGTCTGAACTTTTCAGTAACCCAGAGGCACATGAATAGCTTGTTTAATTACTGCAACTGTATTTATTTGCCTTTTTCTTATAATCTGCCTGTCTTCATGGGTACAATATACACTGCTCATATGCAAAAAGAAATTACCATTCACAGGGCATTGATTATTTAGGATCAAGGACATCACTATTTTTATCAGTTATAGTTACTGGCAGTAACTGATTTTGTACTAAAGCCACAAGGAGGAAATGGGGAATAAAAGCAACACAACACAAATGGGAGTCTACCAGGTTTGTTGCAAAAGACACAGATTTATAGCAAAAATCTTCTCCCCTCCACCCAAAAATAAGAAATGCACAACAACCCATCCAGCAAGACCAAATTCAGACTTGCTTGTGAGAAGATACAATGCTGAAGTTGCATCTGGTAAGAACCTGGCCCATTATGTATAATTAAATTGTTTTGGAACAGTGTGTGCTATAGACTAGTAATTATTTCAGGCTGCAATATTAATTACATATCTTCCTGACACTATACGTGGTTCAACATATATAAGCATAAGTATTCTGAAAAGTCTGTATTTTAAAGTGTTACAACGGAGAAAATGCAACCTTAGTCCATGAAGATGCAACCATGCTGTCTAGCTGAGATTGAAAATTAGGCCTGAACTCCCTGTAAAACACCTATCATAAGACAGCAACTTTCTCTGAAGGCTGCCTGCATGAAAAGTCAAGTGAATTCACTATGAGGCTTCAGATCAGAATTTACTGTATCTTTTTTGGGATGCAGAGTGACCTAGTCTCAGTCATCAGACAAACTGCAGTGGAACCTTTGTTTAGCATGCATTTAGTACTTAAGAGCCAGAGTCAATTTTAAAAATATTATCTGCATTTCCACACAAGATGAAAATGTTATTTTTGCTCAGTCCTTTACATCTAAATCATAGAGGAAAAGGCCTTGTAAAGGCTGGTGCACGATATGTGGCAAACTAACTTCCAGGATCTGGTGTTGTCACAGATGTGGTGCCTGGCTTTCAAAGGCCCGTGAACATATGTGTCTCAGGTGATCCAGATGTAAAACTGCATCAAACATACTCACCCCTCCTCAGAGCTGCTGCTCAAATGTTTTTTGAAAAGCATTATTACAGTGAAATTCAAAGGTGTTATTTCTTACCTGATAACTTGTAATTGCCAACAAATACACAATTAGGAGGGGAGGTGCTTCCATGTGCTGACAAATGCCGTGGGAATTAATGAATAGGGCACAGTTGTTATGCTGTTCCATGCATCTAACGTGGGATCATAGCAGTCCAATGTCTTGCACCTCTGAATGCCAAAGTAGCCTCCAACCACATACAATTTGTTTCCAGATGCCACTGCATGGCAGCTCATTCGCTTCGCTGTCACATCTCCCACCTTAGTCCACTGGTATGCCTCACTATTGAATTTATAAGCAGAGCATGCAGAGAATTCAGTATCTCCACCCATAATAAAAATCTGGTTTCCCAGAACAGCTGCAGCCGTGTAGCGCCAGGGCTGAGGGCAGGTGGCTGGTACAGTCCATCTGTTTTCACACTGATCATAGCACTGGACTTTGGGCAGCTTGTCATGGCTAACACTGGTACCACCAAAAGCAAATAGCTTCAGCTTCGCACTGACTACAGCTGCATTGCTTACTCCCTCTCGCAGTGGGGCAACCATGGTCCATTTGTTGGTCACGGGGTCATACTGTTCTACTTGCTTCAGGGATACTGAAGGGGAAGCTGGAAGGCAACCAGTTGCTGCAGTGTGCCCCCCTACTACATACAAACAGTGCTTAAGTTCAGCAGAGCCATGGCCAAACCTAGCCACCAGCATGGGAGCAGCCTTCGACCACTCCTCATGAAGGGTGTCATACACCCACACGTCTTTGGAGACCCCATTTTCTGATCCTCGTCCCCCAGTGATATACACCTTGCAGCCTATGGCACAAGCACTGAACTCTTTCCGTGGGCTTGGAATGTCAGCCTTTGGAATGATCTCCTTTGCCTTTTGATCCACCAAATACAGCTTGTCACACATAAAGGTTTGGCCACCCAAAAGAAAAAGTGAATGGCCAGTTTTTCGGGGTCTGGCACACAAGCTGGTGACCACTCCATCATTCTGTAAGATCTTCAACTTGCATCTTATTGATTCTTCTACAATCTCCTTGCTTTTCCTTTGCTTGGTGATAAGTTCTTCCATGGCCACATTCTCCATAAGGTATATGGCTGGCAGGAGGGCCAGTCTCACTGTCTGCAGTAGCTCTGGCAGGTAACAGTGACGCTTATTCAGGTCATAGTTGACCCAGTTAATAGCCGATTCATATACCAGCCTTTCATCTTCAGTTTCTAATTCTTCACTGGAAAGGAGCTGCACTACCATGTCTTTTGGCAGCTGGAGGAAGTCTTCGCTTTTACTGATACTCTGGAAGTTGCTAAGGCACATCCTCCAAGAGAGCTCATACAGCTTGGTACACTGATGAGCATCTGACAGCAGCAGCATACCAAGACAGTTGGTGGGATGAAGGTTTTTCTCCAGAAACTCTGCACAAGCATCCCGAATGTCCTGAAACTCCAGCATGTCACCAGCCTCCAGCAGTGACTCTGCATTTTCCTCATTGATGATAACTCTGGAGGAATATGCATAGTCCAGAAGAAGCTCCAGGACCTCTGGGTGAATAGAATTGTGAAAGTTGACTTCACTGTCCTGGCTCTCTTTCAGTCCTCCACTGAACATTGCTTCAAAATAGCGGCTACAAGCAGCTAGAACTGCTCTGTGGCAGGGGAATGACCTGTTTCCAGCATGGAGAAGTACATCTGTAAAGAGACGCTGCTGACGCAGAAGGTTTAGGTGAGTAAGGACACTATCAGCATAGGATGACTTGTGGAACAAGTATATGTTTATGGAGCCAGTACTGGCCCTGGACTTGCGATTTTCATGCATGCTGACTGACATTTTCTTTCACACCTATAAGCAAAGAAAAAAATTAAAATAAATAAAAGTCAAAATCATTTTTAGTTTTACATATCAAAAAAAAATGTGTGTATTATTCACTACATTATGGGGAAGAAAAAGACTTAATTTACAACTGAGTGGACAGAGAATTACATCTCCCTTTGGCATGCATTTATTTTTTTGTAAGCTGAGATTCATAAATGACATACTCTAAATTTGTTGCCCAAGAGCAGGTTTATCTTGGGAAACCTGATCTCCAACTTTCATAGCAATACAGTAAGCAAGTAAGTTGGAGAAAGAAAATGAACCTGGACTGATTTTCTCACCCTTCCCCAACCTAGACCAGCTGATTCATTACATACATACACATGCACACGCTTGAAACATTCTCCTGTACTGAATCATAGCAGGAAGAGCTACCAGACAGAATACCTAAGGAATGTCAAAAGCTGCATAGAGAACAAAAACCTACTAATCCCATTAGGAAGCTTCCCTTTGGCATAGTGATTCCATATGCAACAACACAAAATGAAAAAAAAAAAAAACCCACAAACTTTAAAATAAAACCCTGGTATCATATATTTAGACTTGTGTAACTGTAAAAAAATAAGATTAGTAAAATCTACAGATTCCACCTTTATTTCATAGAATTCAGTGTCTGTTTGTTATAGTGATTTAGCATATACATAGGCAGTGTCGCAGAAAAACATGTTTTGACCACCAGCTGAAGTCACTGAGACACCGCCTCTGAAGCCACCTGGAGTATCAGGTCCTCAGAGCTTAAGCCATTGTTCATTCTGAACTACTGAAGAGGCATAAACCTATCCTATCCTGCCCTATTCCTAACAAACAAAACCCTACTCAGATCTGTTTAGAGGTGAACGTTACTGTTACATGCCATGATGTGCAGGCCTATGTATAATTACAGCAAGTCTCCAGATTTAACTAAGAGTCAAGTCAGAATAGTACGGAGTATAGGGTAAGGGAGGAATATTGACAGCAATATAAAGCTAATGGCCAGAAAGCCACAGTGCAAATAGTAGGAGATGAAACATAAAGAACTCAGGGCAAGCTGTGGCTGTGACTGGTACTGAAATATCTCACTTCTCTCTCTTCAAACTGCAGAAAAACCTCAGCAAAAGCCAACAACCAAACTTGACTAATTACTAAGCTATTTGCATGTCCAGAGTACCTTTTACTGCACTTTCAAATAAGGAACTGACCAAAAGATCTACCTGGAAAGCATGCAACGTCCTAAGTCAGAGCACCTGGGGCCACTTGTGAAGGTTTTTAATGTGGATATACTTTGCTCTCACACAGGCATTTCCATATACTTGAGCATCTTTAAGCAGCACTAAATTGCAGAATTTCATTCCCACACTTCATCCTTCAAGATAATACATGAGGTTTACAAGCCTCAAAACCAGCATTTTTAATAGATGTATTTTTCTTGATTCATATGACCAGAAATATTGAGAAACTCAAAACCACACATTTAATTTGCACAGCAGACTCCATTTCAGAACAAGTAATCTGTGTATATGGAACATGCAACACCTGCAGTCTAACTGCAGCACAGCCAGTACATCCTCCACACTCTCTGTGCTAATATAATTGATTCACCATATTGAACAACAGCAAGTCTGTGTTACACCTTTCCCTTCAGTTAAAAATAAAGCCCTTAAACCCAGCTTAAAATAAAGAATAGAGAGACACCTTAGTGTAAAACTACCATAGCCCACTTCCATTAATAGGAAACACAATTTGCCCCATGAAATTTAACTGGGATTGAAAATAGCAAGCAACACTACCCAATATATGGTGCACGATCCAAAGTCCTCCATAACAGAGAGGAGTCCTACACATCAGAGCTACAAGGCAGAGTATCTGTCTCACTCTACCTACACAAAAGCTTAGTAAGGGATCATACCAGTGCTCCCTATGCCAACCTATTAAATGCACTAAGCACAGAACAACTTAAGTCAGCTGGTATGTCGTCAAAACACAAACTCTTTTACAAGGAAAATTATATGACCTTTAATGAAGTTGTATTGTCTGGCAAAAAAAATACCCTGATGTCATTCGAGGATCTTGACCACTAATCTCAGACTAAAATAACCCACTTAATCTATAGCCAAAAATAAGATACTGACCATTTACAAGTTGAAATCTCCTGGAACTGAAGGATTACAGAAAGGTCAAGGCCTGGAATACTAGTATACAAGCAGTTTGATTACACAAATAAGAAGCTGAACACTTCACTGTCAAATTTTTCAAACTTTTCCAGGCACTTTACTGTCTTAAATGCTGTTATGATGCAAGGCACAGTATTCACTGGATCTTTACAGGTAGGTTTTCCTCACACTGAGGACTTACTCTTTGAAGGTTCCTCACCAGGGAGCAGGGTAGGAGCTAAACACTCCACTGATCAGAGACAACAGAATAACCAGTATGTGAACATGCTCACTGCCCCCCACACTCCATTCCAGTTAGCTGAATGTGAGTGTAGACATCACAGTCTAGGCATGTCAGGATCTCTATGAAAACACAGGTTCTCTTCTTTGCCCCCACATATTGAGGGAATTCAGAGTTTACTGAAAACTTTCTTTTGTCATGCACACAGGGTTCAGGAATAGGGCAGGTAAAGTTCATATCAGAGGCTGCAGATGCAGGGATTTAGATCTTTCACCAGGCTCTGTACTCCCATGAGCAATGCTTGTTCAGCACCATTCAGAATGAGCCCATAACCACAACAAAATAGAGACAAACATAAAAAAACCACCCTGCAGTTATGCATACCGTGCAGGCTAGTGAAGTACAGACCACATGCAGGGGGGAGGAACAGATAACTGTCTGTTACCCAAAGCCCACCCACAGCCATGGAAACAAATACCGCTGTAAAAAAAAAAAAAAAAAAAAAAAATCAATAATTTGTATAAAAACCCCTCCCAAACAGCTACTGAATAAGGCACTCAGCATTTCACCCTACTATAACAGAAGCCTTAGTCTCTTGGTGAGAAGTAGATTTCACATATGCTGGTCTTGAACTATTCCTGTAAGATTGCTTTTATCATCACAATGTCATCTATTGAGAGGAATTCAAAATATGCCAATTCACAATTAAGATAAGCTAAGATATTTCCCCAAACAGAACAAAGATATATATCTATACACATCTTTTTCCTCCAGTGTGGTGCTGAGATGCATTTGCACATAGACTAGCTGAACAAACACCCTTAGAAGCAAGTACCATCATTCACTAACAGGCAGTGTTTCTGTAAATTAGGTCAATCCAAAATCTTGGAAGAATACTAACATGCAAAAATGACATCTCCAATTTCTCTGCTTAGTGTTGGAAATTATGCAAGCCTCAAATACTTCAGCAGAGGTAATTTACTGTCAGTGATCAAGTGTTCATCTTGAATAATATTAGACAATTCCCTTCAGGCATTTCTTTCCTTAGAAATAGGACTTGTATGTAAAAGACAAGAAGTGGTCAGTAAATTACAGACATAGATTTTATCTAGGAACAGAGGTTGAACAAATACTTTGATTTATAATTACACTTCAACAGGCTACTTGTCACAGCAGCCCAGTAGTAAACACTACTTTAAGACTAAACAACAGGCTCCTTGTCCTACTTAACAGTTCTATAGCATGCCTAAATCAAAAGAAAAGTATTTTCAAATAACTGATACATCTCTGATGCACGCTTATTTAAATATGACTGTATAATTACACAGTGGTGGTTGCGTTTTTCTTTAGAATCAGTGAAACAACTGAAAGAGAGGAAATCTGCTAATCATCCCATCAATGTAACTAACACCGCTTTCCATTGCTAAATCTGTACCGATGCTATCAGTGTGGCAGAGGCAAACCGTGACACTGCCTCAAGTCTTCAAACTCAGTGGCTGCCTAGGACCTGCAGCGAGACAGAAAGCAGAACACGCTGGTCCTGCTAGGAATGCACTACAGCTCACCACATGCAAACAAAGAAACGCAACTCCAAATTCCCCTCAGTTCGCCCCATCAAAACGCCTAAATAACTCCTTCTCTGAGAATAAACTCAAAGAGCTTCTTCCCAGACTGATATAAAAACCAGTGCGAGAAGCTAAAATGCATTTAGTTTGCTTTATAGAGCAACAACCACGTGCAAAAGTTTCTGTACCGGCGCAGGGAGAGCAGCGCCGCAGCCAGCTCAGGGAGCAGCGAGGCGCTGGCTCATTCCCTGCCCTGCCTCACGCCCGCCGAGGGAGGGATGCTCGGGACCGCTCGGGGCCCCAAGCAGGAAGCCGAAGCCCAACAGGGAGGCTAGCAGCCTCCGTAACAGGAGCCCACACTTTCCGAGGGCAGCCAAGTACAGGAGATAGCAAACCACCGCGAACGTCTACCCACCAGTGCCCCGCTGGTACCTGGCGTTCCGGACAGGGCGGAGGAGGTCCAGCCTGCGCCTGTGCCGGGGACCAACAAGGCAGCCCGGCTCCAGCCGGAGAAGCACCGCCGGCAGCGCGGCGGCAGCTCTGCCCGGCAGCTCTGACCCCCAGCTCTACCCGCCCGTCTCCCCTCCGTGCCGGGCGCTGCTCCGGGCCGGCGGCACCAACTTACAGCAGCGGCTCCCGGGCGAGCGCGGAGATCCCTGGGCGACGCAGCGCCGCGCATGGGAGAGGAGCTGGGCTGTGCCGGTCCGGCGGTGCCGCGGAGACGCGGCGAGCGAGCAGCAGCGCCGGGCGGAGCTGGTGCCGCTGGCGGGAGGCGGGTCGCGGAAGGAGGGCGGGAGGTAGGGAAGAGGGACGGCAGAAAGGGAAAGAGCGGCTCCAGCTACTGCTGGCACGCCGACCGCAGCTCTGTCCCAGCGACGGAGCGGAGAAGGGGTATATGGGCTGGGAGGGCGGGGGCAGGCTTTATGCAAAGCCTGTGAGTGACAGGCAGGGGCGGGACGGCAGGACGAAGGCAGCGCGTTCGCAGTTGCCGTCCCGGCCAGCGGTGCGGAAGGTGCCGCCGGTGTCTCGTGTCGCCGCGGACGGCGCTGCAGGATGGCCTCTGCTTCCTGCCTTGCCCACCCTGCCTCGCACCCCACCGGGGCGGCGTGGGGGCCCCGCGGGGCCGGGCGGAGCAGCCACTCGCTGTCGGAGCTCCTGCTCCGGGTGTACGAGGGGTGCGCCCCGCCGCGCAAACACCGAAAAAGCTGCGCGGGCTGGGGAGAGCCGCGCGGCCGGGAGGGGTGCCGGTCCTCGTGGCATGTCCCGTCGGGTGGCGAAGACCGAGCAGGGCAGACGGTGGGAAACTCCTCCTCTGCGCCCCGGGAGCGGCCGGGAGGGCGCGGGGGACCCCGGGCACCGCCGGCTCCGAGCCCGCCGCCGGGCGCTGCTCCTCCCGCGGGGCGGTGCCGCGGAGGTACCGCGGGCCGTGCGCGCTCGGGAGCCCTTCGCCGAGCTGCCCTTTCATAGCCGCCCACTGGAGTGCTCCCGCAGCACAAAGGGAAGCCTGGCTTTAATTATTTCCCAGTTAACAAAGTATGTGAAAAACGCATTTGTGCAAAAGGCCGATTTCAACAATAAACATTTCCTAGACATAACAACAGTGTTTACATAATGGTATTGTGTGGCTCTGTATAAGAAAAACATAAGGTACCATGCTAAACATTGGGCATATTGCTAGCTTACTATTTGTTAGTATCACTTAAAGCAATGTATTAGTCTAAAGAGGCTTTAAGGAAGATAAGAACAATTGCACCAGCAGGAAGCTTCTTTTTGAATATAATTGTTTGGAGAATTTGATTATTCTTCATAATAAAATGTCTCCTGTTGAAAAAAAGAATGCCCTGCAAGCAATTTGCTAACATGCAGAGCATTATTTATATTTGTGTTGCTGGACTTCAGTCTCTGCAGATTAGCACACACTTAATGTACAGCAGGACACATCTGTAATTCTAGGCATCCTGAGGGCATATGCAAACCTGGAGAGCATAGCTGAACAGGGAGCAGATTAAAGAGTAATTTGTTTCATAGATTATTTCTTGTTACAATATTGTTTTATTACAACATGAAGGCTGCAGGTTGCATGGTCTAAAAATGTTGCACATCTGTGTGTAATAAAGAATGTTTCAGAGTTGCTTAGGTGTGAGAAGCTGTTGTAAATTGTAAATAACCTTGCACAAGGGGTATTCATGGACACCAGTGTTCACTTGAGTCATGTACCTCTAGAGGATTTTGGATTAGACTGTGAACGTTCAACCTTTGTTGCACATTGTATTGTCCACGTTTTGAGTCCAGGTTTTTCCTTTCATTGTAACATAACCATAAAATGCCTTGATCCTATTTTCCCACATTTTCCCCCAAGTAAACCTGAAGAGATTCCACCCAAATCCTGTCCATTATGGTGACTCTTCCACAATCTGGTGTCAGTAAATCAGATTATCTCAATGTCCTGGGGTGACATTTTGGTGCTCGTATCCCCATTTGTCTGTTTAGCCCAGAAATAAGTTTTGCACCTTTAAGACTGATTCGAAGATCCAGAAAGAAGTGTGCAGTTTGTGACCAGAATCTGCACCTGCTCCCCCACATCCTGCTCCTGGACTGTGTTGTCTGCTGACAGACAGACAGCGGGACAGAACTCTCCTCTGCTTCTTACTTAGTTTTTAGCTAGCTGAGGCAGAGAAGTTCCCTAAACTGTGATTTCTCTTTTTATTGGAACTGTTCAAACCTGCTCTGGACTGAGCACCCAGCAGAGCACGGGCAGCTCGTACCTGTGGCCACCGGGCCAGGCCTGGACTGTGGCATTTCCAGTGCAAGCTACAGCCCACCAAGGGGACTTTCTGAGTTTGTCATCTCTTCAGATTGGCAAGAGGTTTTATTGTTTAATACTGTTCATTTTTTATGCTGTGAATGCTTTGCCTGTTAAATAAACAGGTTTTTTTCCACTTTTCTCCAAAGAAATCTTTTCCCAAACTGGTTGGGGGAGGGCCACGTGGATTTGCTTTCTAGAGGGACTCCAATTAAAGGGTTTCCTCCAAAATTTGCCCTAACCAGGACACTCATTCTATGCAACTGAAAACACCGGGACTTTTACTTCATACAGTGTTAGGACAAACTTTGAACAGGCATGGTTATCACTATGGGTGGTAAACTAAAATGATGGAATAATGCTACCTATCTATTGCTTAGCAATATCTAAACTACAGCTGTAAGGAATGGTCAGTGAAAAATGAGATCCGCACACGGGACAACATACAGCATTTACATGGATGCCCACAGCATGCAGATTTGGCCAGTACCCTCCATGAAAAAAATGGGGCAATAATCCTGTAAACAAATGACCAGATGAAGTACTGATCTTCCTTTTATTTCACGAAATGAGGAACCTGTTGAAGTTAATCAGGGCAGAATGATTGGATGAAGCTTTAAGTCATCTGTTGGGGAAGCAAGTACACAACCAGACAGATTGTTCTGTGTCTGTAAAGCTGTGGTACTGGTGAGAGCAGGGAGAAAATGAGAGAAAAAGGAATGCCACAGTCCATGCTTACAAACCACAGCAGTTGTTCTTTTGCATATGCTCAAATGAGGTCTCATTTATGCTTAAGTGACAAAACACCTGAAGTGTTTCTTCTCCTTTCTGCACCAGAGTTAGAAGATAGTTTGTCTGAATACAGGTTATAGCATATTTAGAATAAGAATGCTTGTTTTGCTAGCATGGGAAAAACACTCAAGAAATTAACTTGGTCCAAGCAAATCTTTGGCCTGGTTTATGTTGGTCTGAGAACTAAGTCAGATCACAGTTAAGCACTATTCTGGTTCAGCCAGTTTTGTATATGGGCCAATCTGTATTTTGACATTGCTGAAAACAAAGCTGGCCTAGCCTATTCCAGGACATAGTTTAACATGCCCGCTGAACTAGTTGAAACATGTTTCTCCAAGTATTAGTATGCCAGGATAGATAGGATCTTTGCAGTGTTGCTAAATATCATGATTTTATCACAAATCAAAAAATAATTGGCCCTTTTCTCAAAGCCTCAGTTTCTAGAGTCATGTGAACTTGATAATCTCTTAGGGTTGGTTTTGTTGTTTGCTTGTTTGTTTGTTTGTTTGTTTGTTTTAATGAGAAGTCTGAAAGAATGAGTATGTCATTATAAACCCCTAAATATTTTCATTTTAATCTCAAGAATTAAGTGCCACATTTGACTCTGAAAACACTGGGGCAGGAAAATCGTTATTCAACTCAAATCCAGCTTGCTTGCTATGCAAAGAACACTGCTGTTTTAACTAAATTATTTCACCTTGCTCTTTATTTAAATTGGTTCAGCTTCTGTGTTTAGACAAGTTCTTGGAACCTTAAATGTATAGCAAACTTTATCATAGGGCTTTATTGACACTTAAATGTTTTGCAGTCATACCTATGTAGCTAAAAGATCTCACAGATTACCCTAGTAGCACCAGCAAGAGTTCTAACACTGGCGAGCTGTACTGGTAAAATAATCCACTTACCAGAGCAGATTATTTCACTTAGGAGATGGAAATATGTATTTTGTTTTCTTTTGTTAGTATCAGCTGCATCTAAACTAGTAGGGTTTGCTAGTACAGCTATCTTGGCAAGCCTTTTAAATGCAAGCAGGCAGTATGTGCCTGCAGCACAGTCTGAGATTTCATTTTAATGCTATTAAACAGCTGTGTCTTGGGCTTTTGACTTGTTAGATTCTTTTTAACCACATTATTTTGTTCAACTGCTAAATAAACAGCATGGGGTTAAATGTATTAGTGTAATTTATCTTCTTTCCTTCCTAATTTACACTTTGAATGAATTAATTAGAATGATTTAATTAACAATGTACAATAACAGTACCAGTGCCAGAGCTCTCCCAGGGGGATGGAGCCTGGAACACCCCTCAGTGACCCACACCTGCTTTTCTTATCATTTGCCTTTGATGTGCTTCTCTGGGCTGGCCTGCAAACAGAGATTTGTGTGGATACAGCACAATGCATTACAGTGCTTGTTTAGTCCTAGAGACATACTAAAAGTGTTTGGGGAGGTCAACATTCAGTATTTCTTAGCAGCCATTACACCAGTTTGTCCACCAGTTCCAGGGGTGACAAATCCCTCTTTTCCCAGTTCTGCCTTTCTCATCTGTGTGTGCTTTTGTTTTCAAAAGGATTACATTCAGTCAGGCTGGCCCTTAGATGTCATTCCTTCATGTCATGACAGCTCAGACCAAAAGGAGCTTTGGTCTAAATACCTGCTGCTATCTAAATCAGCAGCATGATGGGGCAAATATTGTTGTATGTGACACATAATTGCTTCTCTCCAAAATATCAGTGTGATAAATTGTTATATGTGAGTCCCTTGTCACTTTTAAAGTATGTGAACACTAAACTGTTTGAAGTCGGTGAGTTATGCCATCATATTATAGGAAAGAGACAGGAAAAATCAGGCCTTGGTTTCCATTCCATAAATATGTTCTGTACAAAAGATTTTGGGTGTAAATAACATAATAAATATGAATAATGTCTGGAGTGAGAAAGATTTCCTTTTGAAATTTCTTGATTCTTAGGAGAAACCCTTGTAAAGCCTAGTCTATGGATTCTAGTCCAGAATCCATATTTCAGCAGTATGTACTAACAAAGATAAGTAGTATGGAGACAAAAAAATGTCTCAAGACTCTAAGGAGAAGCCACTCACTTCTCTTTTGTATGTAATTCCTCTGCCCATTTTATCCTTTTCCATTTTGTCTTGCTCTCTAATTGTCCTCAAAGTCTCAGCCATAAAAACATTCTTACCTATTCCATAGTCTGTTCTCCTTCTTGACAAGAAAAGTGATTCCTGTTCATAGAAGACAATGACGATGATGACCCATTCTTGAGCAGGTTTGGTTCGTAAGGGGTCCCAATCATTACATCATTGATATGCAAGCCCTTCCCAAAGATATGTGGGTCAGCACAGGACTGGAAATTCCACTGCAAAGGGTGAGTGGTTGCTGCCACTCTGCCATCACTCGTGATGACGTTTGGCAAAAGTTGTATGTTCATTGTCAGGAGATTTCAGTTCCCTGTGCATATCTTTGCTAGCTATTCCCATCTCTCAAGCAACTCCATACTGGGTCATTTTCTTGCCTCTCTACAGGAGCTATCTCCAGTAGTGCAGACTGCAAGCCATGCAGCAGCTTCCTTTTCTCTCTTGCTAAGTAGCAGTGGCCCCCAGTGGTGACAGCTAAGCTGGCTCCTTATTTCAGGTTTTACCACGCTGCACTGAAAAGCCTCCGTCCTGTAACAACCTTGGCATAAGGACTTCGGAGTTTCCCAAATCTTTCCCTTCTGCAGGGACCACGGGACAGTTTCTTCTGACCACTCCTTTCCCACCCCCCCACCCCCCACCCCCGAACTGACCAACACTGATGAGGCTTTGAGAATAGAGGTATGTATCATATTATTCTCTAAGATGTTTAGTATTTAAGAAGAAACTATATCACTTAAATGGTACAGCATGTCATCTAGAGAGACCCCTAAATGATGGAGGCATTTTTCTTGTCTTCATCTTTTATGTTAGTAGTAAAAGCAGGAAGACAAAAATGTATTAATTCAAACAATTGCTTTGGCATTTTAAGGATAGTAATGCACATCTAAATAGCTATTTTTACATTGCTGACGAGCATTACACATTAAAATACAAGATATTTAAGGACAAGGATTTCTGACAAGGATTTTAGATGGAATACATATACTCTTTTGGAGCTGCAACTTTGAGTCACTGAAGTCTGCAAACACAGTATGTATGTATGTCTCAAAACACAAAAAAACCCCAAAACATTTTACCTAGGGACTTGTTTCACTGTTTCACTCATTAGATGGTATTTTGCCCTCAAGTCAGAATGGAACAAGCTTTTCACTTCTTCAGGCCTGCTGAAGAAGACAAGCCATACATAGACAGATGCCAAAGAAAAAGAAGGCAGTACATAGGGACTGAAATGCCCTCACTCTGTCTCATACTTAGCTGAGAGAGCTTATCAGATGTATTCAGGTGAGTAAGAGTAAACATGAGAGAAAAACTTCTTTTGCTCCTTCTGTTTTTCAGCACCCAGGAGACTTTGAGTTAATTTGTCCTTATGAATATATGTATAGGTAGATCAGGATCTTAGGTATAAGTCCAGATTGTGGCTCACCTGCCAATAGTCTATGCCTCAATGCTATTATCATCCACTGTACCAAATTAAAGTGAGAGCAAACAAACCTCCTGTAGTCATGCTTTCCATTATCATATACCTAAATCTAAGTTTTCAGGCCATGAGGATATGGGAAGTGGTCCACAGAACCAAAGAAAACTGTAAAGTGTATATTGTTTCAAATTTAAAATTTTGATGATAAGAACACATAAGAAATTAGAAAGCTTAACATGATTTGTTGGAGACCACTGCTTTAGGGAGAAGGAGAGTACAGAATTCTCTGATTTTAGTGGGTTTAGGACAGATCCAGACAAGTATTTTAAAGCAAGCTTGTTTGTGTAAGTATGACTTTATTAATTTTCCTGCTCAGCAATTCACCACAAACATCTGGAACAGCATTATTAGTAGTTTTGAGGCCACATTAATTCTGGATGTTCTTAAATAGCATTTTTGCAGATACTTTACAACACTTAAGAAAGGAACACTTTAGAAGGCTCTTGGCAGAACATGAGAAGGTTAAAACAGTCTCACTCACCTAGTTTTAATCTGGGAAGTTTGATGGTTGTGAGGACTAAGTAATCTGATTCCAAACTCTTTAACAAAATGAAATGTGTCCTATGGAGTTGATATTTCTGTGGTTTAGATCAAACTTTTGAACGTGTTGCCTACAATAGGGGTTGTTTCTCAGGCACTAAATGCACAAATAGCCTCAGTATCCTCATCAGGCTGTGCCTGTTTAATGAGAAGGACTTAAAAGGACACATTTGTTTGTTTTAAAATACTTGTTTATGTACTTTGACACTTCATTGTTCTTGTGTACAAAGGAAACCAGTGAATTTGATTCTGCCACAGAGCCCATATGTTATAAAAAAGTTTAAAATCCTTCATAGTTGTGATTTGAATTATTTTATCTTTTTAATGACCAAGACTTTGTAGAAGATTAATTCACTGTTGGTGCTGTGTGATTAATTTAGGTCTGCAGCAAAACCTTTTCCTAAAAATAAAAGTGAGCTTTTGAGTGAAGAAATGCCACATAACAGGCAAAGCCTTGCAAGTTATATGTTCAACAGGATGAGGAAACCAGATTTCTTAGGTGAACTGTTTTCCAAAAAGGCCCATTACTTCTCTTCTCTAAATGTTAATTTGGATGATTCAGTTATGGCCAAGTTAAGTCAGAGGGCTTAAACTTGGAAGAATGTGTATTGTGGGCAAAGCTTCAAAAGTCTCTTAACACAGTCAGTGTGGCATTTACTCTGGTTATTGATTTGTGTCTTCAAAGCTCTGCCTTATTTTAGGCTAATGGAATTTAATTAGACATCTGATTGCTGCTGAAAGTAGTAAAAATGAAGCTGTTGATGCTTTACTTGAGCTAAACATTTTATGGCATTTTTCCCAATCTCCTGGACATGTCTGAACATGTTTTTACTTTCCTACCTCAAGAGCCACTTGGCACGTCAACATATGTATATTTTGGCTTAAAGAAAAGACAGTAGTTTGGAAATACAAAAGACAGCTTCTGTCTTCTGTAACAAGTCTTGTGTGTTAAGATGTAAAAGAGGTAATACATTAAATTAGAAAGAACTTGAAGTGCATAGTTGGAAGATAGCTGACTGATCGCTTGTGCTTTCTTAAAGAAAACTATTTAAGGTTTCAGTTAACAAGCAATTTCCTTCTCAGAATCTGCTTTCATCTATATGTGAACTTAGAATTTTGCTCTAAATAGAATAACAAAGCCTAGTGACTCACCACATCAAAATAATTGATTGGAAGAATCTCGGATTTTCCTCAAAGGCTGAATGGGGAAACAATCTTACCCTGTGATGGCTAGAAGAATAGATTTCCACTCATATACTCTTTAGACATCTCTGAAATTCATTGCTTATTGTGATAAACCATACATATCATAGGTATTCTGGATAGAAAAATATGTGGAAGATAGAAAAATATTGTGTCATATCACAATAAGCAGATGGGAGTAGAGGCTGACAGCCTTGAAACTGTGGTACACACACAGCAGTGGCCAAATACTTGTAAATGGATTTAGTAGTTCAAAAGTAATAGTGAACTAAAGTATCTAGGGAGATATCTTGAGTGCTCAATAGCTATCTCAGTAGCTTGTGTCACATACCACTTCATTTATGGTACACATGCACACATACATAGAAACTATTGTATGCACAGGCCCAGCCAGAACTTGTGTTTGTACATGTACATGTACATGTACATTTTCTTATTTAGAAATAACTTTTAAAAAAGGAATCTATGAATTGTCAATTATATGAAAATTCACCAGATTTGGAAATCTAACATCAAAATTATCTCAAACAAATTTTGCATTATCATTACTCAAATGAAGATTAAAAATAACTGAAAAACTCAATAAGCATTAATAGAACTACCAGATGTTAATGCAAATGAAAGCTGCATTCACATGCAAACAGAATCCTAAGACTTAGCTGGAGTATCATCTGAGCTTCTGTGACTAAGATAGTTCGGAAAAAGCCTCTATTTCTCTTCTGCTCAAGTACTTTTGAAGAAGCTTTCTATTTGCTGAGGGTCTTTGAGATTCCATTCCATTAAATGGGGAAAAATCTTAGAGGTATAAAATGTCTGAAAAAAAATCCTAAATGGTTTCATTAGATGCCATTGTTCACCCCAGATCATAGGCAGATCAAAAGAAAAAAATAGATTAAAAAACAAACAAAAAACTTCCAACAACTTAGAATTCTTCTTTATGATTGACACAACAGATTTAATTTAGTTTCTAATAAAATTAATAAATATCATTATTTTATTTTGCTTTTCTGAGCAGTGTAGTGAAGATGTGTTTCTGCAAAAAAGTGGTGTTACCTGAGAGCAAAACAGTTTTAAATTTTCTAGACCTCCTTCATCTCATTTCCCACCAAACAGCATTAACGTGTGAACTTCTAGAACATGCAGTAAGTAATATGATGTGGTTTAGCTTTTTCATGCTAATGCACCTCAATAAACAGACTTTAGAAATGAAAATACATTTAAAACACAGGACTCCCAGCCCATCCAAATACAAAGCATAATTTTTTTCCCCATGATCTTTAGAAAAAATGTAAACAAGAAGCAATCTTTAGACATCTTGTCAAAATTTTCCTTTTACTATAGTCTAAATGTTTTTATACTTCAACCTATCCCAATATATTCCTGTTGGAGAAATTAGCTAAAAAATAAAAAAATCCAGTCCATTGTTTAAGGAGCCAAAAGAAAAAGATACCTTAATCATGTATTACTTCAACAAGGATTATAAGAAGAGAAAATCTTTAAAATCTTTTTAAACCTTCATTCTTCTTCCACTGTTAGTTACAGCACTTACTACCATTGAATTAACATCATCTTCCACCATGTAATTGTTAGGTATAATGATTTAGCCCCCACTTTTTAAACTGTGATAGTTGTAAAATCTGGGCTGAGTTCTGCAGCCATCTCTCCCCACTCTCCCTGTGGTGAGGTGGCCTGTCCAAGTCAGCACCTCCACAGGCAGGGCAGGACAGGAACATCCTCCCTGCCTGACTAGGAGACAACTATGTGGCACCAGGCAAGGCAAGAGACTGCCCAAAGATCATGAGAAAGGATGTTGAAATCACTATTTAGTCAATTCATTATCATGAACAAACTTAGACATCTGAAAAAGGAATGAGTACATCCTGGCTTTGTTGGAGATAGTAGGTGGATGATTGGAGACGTGGTTATGTCTCCCTAATTATTATAGAGTTAGGCAATAACGCTTAGTGAAAGAGACATGCATTTATATTACCTAGGCTCACTAATGTAAAACAATCTCCACCCTTCCCTCTTTAAATACATTCCTTTCCCCTTTTTTATTACTTATGGTAGAATTACTTATTCTTTATAGATAAACACATTCCTAAGGAACTCATTACAATGGCATTTTTCCTTTCTTTTCTGCATATATTCTTCTTTGCACAGTTCCTGTTTTGCTTCGTCTTTGCACAGTGCAATCATGTGCGTTAACTGTTAAAAACATACATTTCTCCTAGCTGCCCTCCTAGCTTAGCAGTATTTGTCCATAAAGGTAAAAGGAGCTGCAGAGGGAGAAGCCTGCCAATTGCACAGCCAAAATATACTCAGTCACACACCCTGGGAATGGATGGATTCTGGAAGGATTGTACAGATTCCACCCTGATAGGTTTTGGTACCACATGCCCTATCTAATCCACTTATTTGAGTAAGTCCCACAACCATGAAAAGATAGGCCTGACCTGTTTATTCCTGCAGGCATAGTTATCCACTCTACCCTGATCTGAACCAACAGATTTAGCCAAAGTTTCTGAAGCACATTTTTTTCAACATTATTTATTTAGGACTCAAATCCAGCTCCTGTGAAGTCAGAGGGAATTTGCCAGTGAATGTCAACACCTCTGCTATTTTATTCTTTGGCTTTCTAAGCAGGAACTGCCAATCATACCGTATTACACAGTCATTTTATTAGGCATCCAATCATGCTTTCATGAAGTAGAGACAAGTTACCGTTTGCCTTTGCTGGCTACAGAATTGGGCGCCTTCAGCAAACCACCACATTCTCTACGTGTTTCTTTTCTTGGAAGACACAACTCTAAACTTCAAACTATTCTGCCTTATGAGAGGAAAAAAACCCAAAACATTATACTATCATGTATATATAGTATCAAGCTCATATCTGCAAGCCTATTTCCTGACATTTTTCCTCTCTTTCAGAACCTAAGTGTTTTCCTATTTCTTTCTGAATAGTAAAGACTGTAAAATAGACATTGGAAGATTCAAAGTGATACAGTTTTGCAGAACTAGAACGAAGAGTCAAGGAAACATAACATATAGATCTAAATCTCATTTTTCATCAGAAAATCAACTTGAGCTTTATAAAATGTGTAATTATGACTTCAGATTCTTTATCTAGAGGTGTTTATTTTTGACTGAAGTATCTTTTTGTGTGATTATTCTTAAAAACAATGTCTACATATAACAAAACATATCCCTAACAATATTAGGCAATCTTCTTAAAATATTGGCATGTTAGCATAGCAGCTCTTGGCAGAACTGAGAGCAGCAGACAGATATGGCTTAAATTGTCTTCCTTTCTTTGTTTCCTTTTTTCCTCTTCCAGCTGCAGCCAAGGCAAGAAAACAAAGAAAGGAAGACAATTTAAGCCATATCTACCTCCAAACTTCTTTAAACATTCAATAGCCCTTGGGGAGGGAAAGCAGAAATATGGCAGTACACAAGCACTACCTAAGGAACAGAAAATGGGAGTAACACAAGACTCCTCCACCCAGGGGGTTGCTTTAAAGCCATTTTGCACTGTCAGCATCAATCGTGGCAGCTCTAAGCACCATGTACCATTTGACTGCCCATTCCCCCTATTTACACTGTTGACTTGAATAAAGCTGGCTTTCTAAGCACTCTTCAGCTGACCAAAGTGCTGAAATAAATAATAAAAGACATTTTAGATTAGTACAGTCCAGTTTTGATACCATTTATTCATAGCAGTCCGAAGAGGAGCATTTACACAAAGCATCCAAATCATACAAATACTGAGGACCAAAAGAAGCAGCAGATAAATAACATGATATGACCTCTTCTGACAAAATAAACTGCAAACACAATATGCAAGCCTTAGAGCTCATTGAACAAAAGAGATTACTTACAGATTGCCAAAAAAAAAAGCAACATCTGTTACTGGCGTCTATAGAAAGAAAATATTACTATTTAACTGCAATCAAAACCATTCTGTAGCTCTTAAAATCCACAGTTCAATTTAAATGTATTGTTTGGGGAGGTTTTTTTGAAACTTGATACTTTGTAAGGTTTTCTTTATCGCTTAAAAAAATGCTTTTCTGCAAAAAATTTCCTAATAAATCTTGAAATTCTTTTCAACAGGTCTAAGTATACCGAGCAATACTGCTTAGAAAAGCCTTTTCATTACATTGTGGTAGCTCTTTGGTTTGTAAATCAAAGAGATTAGATATATTGATATAGATATATTAGATATATGTTTAGATATATTTTCTCTGAGACTTCCAGACTCTACACTGTACTCTTAAAATGCTGTCATAATAAATTAAATATTCACAGTAAAGATAAAGGGCTTGGGGAGGTGTGCATATTAGTAATTATATTGATCATATATTAAAGATTCAATTATACATAGAAAATTTAAAATAATTCAAATCTAAAGTCTTTTGTATAAACAAAGCACTTAAACTCCATCAATTTCATCAAATTTACTTTGCATTTACACATAAAGTGCTTAATAAAGTTACTTTTGAGAGCTGAGATTCCTGTAATGACTAAAGTATATCATATTATTTTCTATATCATGGTGAAATCATAAATTACTGGCTGGAAAGGGTCTTCAAGGCCTCTAGTCTAACCTCTTGCTCAAAGGATTGCTGTTTTTGCAGTTTAATCAGTTGCCTATGGCCCTTTTGAAAACCTCCAGACAAATTTTGAAAAATCTTAAAGAATGGAGAATATTTACTTCCCTTCACCCCCTGGTGGAGTTGCTTATACCACCCAGGATGCCATTGCTGTGAGGTCATGCTGCTGATCAGGTTCACCAAGAGGCCCAGTCCTTTTCTGCAAAGTTGGTCTTGTGACGGCCAGTACCCAGCTTGTACCAGTGCATGGAGGTTTTCTGCCTCAAGTGCAGTCTTTACACTTGTTGAACTTGTTTCTGCTTATTCCATGGTTGCAAAGTTCCATGGGTTTGTATATCTTCAGCTCATTTAACTTGACCCTCCTTTGAGCAATTACAATAATACACAACAGAACACTATAGAATAGCCCAGTTCTGTTGAAAGGGGACTACAGTGATCATCCAGTCCAACTGCCTGACTGAGGCCAACCAGAAGTGAAACTATGTTGTTAAGGGCATTGTTCAAATGCATCTTAAACACTGACAGGCTCAGGGCATTGGCCACCTCTCCAGAAAGCCCATTCCAGTGTTTGATTGCCCTGTCCATAAAGAAATGCTTCCTAATGTCCAGTTTGACCCTCCGTCGGCACAGCTTTGTACCATTCCCACACATTCCATTATTGGGTCCCAGGGAGAAGAGATGGAGACATCTCCTCTCACTCCCTGTGCTCAGGAACCTGTGCAGAGCAATGAGGTCACCCCTCAACCTCCTTTTCTCCAAACTAGAGAAGCCCACAGTCCTTAATGACATCTCCCAGAACTTTCACCAGCTTTGTTACCCTCCTCGGGACACATTCAAGAACTGCCACATCCTTCTTCTCTGATTCTATGTTTTTTAAATCACAGGGCCCAGAACTGCACTCAACATTCTAGAAGAGGCTGCACCAATGCTGAATACGGTGATAATCACCTCTTTTGCACTGGCGTTGCAGTGTTTGATGCATCTTGGGATGCTGTTTGCCTGCCAGGCTGCCAGGGCTCACTGCTGACTCACACTGATCTGCTGCCGACCAGCATCCCACATCCCTCTCTGCAGGACTGCTCTCCTGCCACTCCTTTTCCAATTTGTACCTGTGTTCAATCTTATCCTGTCCCACATACAGAACCCAGCATTTGTTCCTGAATTTCATGCCCTTGATGATTGCCCAATGCTCTATTTAGATCCCTCTGCAAGGCCTCTCATCCCTCAAGAGAGTCAAAAGCACCTCCCAGTATCATCAACATAATAATGGTGCATTCATCTCCTGCATCCATATCACTGAGGAAAAGATCAAACACAACTGGCAGAACCTGGAAAGCTTAGCAGGAGATCCTGCTAGTAAGGACTGAAATAAGTAACGAATTAGATATGGCAGCATCTTTCATGCCCTTCACTAGTAGATCACCTACCTGATTCACCACCAGGTCTGTGATTTCCCTGGTTTTCTTTTTGCTGCAATATAACGGCAGAAGCCCTTTCTGTTGCACTTCACATGCCTTGCAGTACCAGCCAAACTTTGGTATTTCTAATTTCATCCTTGCATCCCCATATGGTGTTTCTATTCTTGGTAGTATATCCCATCTTCTGCTTTTCATACACTCCTTTCTTGTGTTTGAGATCAGCCACATGATCTCTGTTTGACCGCACTGGTTTCCTGTGGTGTCCGCTGTATGTCTTGAATATTGATGAGATATCAGTCGCCAATAAAGATTGAGTCAAAGCTCAATCTTTGTGGGTTGTGTCTACAGGGATGGACAAATTAAAAAAAAAAAATTGTTCCAATTTGGACTTAGGAGCATTCTAATATTTTGGCTTAGAATTATTTTTTCCCGGTGAAACCATTCTATGTCTCTCATATCTGAACTATACATTAAGACTGAAACATGCTATCCCTCTCTGTCAGGGCTTTAGACTATGAATAAATCCATATGTGACAGTTTATTACTGTAATGAAAGGGTCAACAGGAACACTGGATCTTGCACTTGAATGTCAGGCCTTTTTCTCTACACCATGGTTTTCTTTTGCCTTCATCAATCTTGTTACTGAATGAAGCACATATACCCATTCTGTTCATCACAGACTCAAAAGTGGAAAATGAGATACAAATCCAGTGAGAATTCTAAAAAGCAGGAGCTTAATATTGAACCTGAATTCAAGGATGCTTGACTGGAAGGATAGATGGAGAATATACATGAAAAAGTAATCTAAGCACAGAACTCTGTGTCTCCTGAAGTCTGTTATAGGGATTTAGTGTAATTATAGGGATTTAGAAGAACTATAAAAAAAGAAGAGCTGGAAAAAGTTGAGATGGAAATGATTCATGAATGAATAATAATCTCAGTACAGCCAGAGCTGAATCAAGGAAGAAGCCTCGCAGTGCTGTAGGGATTGGGAAAGGTCAGTGACACACAAGCAAACTGTAAGGAGGATAGAAGGTTTAGAAATCATGTCAGACTCAAGGATGGCTTCAAGATTTCCTGTCTTCACTACTGCAGAAAATAATTAAGCAAATTATTGCAATAGTTGCAGTCTTCTTACAAAGTTTAAAAAAACAAAACATATTTCATAGCTGCCAAACCAGCATCCCTACAGACTTTTGTTCCCTTTCAATAAAAGTTAATGGAAGTAGGGGTTCTGATGGGGTTCTGGTACTCACACCTGTCAAGGCTGGCCTTAATGCACTTGCTTTTAAACAATCTGTAACATATTTGGGAATACACATGTAGGGGATTTATTTGTTTGAGGAGATTCTGCAGAGTTAAAGAAAAAAAATACAAAACCAAACTAAAGAAACTGTATGAGATTGACGTTGACAGCTCTTCTACAGATAATAAACATGTTAAAAAGGCATGGAACAAAGGATTATAAGAAATGCAGAATGTCATGTAAACAAAGCTCAAGTGCTCAACAGAAATGGCAATGGTAAATGAAAGAAAGTTGAAAGTAGCATTTTGAAAAAGCCGTGATATTTCAGGGTGAAAATAGTAAAACCTTAGACAAAGAAAAGGTGTAGAGGAGAGAACTGCTCAGTTACCTGCTTTTCAGAGCTGTTTGGAAATTAACAATGGCAAAAGCAAGGTGGGCATGATTCAGTGGAATCCCTTCTCCACTTGATAGGAGTTCAGTTCACCTTACTTGAAAATGTCATGCAAGACTGTAAAATGGAGACTTTACAGCTGGCTTTTATGCAAAGCTGTTGTCCTAATGAGAAAATGTGAAAGGCTGAACAATAATTTCATAGACCTGCAAATCTAACAGAACACAGTCCTAGAGAAGAAATAAACAACTCTTGGATCAAAGACTTCAAAGATCACCTTCACTGGAGGAATAAGTAAAAATTTATTAGTTGCTTTCTTTTCCCTTTTTTTTTTTGAAGCCAGCTCACAATAAGTATACAGTTTAGTGTCAACTTAAATTACATCTACAGTTTTCTGACAGATTCATTTGCTTTTTGAGGTTTATGTCTAACCCACTGACAGTTTCTAATCAATAGGAGACAATTCCCTTTGAGAGTTATTAAAATATACCTTGCATTTAAATGCAGTAAAAAGCATGACTGAACATGCCTCTGTTCCTCATAACACATAAATACCACATCTGGCCCATAAAAAACATGCATTATACAAAGGTTGTATGAATGCCAGATACATATTATTACATGGAACTGTTTTATCCATCTAGCCTAATTTCCAGATGTTCTGTTATTTGTAGACAGGAGTATTGTCAAAACTGTTGTTCAAAGTCCATTTATTTCAAGAGGGCAAGGGACAGGGCTAGCAAGTTAAGCTACAGGAAATGTTTGTGATACAGTTAATGGCAAATCATGTGACTGAATCATCAGTGCTATCATGTTTAAAGAAATGCACTTAGAAATTCAATTTCGGACTAAGATTTCACTTGACTGCATTTTAAATATGCACTTACTTATTCTTCCAGCAGTAAATGGCACATAATTGTAGGTAATATTTACAAAAAACAGAGCAAGAAACTAATAAAAATGAAATGGAAACTATTAGTACAAAAATTGCTGGTAACTGTAACCATATCCAACAACATATCAAGCAGTTAGCTAAAAATTTTGAAGACATTGAAAACTAGTATCTTTTGATTCCTCCAATTTGGAATTGGGCTGTGGGATTCTTCTTGGGTTGGGGATGTTGTTGGTTTCTGGGGTTTTTTTAATCTCTAAAGAACAGAAATACATTATCAAATATGTTTGGTAATGTATTAGGGTGACAGTTCTCAAAGAACCATATGGCATCTGAAAAGCTTGTTTGAGTCCTTCACAAAAGCCAGATTTCTAGTGCAATAGTTAAAGTATGACGTAGGGAAGGGGATGAAAAGGCATGTAGGTGAGCATATAAAGGAAAAGGAGCAGATACTATGTCATAAAAATGTTGTTTCACCAAGATGTCTGAAGACACAGGTCACAAAAGACTTTAAGCGCAGCAAAGTAGAAATGAAGAATTGTAAGAATGCCACTAAAAAAGAGTTACTAACATAGGGGTTGGGCAGTAACGACTAGGTTCCTTGTAATGAAAGTACATTTTATTAAATGCAGGGCTTGGTTTAATGAAATACAAGATATACAGAGATGTGAAGGTTACCAAGTGAAAACACACATTTTTAGAATAATTGATGTATCAGTGTGACACTTCTGATTTCATCCTTGAAAACAAACAAACAAAAAAGCAACAATCTTAGAATGACTACAGCAAATATACCTCACAATCCTATTCAAAATGTACAGATCTCCTAACTTCTCTTTTCTAAAAAGTAACATTCACCCCAAGGTCTTTTCTGTCCTATAATATTTCCTATACTGGCACTGAAAACCTCCAAGTTCAGTGCTCAATTAATTGTGAGTCCTGTTTCAAATTACCGACTACTTCTCACATCAAGCCTTCTTTTTTTTGTAAGTCCTAAGCAGGAGCACAGCCATTAAAAAAAACCCAGACATTTCAGGTGAAGGGAGGCAGACCTAATAGGGTCTCAGGAAAACCTGGAGGCTACAGTCGAGGGTGGACTTCATAGTTAATGATTAATTTGTTTACCTGTCTTCAAATTTACTAAACACCAATATTTAAAACAGGGTTATAACTATATCTACAAAAAACATTAAAACAGGGTTATAGCTATATCCACAAAAAACATTAAAAACCCCAATTTTTTTGAAATACATAATGGCTGGGAGGGTATAATTCATTTCAGTCCTATGAATACCCTAACCTTGTAAGTTGTTTTTTCCAGAAACCTAACAAAGACTACAAAAATGTCCCAAGGTTTTAGACAGCAGTAAAAGATGGGAAAACATTCATCATTCTGCCCATAAAAAATATGATGGTTGATCCACTATCACTGATAATTTGTCAGAAGTTGAGCTAAGATGATGATCAATAATTTACCCTACTCTCAAGTTAAGACCTGTCCTGCTGCAGCCATCAGTTTTATTCTCTAAAGACAGCTCCAGTGACTTTCTGATTGGTTAGCATTCTGGGTGTTGTGCATTAGCAGGCCCCCTAAACCAGTCAGAAAACTTGGGGCTTAGTGTACTACCAACTACAGACAAGGACATTTAGAATTAAAGATTGAGTAGCACAGCACATAAGATTATCCTTGGTAAACACAAAGCTGGCTATTCACTTGCCTTGCTGTGAATAGCCAGCTGAATGGGTTTTCAGACCAAAGACTCCTTACATCCCATGTCTAACGGGTTGTGTATAATGATTGAGATAGCTGTGACAAGACTAAGGAGGTAATTAATATTTCTCACTGTATGTATTAGCTGAATTGCCATGCATTTCTCTTAGAAACTCTTTGTTCTTTTATTGTAAAGAGAAAGCAATCTGGACCAAGAGCATACTTGATACTGCTTATTGCTCAAGGAAGACAGAGTACACTGAAATATTCTGTGTATGAACACCAGCAAGAAGAGAGAAACAATGCACTTGTGCAATACTGGAAGGAAAATAACCTGTACATTCCCTGTAATGTTTCTGAGTTGGAAACATAAATTAATTATTCCTTTTTGGATCCCACAAAGAAGGCCTGGTTAAATCAATCTTGAGATTCTGCATGACTCCTGCTATTGAAAATAAAAACTACTCAGACTATCTGCACTGCTAAATATCCTGACACCTCTAGGGATCAAATATGTCACTTAGAATATGTCTATAATGTACCCAACAGAATGAAATTAAAATTGACTGATTACAGCAGTATAAACACATAACAGAAAAAATTTAAAACAAGCAGCTTGTTACACACATTTATGTTACACATTTATGCTCAATTTATTTTTTTCTCCAAAGCTAAGAACACAAAGATAATAAATACTGCTAGGACTGTTTCTTAGGAGGTCTCCAAACACTTTGCAAAGGGGACACTGCTTTCTAAATGTAACATGCTAGCCAAAACCACACTAACCAAGTCAGAGACAGAACAATCACAAGCTAAATTATAACAGATGCAAATTTCATGGCAGGTAGAATTGGCCTCATCCTCACCCTTTAGAGTAATGCATTCACCTGTATCTACTATCAGTTTTTATTGAAAGCATCTGCAAGCTCTCACTGCAACACTGTTGTTCTGGAGAAAAACAAGTGCTGTTAAAAACAAACCAGTACCCTCAAAGTGTTCCTCTCTGGAGATTTTCAATATACTGTTACCTATATTACTGTCTAAAGCATAGGGTTTTCCTTTCACAGTTCTCATGAAGTCCAAGGAAAAAAAGATATACATATATATTTGATTTTCTGGTCTAGAAAATGCATCTTCCTTGTATGTACTCTGGGTCTTGTTTGCATACATGCCGTAACCCTAACACATGTTCTTGTTTCATTTTATAAGAACCAGTGGAAGAGTTTGTATGCACTGACTTCTTTACTGCTCCATAAAGCATGACTCTTCTGTAATCAAAATTCATATTAAAAATTAAATGAGCCTAAGGAGGATAATTTATATCTCCTTCCTCTATATTTCCCTATCCATGCCATCTGCATCAAGAATAGTGTACTTGACACTGCAGAAAAAAAGGGTTGGATTATCTTCTGCATGCAGACTGCATGCAGCTTGCTGCTCTTTGGGAACATAATGCTGTATGAAAATAATTTTTAAAAAATCAGTAACAAGTTGCCAGCAGTGAACAACGCACCAGATCTAGTTTGACAATATACTAGTTCACACTACTGGTCAGCAACACCATCTGACCTTTTTGGATGTAAAAATCCCAAATCACAGGATCAAAGAATAGTTTGGGCTGGAAGGGTCCTCAAAGATCATCTAGTTCCACCCTCTGCCACAGGTAGGGACACCTACAACTAGACCAGGTTGCCCAGAGCTCCATCCAAGCTGGCCTTGAACACTTCCAAGGATGCGGCATCCACAACTTGTCCAGACAACCTGTTCTAGTGTCTCAGCACCCTTATAGTGAAGGATTTATTTCTAATGTCTAATCTAAACCCAGCCTCTCTCATCTTACAGCTATTCCCTCTTGTCCTATCACTACATGCCCTTGTAAAAAGTCCCTCTATATCTCTTGGCAGCCTCCTTTATGTACTGGATGGTGTTCTAAGGTATCCCAAGAACCTTCTCTTTTCCAGGCCGAACAACCCCAACTCTCTCAGTTTGTCTTACAGAGGAGAGGTGTTCCTGATTTGTGATCACCTCCATGGCCCTCATCTGGACTAACTCCAACAAGGCCATGCGTTTTTATGCTGGAGGCCCCAGTGCTCCAGGCGGGGTCTCAGCAGAGCAGGGCAGAGGGGCAGAATCCCCTCCCTGGCCCTGCTGCCCACCCTACTCTGGATGCAGCCCAGGACACGTGTGGCTCTCTGGGCTGGGAGTGCCCATGGCTGGGTCATGTCCAGCCTCTCAGCCACCAGCACCCCCAAGTATTTTGACTCAAATCTATTATCAATCCATTCTCTACAGCATTTCCTCCTCGCCCCTGGTAACTTGTGCTTGGGATTACGAGATGTAGGACGTTGTATTTGACCTTGTTGAACTTCGTAAGATTTACATGGACCCAGCTCTCAAGACTAACAAGGTCTCTCTGGATGGCATCCCTGCCCTGCAATACATCAACTGCACCATACACACAGCTTGGTGCTGTTGGCAGCCTTGCTGAGATTGCACTCAATCCCACTGTCCGTGTCACCAACAAATATTTTAAACAGGGAGAGTCACAATGCTAATCCCTGAGGAATTCCACACATCAATGGTCTGCACTTGGACATTGAACTATAGGCTGCAACCCTTTGAGTCTGACCATCCAGCCAATTCTTCATCCACCAAGTGACCCACCCATCCAATCCATTTCTCCCCAGTTTAGAGACAAAGGTCATATAGAACAGAGTCCTTTACAACACAAGGAGCTACACAAGCACCTCGCTCTTGGAGCACCTCTTCCTTTTACCTTTTACTAACCCTTTTCTTGCTAGGTGATCTCACTGCCCTTGAGCCAGAACTTGATGTATGGGACTTTATCTCAATAGAAACATTGGAGCACTGAGTAACACATGCACTCTTTTTTGTTCTTCTCTTTTGCTCTCCTACAAAACTTACTTCTCTTTCAGGACAACATAACTGCAGCCATAGCTTTTATCCATGTCCAGATCAGCTTTAGTAAACCCTACCTACCCCAGCACACAACAGTGAAGCTATCGGGTCCCTCTGTTCAGCTGCAGCAGAGAGAGGCACAGCACAGCTGAGAGAGGCCAGGTGACATAGAGCAGATGAACCTTGCTTCAACTACCCAAGGTGAACAGAAGACAATATCATTAGGTTACTGTTCCAAAAACTTTTATGTCATACAAATTTCCCACATTAATCAGTGCATATTCTTAATATAAGTATAGTGTGTAGCATAGATCTACTGCAGCTGGCACTAAGCCAAAGTAACACAGCTGAAGGGGTACTAGCAGGAAAGGACTTCTGCACAGAATGGATTAACAGCAACACCAGATGAGGTCAGCTTCAGTCTTACCTGGCCAAGCTCAAACACCCTATGGATGAAACACCACAGCCTCTCCAGAGATCTTGTTTCAGTGCTGCACTGAAGAATTTGCCAACCACCCTGTTCTGATGCACAGGGCACTGACCCTTAACTTTCTCAAAAACTCTCTGAAGTTCTACCTGCAGGCATGTCACCCTTTCTGACTAAATTGTAATGTCCATAAGTTGGATATTTCATCACAGCAGACCAATGGGTCTCCACTTGAAAACACTGTCTATTTAGTGGGGACTTAGTTTTCAGAGTAAAATTAGGAGAAAAAGATGAAAACTTTTCCAAGGCCACAACAGTTAAATTCATTCTAAGTTTAACATTTTAATTGACAGCAAGGAAGGAGGCAGAAACAAAACAAAATCTGCTCTGACCCTGAGAAATAATAATTTTATTTCTTTCCTCTCTAAATATAGCTGATTTTGCCTTTTTTGCCACTGGAAAGTTCTTCTAGTGTCCCTAAAAACGGGACAGACTTATCCCTGTACACAGGGGGTACAGGAAAATAAGGGTTCCTATTTTCCTGTAATCTGTAATCACTGTATTTGAATGTTAAATACACAGAATACAAATAGTTGTTAAGTAGGCATCTGATTTGCATGGATTTCTTCAGTGACAAAATGCAGTAATATTTATTTGGCTGTATAAGCACAGCATGGAGAAACTCAGCAAAAAACTATGCGCATGGAATCCTAGGATGGTTTGTAATCAGCCAACAAGATGCACAAAAGAGACCAATTGTTGCCATCACGCCTGTAGTTACCCTTTCAGGGTGAAGGCCCCAGGAGTGAGAGACACTGGTGCTGTGAGAGCATAGCACCACCTGCTGGTGAACACCTGGCTTCAGAAGGGAGGAAAGGATTTTGCCATCTTTCCCCATAATAGTTAGATATCAATCAATCAATCAATCAATTAATCAATCAAACAAACCTCTCTGTATAGAGTTTATCCTCTTTGATTATTAAAGAAATCTCCAACATATAAAACTTGCAAGGGCTCTGCAGCTCAGATATTGTGTGGACACTCCTAGTGTTCCGTTATAAAAGAAAGAAAAAAAAACACCAACCAAAAAACCTGAGTGTATATTAAAGGGAGGCATAGAGTAGGATTCAGGTAGTCGGTATCTTCCAAGAACCTCAGCCAATGGGGAAATGAAGAGAGTGATGTGACCAGGAACTCAGGATAAATAGGGGGCTCTGTCCCCCAGCAACATGAGAGATGCCAGGGGAATGCCCCATGGTCTCTCTCTTTATATAAAGTTCTATAAAGTGAATAAAGTTACTGAACTCCTCTGTTTCCTTTCTGGACATAAATCTCTGGTGTTGTGAATTTTTCCACACACTTCTAATCGAGAACAGCTCTATTATATCCTACTTGACAAACTGTGTCTGCCATGAGGACCAAAGCACTTTGAGAAATCAGCAGTTAATGAACAGGCACAAATCATTACTCAAAAAAGACTGTACAAAAGGTTTTATTCAGCCTTTTTCTCCCTCTGATATCTCATTGCAATTGCTGCAGACCAAAGAAACAGTGCTGATGAAACCAAAGACCAGTGGTTGTGACCAGTGGTTGTGAGCAGTGGATCTCTATCAGAATAGGAGGCTCCATGAGTCTGAAGTCCCCAAGCCCAGAGGCAGCACTACTCTAGACCTCACTTTCACAGAATTCCCAGACAGCTGTGAAACAAAAAAGACAAATCAACAAAAGACCATGAGGAGTTTTATAGCCACCCAGTAGCCTAGAACCTTTCTGCATCTGGCATACATTAGCACTTTCTCCCAGCATGTTTTTCACAGTTTCTAGGTGCTTAGGCATTGAAGCCACAGACCTGACCCAGTACTAGATTCATTCGGACTTCTTTCTATCCAAACAACATAACAAAGACTAAAAGTAGTCAGACAGTAGCACACAATGAGGCTGGCAGCCTAAACCACAATTCCCTTTACAAAAAAATGTGTGTGTATTATATATATATATGTGTCCACAGTTTCTTTCTAGCTGGTTCACCTACTTACACTAATCATGCATATGACATGTGCATCCATTCACAAACTGCCCTTGCTATTGTTTGAAATATTTTCAGCCTGTGAGTTTCCTTGAAGTTACATCATTTAAACATCCTGTTTTCATTAGTTCTTATCCCTAATTATGTATGTCAACATCAATACCAACATTCCCAGCATGTAGCTCACAGACAGCTCATGTATTATGATCCATTTGGAAACTCTCTTCAGCCAACAAACATACTTAAAGTCAGACAGTTCTAAACCCATCATTCAAGCACTCATTGGTCACACACAGGATCTCTAGGCTTGTCAAGGTTTCCAGCTTTCTAGATGTAATTAGTGCCTGGATACTCCTGATATTATAAAAGACATCCATAAAAAGATAGCTATACAAAGTGGCCAGGATGAAAAAGAACATATATTTGGAAAAATGTGGACATACAATAACCATACAGAAAATTATGCACAAGCTAGGTTAGGAACTTACAGTGCAGCGATTCCCTTCTAGAAGTTTATTACATTTCCAAACTGCAGCCCCCAAAAGAAGTTTATTTCATTTCCAAACTGCAGAATCTTCACAATCTTTCCCTGTACAAAATTATTGTCAGCAGCTATATGTAATATGAAATTATCTTCCTGCTTTATCCAGTCACAACACCCCCTTATAGGCAAGACCTTCATCTGAGATACCCTATGCTATGTACCTAGCAAGTAATTAGCTGAATGGAAAGATTCAGTCCCATCTGCAAAAGATATGTACCATTTACTACTCTTATGCTCCACTATCCAGATAGTGGAACAGCAGAACTTACTACAATCATGGTAAAAAACACTTCCTTGTGATCTGTCAGTTTCAGGTAACTTAAGAATTTACCTTAGTTTGGCAATGCAGCAAATAAAATATCACCTGGTTTCCAAATAATGGGGAAGTCATATTTTTCACTATCAGTGGTGAACGTCTTTTAAAATTTAATGGATGAACCTTTAACATAGTCCAAAAATGTCTTTGTGAGACACTGATGTGCAATCCCCAGTCAGGTCTCAATTCACACTCTAGTCTACTGGGTAGTAACATTCCCATATGTTGACCAGACTACAGTGGCCATAAAATATTACTCAGTGGTAGTAAGTCACTGTTTCATCTATGCCGCCTTGCTATTTCTCAAATAAGAAATCAACAGCAGAGACTATATGGGACATTTCTTTTGCGGAGTCAACAGCAAAACTATATGGAACATTTCTTGGCACACCAGGAAACACTGCTGAGAGATCTCCTGCCACTTTGTAGTGACTGCTGTAGCCACAGAATAACTGCAAGAACTGAGCTACACAAATAGAAGACCTTCTTCCTGTAAAAGTTACTGATGTGCAGCCCAATTGCACCATTTTGTTTAGCAAGGTGAACTTTTGAGATTCCTAATGCCCAAAACTGCCTGCCTTTTTTGTTTGTTTTTTTTTTTTTTAATTCCTATTTAAAACAGGAATGTGTATGAAGGAATCTGCACAGTTCTGTTGTAGGAGTCAAGCTCAGCTACATTTACCATGTATTTTTACTGCAGCAATTTTCTTCTCCTTTACAGAAAGGATTAGTCTGCAACTTAATAACACATAACTTTCACCTTGGGGAATGGAAAACACATCTCTGATAGAACCAGGGGATTAAAGTTCATGATCAGAATAACTCATGATTGCACTTTTCAATTTTTCTACAAAAATGCAAAATAGTACTTTAGTACTCATTCAATGGGTATGTAATCTATAAAACCATATAAGTCTTTACAACCCTAGATAAGAGTACATTTCCATTCCTACACAGTTTACAATATAGGCTCATCAATAAAACATCAACAATAAAGAAAGATCAAAATCCATTCCTCTCAGAAGCACAACATCAAACTTACAGAACAGGCTAAGAATAAAGTATGGTGGATTTTCACATTCAAGATTTTGAGTTGATAGAGTTGATACTGGAGCTCTTTTTTTTTTTTTTTTTAAGAGCATGAAGCACACTGATGTCTTCTTTGCTTGTGCACAATGCTGGAAACAATTACAGTCCTAGCTGTGCAGTTTCATTGTTCTGCCGTGTTGGTGGAAATCCCTCTGAAATCACCTGGTCCCTGAAGAGAACAACAACAGCTTGCAGTCCAATACTCTTCAATTCTATGCATCCTGCTTATCCTCTACTGTGAGCTTAGAACCAGTCCTAAGATGCAACATAAAACTGGATTACATCATAACACTTCAAACCTAAGTGTCTGAAAATGTCAATGCAGACTTAGATTGTTTGTGGTAACCAAAGACACTACAGCAAGGTTTCCTCAGAAAATGAGGATAGCATGTTTATGTCTGAGTACTCCACCCAGTAATTGTTAAATGCCAGAGGCCTAGATACCAAGTTTCTACAACTTGGTATATACCCACTGGTATACCGGACAACTTTTGTCTGGTATACCAGTGGGTAAAAGAAAGAAACTATACTCATAGACTTACACAAGGAAAGACTACCTGATTTCTTTATTCATCATCAGAAAATCTATCCAGAGAAGATAAAAAAGCAAACTTCATTTAATTATTATTTTGTGCACAGAATAAGTATTTTAAAGTGTGATTATGATAAATTATTAGGTGAATATTTATTAGATGACTAATGAATAAGTGCACTTCATTGGTATAAAACAGACTTGCTCTACAGAAGATACAGCCACTGAAAACAACTGAAAGAAAAAATACTCAGTGTGTCTGAGAATTACATTAGTGGTGGCCAAGCTGGTTAACAGAAGATTTAGTTCAGTATCTTACAGGCCCCCTTCAACTACAGTTAATTATCCTTATACTCTCCTTCCCTGAGAGCTTACTGATCAAGATATGTCAAAGGAAACTATGGAATAACCCATAATTTCTAAGTATGTCTAAAAAGATGAACAGAGGGTGGCAGCAGGAACAGTTGAATCAACACAGTTGAGGACACAATCACACCAGGCAAAGGAAAGATATATAAGGTATATTTAACAGGCAGCTGGAAACCTCAGCCACAGCTTGAATTCCCTTTGAGAGCACCAGAAAAGACAGCACCGTCATTTCCATGTGTCTCCTGGCATGCAGGGGCAGGACGGTAGGCTTGCAGGTGTCATGTCCTGTTGTGCCTTTTTGAAATCACCTAATAAAGAATTCCTTTTACTTATAGCATTACAAGATTAAATAACATTCTGCTGTGGATAGCCTGCATCAAACACTTTCCATTAAGCCTTTCCACTCCACTTGCATGGTCAGGGACAGCAAATGGCAAAACTAGCATGTTTTGTGATCCATCCCCTTGAGGATGGCTGACCAGCTCCTCCATTACTCTCCAGGAGCAGACTGCAGATATCAGCTCTCCATCATTGCTGTGGGTTTAACTGGTGCATCAGACAAAGCAGCAATGATGACACTTCAGTGTTTGCATTAAGCATTCAATTAGAAGTGGCATGAAGCCTGAATTCCTCCCCACTTTGACTTCAAGTCTTGAAATGCTTGATTTGCCTTCTTCACAAACACTTCACCACAACTTCCCCAGGTTTGCACCGAGATTGGCCAAAACACTGGGTTTGTTTGGTTAAAGGCTAAAACACTTCACTGCAACTCAGACTCTGGCTTGTTCACCATATAGCTTATAGCACATTCTGTAGAAAGCCTGTGAAAAAGTATTTTCTGCTGAGACTGAAATTGTTTTGTAGCAGTACAAGAGATGCAGAATCTTTGCTTCATAAAAGTGTGGTCTGCATCACACCCTTTCCATACAGAAATTAAGCTGGCCCTGCCACACTCTCTTATTCTGTAGAACAGTGCCATGTGCAGGACATTATGGTGCTGGCTGATGGAAAGTCATGGAATATGCTGAGCTGGAAGGGACCCATCAGGATCATTAAAGTCTAACTCATAGTTCTGAACAGGGTAGTCCCATGAATCACACCACGTGTCTGAAAGCATTGTTCAAATGCCTCTTGAACAGTGTCAGGCTGGTGCTGTGACCACTTCCCTGGGGAGCCTGTTCCAGTGCCCAGTCACCCTCTGTATGAAGAACATTTTCCTGGTAATAACGTGAACTTCTCGTAACTCAGCTGCATACTGTTACCTCAAATCCTGTCACTAGTTACCTGAGTAGATAGGGACCTGCCCCTCTGTTTCCCCTCACCAGGATGTTGAAAACCACATTGAGGTCTCCCCTCAGTCTCCTCCAGGTTGGACCGACCAAGTGACCTCAGCCGGTCTTCATACATCTTCTCACCCGGACCCTTCACCATCCTCGTGGCTGTCCTTTAGACGCTAACAGTTAATGGGTTTTATGTGAGAAAACCCCTCAGAGGAGCATGAAGGACGTACCCGCGCCAGCACAGGGTCCCTCGGGCCCCTTACCGGACCGCGCTCCCGCCGAGGGGCCGCCGGGCGGGCGGTACCGCGGGCGGGCACTGAGGCTCCCGAGCCCGCCCTGACCGCCCCGTGGCGCCGGAGGCGGAGTCGGGCTGCCCTGTCAGTGGAGCGGGCGGGCTGAGGCAGCTGCCCCACTATGGGCAGAGCCATGGGGCTGGCTGGGCTGCTGCTGGGGCTCGTCGTGGTCCCCGCCGTGCTGGTGAGCACCAGCCTCCGCCACGGCGTCCCGCGGAACGAGGCCGAGCCGGAGCCGTCCGGCTGGGAGCTGGCGGCAGGCGCCGTCCCCGAGGACTCGCTGTGGCCGCTGCCGCAGTGGGTCCGCACGTATCCTCGCCAGCTGCAGCTAGCGCCCAGCCGATTCCAGCTGGTGCATGGCGCCGGCTCCTCGGCGGGGCCGAGCTGCGGGCTGCTGCAGGACGCCTTCCGCAGGTGAGCGGCGGCGGGGCCGGGGTGCTGTAGTGGCGGCCCGGGGACGGGAGCAGCCGCCTCAGGGCCCCGCCGGCGCCTCTGCTTCCCCGGCAGGTACTATGAGTACATATTCGGGCATTCCTGGCGGCGGACGTGGGGCCGCAGGCCGCTGGCTGCCCGAGCGGAGCCCGAGCTGTTCCAGCTGCAGGTGGTGATCGAGGCGGGGGACCCTGGCTGTGACAGGCACCCGCAGCTCGCCTCCAGCGAGGCCTGTGAGTACCCGCTCGCCGCGCCCCTCTTTCCCCGGCTTCGGCAGCACCGTTACGCGCTTGATTTCCTATCACGTGTCCGCTGTAGAAGTCAGCAGGTTTTGGGGTGGTTTTTTTAAGGAACTGGAAAGCGAAGGCTCTCGGAAGCCCGCAAAAACATTTCACAACAGTGGCGACCAGAAGATAATTCTTGCTCTTTATACTGTGGGCAATCTCAGCCCACAGTGAATCGTAAAGCTCGCCTATGATTTTTGCAGTTCAGCTATCGTACAGATCACTTAACTGCTACTGTCTTTTCTGGCAGCTGTCATTAGGAATTAGAGATACTATAGTATGCAGTAGCCAGTTATCTTTGGTGAGATCTGTGCATAGTCAGGAGATGATCCCTTTCAGTACAGGGTATTTATTGAGTGAAGGCTGTCACTGCTTACCATCTCCTAAGAAGTGACTGCATTTAAATTGAAGCTACTTACATTGAGATATGTACATGGTATTTCCTGTTTTTCCAGGAAAACCAGAAAGTGTTTGTTGAACTTGTTATTCATCTTGCAGTCCTATAAATCCACTTCCTTTCTATCTGTAGATACAAGAAAGGATTTAAAAACATTATGTTTATATTGGACTTAGTTTCCTGTGCTTCTTTGGTTCTGTGACTAGAGTCCAGAGTGGAGAAGTACTCTTAAGTATTAAACTACTAATCACCAGAGAATTTCCTTAACAGAAATAAGATTGAGCAGTAATAGTGCTTTCTGTCTAGACAGGCTAACACAAAAATCAACATATTCAGTTAAACATACTCTGTTACTCTAGACCTGTTTTAAGATAATCTTCTGTTGTTTGGTATCCAGGATACAGATCCTTAGAAAAAAGATCCTTTTAATCTCAAGTCATACATCCTGCAGCAGGATTAATTCCACCTGACTTGTGAAAGAATGTACTAATATTAAATTTAGTCAATCCTTTTGGGACATATAGCCAAGGAGTTTGGTTTTTATGTGCAAACTTATAATATATTTCAATGCAAATTAAACATAGGAGCAAAAATGCTAATGTTCTTGACATTGTTCTGCCAGTCAGGTTATTGTGCTGCTTTATTATTATTTGAACTTTGAGCTTGTTTGTGAACTTAAGATTTTAATCAAAGTGGTTCTTGTCATGAAATCTGTCAGACCATGTGATTTTTAGGTTGCATTCTTTAGAGCAAGTAGTTTTTTTCCTTCTGATTTAAGAAATAAGTTTTCTGTTACAAATAATGTGTTTTCTTCGTATAATAAGCTGAGCATTCCAGGCTCAGCTGTAAGTTTTAATTTCCTAGTTTTTAATGGGCTATCTTTTTGAGGGTACAGATTCTGAAAAATGCTGTTATTGGTGACTTGCTGGTTGTGGTGGTCTGGCTTAACAATAAAGGTAGTATGGACCAGTTAGTCACTGTCCTGTGGCAAGAGTATTGGATATGTAATCAGAGTACAGGTTATCTCCCCTCCTGCCTGCTTACCTGTTTGTGCAAAATGTTTCAAGTAGCTTATTATAACACTTTCCAAGTTCCTCTTTGTTTGGGTTTTGTTCAGGAAAAAAAAACAAAACCGAAACAAACTTGCTGTGTTGGAAATAAATCCTTGACAATTTATTTATTTTATTTAGGGAAAACAAACGTTTTCCCTGCAGTTTACCTGTGGAAATTGCAGTAGTCTTCTAAATTTTCTTTCTTACCCCCAACATCCAGTACGTGTAATCGGTTCTTAGGTTAACAGGGATGCTTGAGGTACTTTCTTCATGTCACTAAATGCCTTTTCTCTGGTAGTTTAGATAAATGTATGAACTGTGTAAATTGTAGCCAACCATTCTTTCATACTGGTACAGATTATGTAAGTCATTGTACAATAATTCAACATCTTGATTTTTTTCTCTGCTCTTTCAGATGTGCAATTATTGCTTTGATGTTTGAATAATAATATAAATCTATAGATGTAGTATATTTTTATGCATATAAATGTATGTGATTTTAAAAAATACTTAAAATATATTTGTTTCTTCTCAAAAAACTACTAAATCACCTTAAATTTGAGGCCAAAATTATTTTAGCTTTCTTTTTTCATTAGTATTTTGTACTGTACTGCAGTACTCAGCTTCAGGGAGGATTCTTATGGATTCCTTCAGGTACCATTCTTGATTTTACTTACTGTACTTCATCTTACCTGCCTCCATACTGGTGCTCAGGTCAAGAGGGTGACCTGGCATCCTGTAGGTGCATTAGGGACAGCATGGCCAGCCAGGCAAGGGAGGGGATTGTCCTGCTGTGCTCTGCCCTGGGGCAGTCTCACCTCCCGTGCTGGGGGCAGCTCTGGGTGCCACAGTGTAAGAGAGATACAAAACTATGGGGGAGTGTCCAAAGGAGGGCCACAAACATTGTGAGGGGGCTTGAGAGGAATCTCTTTGAGGAGCAGCTGAGGTCACTTGTTCTGTTCAACCTGGAGGAGACTGAGAGGAAACCTCACTGTGGTCTTCACAAGGGGAGGTTGAAGGGCAGGTCCTGATCTCTTCATTCTCATAACCAGTGACAGGACTTGAGGTAACAGCAGAAAGCTGAGTAGGGGAGGTTTAGGCTGGATATCAGGAAAAAGGTTCTTCACCTAGGCTGTGGCTAAGCAGTGGAACAGGCTTCCCAGGGAAGTGATCACAGCACCAGCCTGACACTGTTCAAGAGGCATTTGAACAATGCTTTCAGGCACATGGTGTGATTCTTGGGGGTGTCCTGTGCACGGCCAGAAGTTGGACTAAATGATCCTGATGCATCCCTTCCAACTCAACATACTCTGTGATTCTGTATTTTGATTAGTAATTTTTTTTAATAAGACCTTAATAGTAAGCACCTGACAATATTATATGACAACTTATATCTTTAAAAAATATGAAACCATAAACTATATGAAAGGAGGTAAAAGGAGAAGTAAATTTTTCATAATCATGAAAAGTTTGGCTTAGCCACCCAACCTTTATCATGTCTTAGATAGAGTGTGTTATTTTTTAAGTCAATTGGGTTAAACTTTGCTGGAATTCTGGCTCATGTACAATATTTTAGCATTGCTCTTACTAAGCACCTTACTTCTTTTATCTTCTTTCTGATGAGCTGTTGACTCTCTGAACAGTGCAACAGCTTGCTTCACAGGAAAACAGAGATGAAAAATAATTGCATGCTATCACCATTAAAAGCAGGATTGATTGGAATTTAATACACAAAGGGACATGTTGCACTTGGAGAATCTTTTTAATGCCTTTTGGCATTGTCCTTGCAATTCATTCTTTCTTAAAGAGTAAGCAGTTTTTTTTCTTTTCTTTAGATCATTTAACTGTAACTGAACCTGTGGCTATACTGAAAGCTCCTGAGGTATGGGGTGCTTTAAGAGGTAAGCTGATGCTTTTCACATTGAGCTATTTGTTTAGGGTTTATACGAACTTCATGGCAGACCAAGAACCAGCTGATCACTGAGGCTTGCCCTCATTCATTACTTCATTGGAAGTAAGCTTAGTCAGGCCAGAAGGATACTCAGATGTTTATCAGTTAGACCCTTGGTCCAGATGCTCAGCATCTCAGATCCAGTGGCATACTGCGAGTACATGCTTGCTGTACCTGAAATAAGCCAGACCAAGCAAAAAGCTTTTTAAACTATACTGTGAACAAATTATTTTCTCACTGCACCTATAAAGTGGACATGCTGAATGCATCACAATCACAAAGAATAACAATCCTGACATTTTAGTCTGCTGTTTTTACTTAACATTCTATATATTAGACTTAACATTCTATATATTAGTTACCTATAAATCAACAGATTTTTCATGCTGAATTAGAAACTTCACCAGTTCCAGAAATTACAGGAATAGATGTACAACAAGACCAGAGATTCCCACCTCACTCTCAGTAACTTTATTACTATTTAGGGATTAATCTGCTGCAGCTGAGCAGTAGCACAGGTATTCAGTATCTGTGCATAATAGAGAATGTGAATGATTCTCTCCAGAATTTTTAAACGGTGATGCTTGAGCAATTAAGGGAACTGTGCTAAAGAGAAAGAAACTCAGCTACAAAGCATTCTTTCTAGCTAGATGAATGCCTGTACATAGTAGTGCTGTTTGTAACTAAAATTTTAAGGGCAAGTGCTGGGCTGTAATTGAGATCCCTTTCTTGGATATTTTTCCAGGTTTGGAAACCTTCAGCCAGTTGGTTCATGAAGATGACTATGGAAGTGTAAGTATGGCTGTTAACTAAATCCACTGTCCTGGTAACTGAGTGCTTCTCTAGACTGAGCAGATCAGTTTCATTCAGCAACATTTCAGTTTGTTACATATTTCCAAGAATCATTTCTGAAAAAAGAAAAAGTACTTCCTGTTTGAAATTAATATGAAATTAATATAAAATTCTAATTTTTAAATTTTGTTCTCATAGGTTCTTGTCAATGAATCTGAAATCAATGACTTCCCAAGATTTGCTCATAGAGGAGTCTTATTAGATACTTCAAGGCATTATTTACCATTGAAATCTATTCTTACAAACCTGGTAAGTAGGCAGTTTTATATCATTAATAATAAAGGCTTTTTGTTGTGTTTTGGCTCCTGAAACAGGTAGCAACTGGAGATGGTATGAAAGAAGAACCCATCTCCTCTGACTGACTGTAAAAGGACAGAGTGAACTTTGCTAAGCAAACATAGACTGGAGAGGAGTCAAGTGGGCAGACACAGTGATTATTGGCTCTCTAAAGGGGACTGGTATTTGTGGTACCTCAGATTCTCTGTATTTTCTGATGCCTAAACCAGCTTATGCATTATATCCTGGAAGCATGTTTTGAGATGTCTGACTGTCATCAAGCAATACAAGGGATACCTTGCTTCAGTGCCAGTGATTTCAGGAGAACTCCAGTCTTTTGGAGCAGACTTTGGTAATCCAGCAGCAGGCTTAGGTAATCCTTTCTTAGGCTGCTAAGTGCAAGCCAGTCATTAAGTATTACAGAGCAAGGGAGGAAATTCAAAATGTTGAGGGGAAGCTACTGAATAATAAGACTAACCAATAAAACCAAACAAAACTTCCTCCAAAAAGCTTAAGCAAGTACATTAAGAATTAATGTGCTCCAGCCCTGATGGAAAGGTGATGTATTTGTATAAGCTTAGCAGCCAAAGATGGGGTGTTTACTGTTTTGCACTCCCCTTTTTTTTTTTGTTGGAGTCCTTGTGGGAGGGATTATTTAGCTGGTTAAAGTGAAGGAACTGGCAGTTTCCCATCTTGTCTCTGTCTTGCTTCTCCAAGATGAAATAATACTTGAAATTTCCCCTCCATGTTGCAGAACTTTGAAAAATAGAGATAGGATAGCAAGAAAGAGTGCAGATAAAAACAGTCCTTAATTTCTGAGGTCATTCTTGAACTGTGCTCAGAACTTGTCCTTTAGGTATTTACCACCTTGTTTTCACATTCAAGGTCAACACCTGTTCAGCAAGTAATGCTTGTGTAGTGTTACATTTGTGACAGAGGGTGCTTCAAAGCCTCAAATATTTGTGTCAATATTTTTTGTCTTGTCTAAAAGAGATGTCCAAAGAGACTTGCATTTCTAACTATTTTTGTGTTTCTATAACTGCTGCTGTTCTGCTTTTTTTCCTTAAATTGCATGTCTGTTTCTAATACATTATCAGACCTACATTTCATGATGTTTGCTGGTTTAAGAAGTATGCTTTGCTTCCCACCTCTGTGCCTGCTTGAATCCCAACTAATAAAAAGCATCAGTAATGTCTTCTCCGACATGTGTTGATTAGATACTTAGGGCAGCAGTTCAAGTTGATTTCTTGTCTGTGTTCAACTACTGCACTGTATTTCCAGGAACGGCATTGTTCTTGAGGAAGGAGTAGGTGCATTGAAGGTCCAGAGATGTAATTTTTTATGTTGAAGGATGATATTGGTTAGAAATGCATGAAGACATGGAAATTAAAACTTCTGCAGTGTAATGAAACAGATGAAATAAATCTAGGAAATGGACAAGATATAAATCTTCCTTTGTATTTGGTGGGAGTTCCTGAAGAGATTTTATTACCTCCTTAAATACACCTAGGTGAAGAAATAATGAGAGGAATGGGTGGGGAAAACAACTGTAGTGTAGCAAGGGTTTGGGAGCAGCTGTGTTGCTGTCAGTCATGAACGATGTAAACACTTATTTAGTCTGCTCACAGCACACCCTTCAAGTGACTAGCAAGCCAGCATAACTCAAGGTATGTGTGTAACTGTCCAATTGGAGTCATAATTCTAAAATAAGTGTGTAAACATTGATCTTGATCATCTTCAAGATGAAAAAAAGGAAGTACTGACACTGTTATGAATGAAAACATAAAAGAAGCACTGCCTTTTGCAGGGAAAACGCTTAGTTTATTTTGCATGCATTTGTAAAGGATTCTGCAGAAGTCACTAGTGAAAAGGGATGTACTATGTAGTAGGAAACTCTCATGCTGTTCTGTTTTCAAGTCCAAGGTATTTAGTTATAAAAGTATAAGCTTTTCGGTAAGCTGAAATGGTTGATGGTGCATAGAAAATAGCCCACAGAACCATCTGTGTTGGAAGGGACCCAGAAGGATCATCAAGTCCAACTTTTAAATGAATGGTCCATGAGGGTCAAATCTGTGACCTTGGTGTTAGTGGCACAGTGCTGTAAGCACTGAGCTAATCCCAGGGTACGTGTTCTGAAGTGGAAAAAATTCCTAAGTGTTCATGGCAGTTCATACTACACAGGCTGGTAGAATGGGGATCAAATGAAGAGTTTGTTGACAGCAGTGGTGAAAATAGATCGCAGAGGGGTGGAGCAGTAGAGGTATGTGCTACTAAATGAAACATAGAATGCTTTTTTGGTTCGTTGGTGGGGGGATTGGTGAGTTTTGGTTGGTTTTTCCAGTGTTTTGGTTTGGTTGAGGTTTTTTTCTTTCTTAGTTGTTGCTCTAGGCATGTGGGATATGCTGGGACAAGACCACTCTTTTCCATAGATTTTCTATGAGAATGAAGTGTTTAACTAGACTGTATTGCGTTATTTCTTACAGGATGCCATGGCTTTTAATAAGTTCAATGTTCTCCACTGGCATATAGTAGATGATCAGTCCTTCCCTTACCAGAGCATTTATTTCCCTGAATTAAGTGATAAGGTGAGTGAACATCATTGCAGCAGAGTAGAAGGGCAGAAATCTGGCATATATTTAATGGAAATATCATGCAGAGCTAACCAATGCTTGACTACATCTGCTCTGGCTGATTGTGAAACAGTACCATGGGACAAATAACCAGCAAGTCCATATTTAGGATCCTGCCTGAGTTTCTATGTGTGTCATTTTTAAGTCTTCTTTTGGATACAGGGTAAATGACCACCTTTACTCTTCTGTGCAAATTTTCTGAATGATCCTCGGTGTTTGCAGGCCTTCAAACACTAATGGTATGCAAATAAGTAGTGAACACTGCCTGGATTTCTGTTGATGGATTTCTTTAAATTGGTTGACTTCTGCCACTCAAACAAATGTAAGAGATTTTCCTGCCAGCTCTTAGCACCACTGCAATAGTAATATTATCCTTACAAAACACATCATGTCTGTAAGAGATCCAAAAGTGCAAGGTTGTTTCCTGAAGTGAATACAGTGGAATGTGTCTCTTTATTTCTAGACACATAGTAAGCTTTGTTACATTAGCGAGAGCCACCATGAGGTTCTTGCTCAGTCATGGTACAATAGGAGCCAAATCAAATGTAGTTAAGAATAGTTAAGTAGACTAAGCCTAAGTACAAGATTTGTGATTCTGTTTTAAAATGCCTGCTAGAATCTGATTCTCCTGAAAACTATATTGGCAGTGCTAGAGTAGATGCTGTGAAGAATTTTATAATTCAAAAATTGTAGATGCATAGTGCAGTCAGATTATTTTTTGTGGTAAAAGCAAACTCTAGTAGAGTTCTGTCATATATCCCACTGACAGCTAGAGAGAGGGAGATGGTCTTTGTCTCAACAAGCTTCTCTTTGAAAGGCTTATTGTCTACTCTTTCCTTTTTTGAGTAACTCAGCTGTGGAAACCATTTTCAGATAAGCAAAAGCTTAAGGTGCTATTTATCATGAAGTTCATTTATCATCATATGAAGCTATTTATCATGAAGATACTTTAGCAAGTATCTGTTTCACCAAACTGTAGTAATCTGGGTCATTGTCACATTTGTTGGCTGTGTGGGAGTGGAATTACACTCAAATTTAGTGTCACAAAAGAAACATATCCTGATGCTAAATTAGTCACGCACAAAACCGAGAAGCAGAGGTGCTGGGAGTTCTTTCTGACTTGGCAGAATTTTTCCATTAGTCTTGTATGTTATGTAGTGAGGGCCCTACAGAGGGCCCTACAGATAGCCCTTTCAGAGCTAATGGGCAAAAATAACTTGCTTCTGTACAGAAGAATTGAGAACCATATCTTTCAAAATTCTGAAGGATAAGAAACTAGCTTTTCTGTGTTCTTCAGTAACTGCAAGCTAAGGAGGAAAGAAAGGTCTCCTTAAGGCAATCTGTCTTAGTGTTTTGAGTTTGTTGTTTTGGTAGGGTTTTTTTCCTCTCCACAAGTTAAGTGAAAAGTTATGTCTGTGCAGTTAATAAACCACAGCCTACTTGTAAAAACTGCTCTCCAGTCTAAGTTAAAATACTTCCGTCCAAATTTTGTGATCTGCTGGTATAGTGTGTTGTCTCAAAATTTGAATATTTTACAGGGGGCATACTCCTCTAATCTCATCTATACTCCTACTGATGTCCGTCTGGTGATTGAGTATGCCCGGTTAAGAGGCATCAGAGTTATCCCGGAGTTTGATACACCAGGACACACACAGTCTTGGGGAAAAGGTATGCCCAAGAAAGTGTTAATTGTTAAGAAATTGTGGTAAGTAGTAGCAAAAAAATAAATTTTTTAAGGACTAACCAATAAAGTGCTTTGGAAGGCCCTTGATAAGAGAGAGGCAAGGAAGAGGCATTAAGTGATGTCATGACTTTACAGGTTACAGGAAATAAAATGAATGAAGAAACATGTTCTGTTGACATGTTCTATGCTAGATGTATGTGCAAGGGTACAGATTCTGCTTTAGACATCATTCTAGCTTCAGCTACCACTTCACAGTGACTTAGGTGTTAAAAACCCAGAGTAATAAAAAGAGAAAAGAAGCCTCTGAAGCATACTCATTATGCTTGGCTTTCTTCCAACTGGCTTCCTTCTGATGTTTATTGAAAAAGCTTTTTCTTTTGCTCAAGTAGTTATCCAAATGCTGTTTCCAGGTATTGTGACGGGTTACATATGTTAGGTTTTGTTAAATCATAGATCTGAAAGTCAGAATCCTGACTGCCAGTTAGAGGGTTTCTCAACCTTTTACAAGTTGTTTTATTTCATCCTGCCTCTATTTGGATATATTTAAAATAGGTGAGCATTTAGGTAATGAATATTTACCTTTTTAATATTTACCTTTTTAATGTGACTAACTGCTTCTCCCTGGTAGCAAAGTTAGCATAGCAATATGAAACTGAGTATCATCTATTAATTGTTTTTATTAGGTCAAAAAGATCTTCTCACTCCTTGTTACAATGGAGGACAGCCAACTGGGTCCTTTGGACCTGTAAATCCTGTTTGGAATACAACTTACGACTTCATGACTAAGTTCTTTAAGGAGATCAGCAGTGTATTTCCAGATGAATTCATTCATTTGGGAGGAGATGAAGTGGACTTCAGTTGTTGGTATGGTGACAATTCAAGGAACAAATACCTAGTGCCTCCTAAACCTGTCCACCTGCATCAGTTATGGAACTCAGTTGCATAAGATAGTTTTCACTGCATAACCAAAAGATCTTCACTCCTACCTTTACAGGCAGATCACTTGTGATCCTCAAAAAGCAACTGATGTGCAGAATTTTGCTTTGACTTGTAGTTTCATAAATATTCAAGTATTCTAAAGGATTTAGAATACTAGTCCTCTTACCCTGGCAGGACAGAAGACTAGTATGTTAGAAAAATATTAGATAAGAAAATTAATATTTAAATTGTTTGTATTAAAGTAGATGTTTATATTGAGTTCTGCCCACCAGAAAATCAGGTAACAGTAAGAATTACCAAACAGATTCATATGTGTTTGTATTAGAAGTACAGCATGTATTAATAGTGTTCTTAATTCAGTTGTGGATGTTGAATATTTTGGAGTCTTTCTTCTGGAGAGACTAATAATAAAGGATTTGGAGCATTTTGATGAGTATTCAAATTGATCTAGTTAGTATTTCTACATTCTCTTTAAAGATCAAATTCAAACACTCAGGACATTATTTAATTTTTATAGAGAAGGAAAATTGGCTGTAGCACAGAAATGCTGGTTTGCTTTTTGTGGTAGAAACACAAAATTGTTGAGTTCTCAGACTGCTGATAATGTTGGCACAAAGTAGCTGAGATGCTAGGAACCCCAAAGCTATTAGGAGGCAGCCTGCCAGGGACCACTTCAGAACAGGGACTCCACCAGATTTACCTGAGGTTAGGTCTGTTGGTTTTATTTCAAATCTGGATGAAACTCTTTCAAAATATCTAAGTCATGTTAACCTGCTGCTTCTGCTCTGCAATGTGTTCCAGGCTATGGCATGCTAAGGCACCAGTTAGTGTGCCGTGCATAGGTAGAAATGATTGAGAAATCTGGTTTAAAACATTAAAAAATAATCTTTTTTTAAACTTGTTTTCTTGTTATTATTTAAGGAAATCTAACCCTGAGGTGAAAGAGTTCATGAAGAAGCAAGGTTTTGGCATTGACTATGCTAAACTGGAATCTTACTATGTTCAGAAGTATGTTGACTTTTTAATTCTTGCTCAGTTTTTCACAGCCATTATTAGAGGGTGGATTTGAGGTGCAGATATGGAAGCTGACTTAGTATCTATCATATTATTTTGAAAAATTGCCACATATTTGGAACTATCCACTTTATTTTAAAATACCAGGTCTGAAGTTCATGGCTTTAAAATGTTGGACACAGCAACACGTAAGCTAGCTATGTAAGCTAGTTTTACATACACTGTGAATGTATTGCGTGTCTTAAACTAGGTATCTGCAGTAGTGTCAGCACAAGGGTGGGGAGGAAGCTTTTGCAGACACTTCTTTCTCTCCTTAAATAAAATGGACTTAGTCACCCATCACTTAGTCACTGCATGAATTGCTGGTTTGTGTTAATGCATGTGCCCATTGTTCTACATGGCAGAACATGCTCTGCAAGCATGGTTCTGAAACCAGAACAACCTGCTTTTTCTTGGTCCCTTATGCAGTGGTGGGAAAGGTCTGATATGCCTTGGGGTAGAAAATGTTGCTACTTTGAGTGCTTCTAATTATCTCATTGATGCTAACAAACCTGATCTTATTTCTAAATTCTAGCATTTTGGACATTGTTTCCTCCTACAATAAAGGACAAATGGTCTGGCAAGAAGTCTTTGATCACAAAGCGCAAGTAAGATGGGAAAATTAGTAAGGTACTCTTGCATAATACCACAATATTGTGTGAGGCTTCCAGAGCAGACTGTTAAGTAGATCTGGCTTTGTCTCTTAAGAGTTAAAGCAGAGCCTGCTGACATTAGCAAGTCTCTCCAGCTGTGGGTAATTTCAATCCCTTGAAATCATCATTTGTTGAATATGTAGTAGGTGAAACAGGAACACCAGCATTGAAGTGCTCTTTTGCTCTTTAAAGGTGAACACAGTTAAAAAAATAGGTTTAAAACATCTGAGTAAAGGGTGAAGTTTCTATGAGTTTTCCTTTTTTTTTTGTCTCATGTAACTATGTGTCTGGTCTAGTAACACCACAAATACTCAGCATTTAACAGCTGGTCAGATACGTGGTGCTTGTCGGAATCCTCTTAGAGCATTAACTGTCTGTAGCATAACCTAGGCTTCACTCTAGCTGAGTGTTTAAAACCAGCAAAAAGCTAATCAGCTTTAGACTGGGAGGGAGGGGGGAGGGATGACAAGTAGTTTCCAAAATGGTCCTCTTTGAAACAAAATAGAGAATTTTGAAAGTCATGATCCTTTTCCTTGATAACAGCAATTAGGATTGCCATTAGTAGTTTTGGTTAAGTTGGTTAGTTTGTTTATTTTGTCTTTTCCTCTTTTAGCTGAAACCGGACACTGTAGTTCAAGTGTGGATGGCAAATAACTATGCTCGTGAACTGAGTAGGGTCACAGGAGCTGGGTTCACTGCTGTCCTGTCAGCACCGTGGTACTTAGACTACATTAGTTATGGGCAAGACTGGAAGAAATACTACAGTGTTGAACCACTTAACTTCCCTGGTTTGTCACTTTTTTATACGTGTGTTCTGTGCATGAAACTCCTTGGGTTTATAGTACAGCGTAAATGGAAAGAATAGGGCTGTTTAGAGTGGCCATTCCATCACTGTGATTATAGTATCATCAAAGGAATTATGGTCAGCTAGAACTCTGAAAAACTCTTTAAAAAAAAGGAACTTTGCACTTCACACAGGGAAAGGTATTACCTTCCTCAAGCATCTGATACTAGTGTTTTGCATAAGATAGAATGCTGGACTAGGTGGGCAGATGCTTTAGGAGTGGAGTTTGCAAAATGGCTGTTCATAGACACTGAATTTGTTGTTATTTACTTGATTGTTAAACTAGTCTAGAAAAAGACATGTTCTCTTCCCTTCAATTTTGTATCTAAAGTTGATACAAACGTCTTATGCTTTCCAGGGGCTTTCATTTTGTGCAAGGGAGCTCTCAGACTTTTAGACCTCATTAAGCACAATACCTGACTAAGTAATTTTTTCAAGGAATGTTCTCCATGTGATAGAATGAACAGTTTCCATCAGGTTTTAAATCTCTGAGGAATGTCAAAAAGCTGAGGAATCTCTTCAGAGCATAAAAGGTAAAATCCTTTCTGACAGAGCAGAGAAATAGCTTCTCTGGGCAAATGGCTTGGTGGTTCTCCTATTCAGTAACAAGACTACCAAAATGTTACTGAATGCTCAGAATAGCTCAGGTATTTTATATGAAAACAACTGAACATCAGTCCTATCTAATTGTTGATATATGCCCATCTTCTGGACAGAGAAGAATGCTGACTTTCTGGTTTGAATTCAGGATCTGAAGAACAGAAGAAACTTTTAATAGGTGGAGAAGCTTGCCTGTGGGGAGAATTTGTGGATGCAACTAACCTGACACCAAGATTATGGTATGGACTGCTTTATCATTAGATTTTAAAAAGCCAGCTATAAGAAGCAATAATTAATCCCACAAGACTGTATGCTATTGCTAACAGTGCTTTGTGCTGAACCTAAGCAGCTATGAAAAGTAACGCTTCTGGATATTGAAGTATTATATTAGACCTGGTATTAAAAAAAATTATCCATTCTTGGTTATAGACCATATCTACTCTAAAACTTAGTATACCTTTACAGGCCTCGAGCAAGTGCTGTTGGGGAAAGACTCTGGAGCAGCAGCAATGTGACCAACTTGCAGGATGCCTACAAAAGGCTAACTAATCACCGATGCCGCATGCTCCGGTAAGATTTAGTAGGTACTGTGTATCTTGGTTCTCAGGTTTTATTAGAAATGGAATAAAGGTACAGGCATAAACTGCTGGCCTGGAGATAAGGAAGAGAGCTAGCAGTTTAATCTGACTGTAAAAGCAATCCCATTTGATTTTGTATCCACAGAAGAGGGAGACAGATACATTAAGACAGGAGCTCTGGACAGTTTTGCAACTAAAATTTTCAGAACTCACTTTTTTCAATGAAATACTAAGACTGTTCTGAGTTTCTCTTTCCTGTAAAGGAAAAATTAACACCACGATTAACTTATTTCAGACAAAAATTATATTAAAGGGTATGTGAGAGGAGTACACTGACAGAAGGAAGAGCAGACTTCTGAAAAAAAAAGGTGGTGTTACTTTTTTGTTATAAATAATAATTAAAGACCTGCAGCAGGTAATCAATTGGAGCTGTTTGCTTGAGAGTTGAGCTTGGACAAGCTATCCTTTCAGGTATTGCCTTACTTTAGGGGCTGAAAGAGGTGGATAAGCAGTCCATGACAAATTTTAATTCATTTATGTACTGACTTTGTTTACAGTAGTCATAACACATTCTTCTCCCAGTTCTTTTGCTAAAAAGTACCTCGACAAGTTACTGGTTATTTATTGCTAATGTTGTTTTTGTACATTCACAGCAGCAGATATGAGTGATTTCTAGGTTGTAAGTCTCAAGTTTGACTCCACTTTTGAAGTATACAGTCAGAGAGCTGAATAGTTGAACTGCAACAGGCATGAAACATACCATTTTATTTCTCTACAGAAATTTATGATAACTCACAGAAAATGTCAACTCTGTGTGGTAGTAGTTCAAGGTAGATACAAATAATTTCTTTAAAGAACAGGATACAACAGCAGTTATAGTCAGCACTTGAAACTCAAGCTCTCTACTCATGTTCATGAAGATGTCTTAGCATAATTATGTGTTGGAATCACAGAATTCCTAGGTTGGAAGAGACCTTAAAGATCATCAAGTCCAACCCAGCCCTAACACCTCAACTAAACCATGGCACTGAGTGCCACATCATCTTTTCTTAAACACATCCAGGGATGGTGACCTCCCTGGGCAGGCCAATCTAGAACTTTATCACTCTTTCCGTAAAAAACTTCTTCCTAATATCCAACCTATATTTCCCTTGGTGTAGCTTGAGACTGTGACGTCTGGTTCTGTCCATTGCTGCCTGGAGAAAGAGACCAACCCCACCTGACTACAGCCACCTTTCAGGGAATTGCAGAGAGTGACAAGGTCACCCCTGAGTCTCCTTTTCTCCAGGCTAAACACCCCCGGCTCCCTCAGTCGTTCCTCACAGGGTTTGTGTTCCCAGCCCCTCTCCAGCCTCGCTGCCTCCTCTGGACGCGCTCCAGCGTCTCAAGGTCCTTCCCAAACTGAGGGGCCAGAACTGGACACAGCACTTTAGTTTAGAGTATATAGTATGTGTTTAGCTTGCTGTCACTCTTTAATCAAGAGTTACTGAAGGACTTGAAAGTTTTGACTTGGCTGGGTTATTTCAAACTGGCTTAAAATAATCCTGTGAGGAAAATAGCTGTATGTAAGTTGTGCTATTTCCCTCAGTCATGAGAAAAAATAGATACATTAAGTGAGAGTTGACAAATACATGTTAAAAACTATATTAAGGGGATTTCAAAACTTAGGGTGGTGCATCTCTTGATGGGGCCTAGGAAAACACTGCTACAACTGAGCAGTTAAGTGTACAGTGGCTGTACCACTAGGATTAGGGTTTTACAGTGAACTATGCTGTTCCTGGACCTGGTTGACTCCACTGCTGCATCTGCATCATCTTCCTTAACACTGGTACTTGTAAAGCTGTAAAAGGACCTGGTCCAGATAACAGCAGCTGCTCTTCTAATGCTGGCATGAGAGATGCAGAATGCAGGGGCAGACTAAGGACTACTCCCTGTACTTGTTGCATATATTTAGCAACAGAAAGTAGTCTAAGGAAAAACTGTTTTGCTGACTTAGGATGAACAATTCCTGTTAGAAAGTAACTACCTTAATAAAAAGATATGTTGTCCTGAAAATGACTCTTTTTATACAGACTTTGAACCAGAAAAAGACTAGAGGAACAATTCCTTTCCCCTTGATGAAGTGAAAATTGCATGGGGCTGCAGTTGTTGTTATTCATGTATATGGGGCTTCCTCAAAGAGCTGACTTAGTATCAGGATGTTGTAGTCTTAGCATGTATGTAACAACTGTGTTCCTATTAATGATTTTATTCATCACATATGTACTGACAGTGGCAGTTGTAGGAGGACAAGGGGCTTTTCCAAGAGAACAAAGATCTGGCTTGCTCTGCAGCTGGTTACCAGGGAGCAAGGGGAATGGGTAGCTAGCACATTGTAACAGCTAGATCCCGGTCACTGGATGAACAGTAACTCTGCCTATTGAAGATTGAGGCCACTGCTCTTGAAATACTACCGTGAATGCAGTAGGTACTATGCAGATCCAAAATCAGCTTCTTCTAGGATACAGCAACCCAGATTGCAGAGAAATGATGATGGGAGGAAGGAAACAGTAAGATGGGCATATATTCCAGAGACTTAGAAACCAAGCCTTGTCTTTTCTAAGAGTATGTCTTGCTTAGGGGCAGCAGTCATTAAGCTGAGCTATTACTCAGTTTCTTCCACTGCACCACTAAACATTAGTGGCAATAGTATCTATATCTTAAACATTTGAGAAATAGAATATTTTTTACAACTATTTTAATTCTGAAACATATTTTTTATACTATCTAACCTGCACCATCATAAGCCACAGGGGTTGGTTTGTTTGTAATGCCGCATGAGAACAGAATAATTTATGATCGTGTAAGCTGAAAGAAGCTGACTACTCCCCGCAAAATAATGAAAATTATGGAACTAGAGCTGCATATGAATGAAACATTGAGGTTGGGAGAGGAGAGGGAAGAATGTGTAAATGTCAGTTGGTTCTTATTTGCCTTTCTTAGGACTTCTTTTCAATAAAAGCAGTAGATTTTGCAAAACATCAAAAGAACTGGCCCCTGAATTTAAGCTTTTCAACATGTCTGCTAATAGCTTGGTGCCTCTGATTGAAACAGAGGTTCAGTCTAAAGTATAATCAAAAGTAGAATAGGGCCCTTTTCACTCCCTAAATAGTTCATCTGTTGTTTTCTAGGAGTAGTTTTGTTTATATAGTTATTAAAATAGATTGCCAGTATCTCTCTTCCTGCCTACACAAGCAGCCAGTTGTTTGATTATAGCCATACCCATTCTGCTTTATTTTAACAGCCGTGGCATAGCAGCCGAACCGGTGTTTGTTGGATACTGTGCCCACGAAGCAAGAGGGCCATAACTGCTGCAAAGACTTCTTCTCAACAGCCTGAAGTGCCTCTGGGGGATATGTATGTGTGGTTTCATATCTGAATCAAGACTTAAAATTTTCACTTTTAAAATAAAATTATTTGACAGCCTTATTGGAGTAAAAATTAATCATTATTAACCTTTCAAAAGTAGGGATTCTTCACTGTGAAATCATGAAACTTGATACCATAGAGTTACTAATTCTGTATACTCTAAGGTTGAAGAAAATAAAGGTAAGACATTATTTAAATTTGGAGCAAACTATTTTTTTATTTCAAAGTATCACTTGCCCCTTTTCTAGGTAACCAGATAATTGCAACCCATAGCAAATCAGAACGATTACAGCTTAGTTTACTAATTCCAAAAGGTAAACAAACAAACAAATCTGTTCTTAACATACTGCAGGGTGGTAGGTAGGAATTTGATCTGGAAAAACTGCCTTTCTTGTATTTTTCTTTTTTACATATATCTTACTTGATTTGCAGAAGTATCCATTTCTTACTTGATAAACTCAGGTAAAAATTACACCCAGTCCTGAACTCTGGTTCATAACTGGTTTCTACCAGTAGAAGTAATACCTGTAAGTTGTACAATGTAAAGTGCTTATTAACCATATCCTTTGTACAGCTGAAAACAAAATACAGAGTGCCAAAACTGTGAAGTTACTTCAGTGATAAACAAAACTTCCACAAATTTTATTTACTAGATCAGGAAAACAGTCCAGTGGCACATTAAGGTGGACTTAGTGCTCATTTCTGTGAAGACGATTTGCATCACTTCTCATTACAAATGTCCGCAAGATAAGAATTTGCAGAGCAGCAATTTGTGGTTGCATTGCTGCTTTGCAGTCATAAGGTTATGGCAGCAGAGCAGAGTCTCTTGAACTTTCCTCCCTGGACAGCTAAAAGTAGTCTGTTCATACAGCTGCTAACTCATTATTTGCCATCACCAGTTGGTCCCAGACGAACACACTGGTGTACATACGAAAATATTTAGCAAGAGGACAGAAAACACTGTTCCTAGAGAGAAAAGATCACACCAACCCCATCTTCCTCTGAAGAAGTGCACTTTGCTCTTGACTGCTCAGGGCTTGATAACTGGCAAGCTCCAATGTGAAGGTGGCTGAGCCCGATGTTAGAGAACGCAAAACTGTTGAGTAGCCCTGGACAAAATGGAGAATGCACGTCACTCAGGTTAGGATAAGGGCAAGATAAGTTAGCACAGGAAGCTGCTTAGACCACAGAGAGAGAAAAAAAAGAGTGTCAGAAGTATACTGCAGTGTACTAGTAAGTTAACTTTCCAATATTACTGTATTAGAATTGCAACACATGCATGAGTCAATAATAATCTTTTTTAAAAACTGTTCTCCATAAAACCTGTTTTAGTAGTATTTACTAGTTCTCTAGCTTACAGCTGAATACATGCTGGTTTAGCAATCTGAATTTGGCATAAAAAACAGCTACTCAATTTGAGGACACTTCCTTCTGACCTTCAATAATTAAAATACAATTTAAAAAATCCATTCTAAATTTACTTATCCATAACTAAGGAAAAGTAAACTGAAGCCAAATATGTTAAAGCATATAAAAAAGATCGGTTTTATCATTGGTAAGGTAATCACATACCATCATTTCTGCTAGTGGAACAGCAGCAACCACAACTCTGTTGTCTTGACGAGACAGGATTTCCTGAATATTACCTCTCCGCTGTGCAAGATCAGCAAGTGCTGCACTGAGATGATCTTCACTTACTGTGATTTCTAGGTTCATCAGGGGCTCCAGTATTTGTATACCAGCTTTTTTTAAAGCCTATGTGGAAAGGAAGGAAGTTATGCTGATGTACTCTATGGGCTTTTTTAAATAAAATTGACATAAGTACTTGTATCACTGAAGCTGACTCAAACTCTCTACTTGCAAAAGCTGTAAATTCCCCAGCAAGGGCATTAGGAGAGCATGCAAAGAGGAAAAGTGACCAGATATTGATACACATGTATTCTCCCAGCAGTAGATCACGCTACTGTGTTCAGACAAGCTTACAGTTTCACTGTACCTTTTGCAAGCAACGGGAGACACAGGCTGATACCATTGTGTGCGAGGTGTCTGGGTGCACTGTCAGTGATTGCACTGTCACATCTATATCTTGAACTGGGAATCCAAGCAGAGGTCCTGGGTAGGGCCATGAAGAAGAGATAAATGGGAAAAAAAACAAACAAGATCATTTGTTTTCAGAACATTAGGACGTGCAAAAATTTTTCAGATTTAACTGGAAGTTTCTCGCTTTCCTCTTTCCTTTCCTGTCCTCTCCCAGGGGTGTGGCTACTGGTCATGTTCCTGATTTAGAGGTTTTGTCATTGCCTAACTTTACCAAAAGAGACAAAGGAATGCAGCCTCATATTTTCTTAACTCTCTCTACCAAAAGCACAGATAATTTTCAGAACCTCCTGATATATACTCATCCAGACAACCATTACCAAAAAGTTATTTTTAAATACATTATATTTTCTAAAACAAGTCTCTTTTACAAGACATCATTTGAGAAAGCAGGAAAAACTTTTGTTTAACCAGAAGACAGAATATTTTCTGTATTTTCTGCAATGCCTGATACTAACACATAACCAAAACTCTAGGGGTAGTTCAATTCCATAAACTAGTGTCCTAAGGCAGATTACCTCCAACCCAGGACTCTCAACTAGACCAAACTGTCTTAGACTACATATGAGGCTTGAAACACATCTGAGAAAAGAAACACTACTTTTTTTTTAATGAAGAACATGGCCAGGTATTTTTATTTTTTAAAGCACTTAATGGCATCAATTTTAGGCTGGAGACAGCACAGTTCTGAAGTTTCTTCAAGAAGTGTAAAGAAAGCACATGGTTAAGACATTCTACAGCCAAAGATAGGAGATGCTTTCGAGTTCCACAGAACAAATATGAAAAATCACTTCATGCTGGTTCTTAAAATCTCCTTTGTTAATCCACAACCTACTGATATTACTGTAAGGCAGTTTTTTGTCCACAAGTTACATAAGACTTCCTATTTTTAATTAAAAGTCAGGGACACTTAATTTATTCAAGGGCACTTTAATCCTTTAGAAAACACACTTTCCAATTAGGTAAAGCTTTTTACTGAAAACTCATGGATTTAGCATATTTGAAAATTAAAAAAATGCATTAGTATTGTAACCGTAATAGAAGTGTAATACATGTTGGCCTATGAAACCATTTCTGTTTTATCACTATGGTTTACATGATGTCATGAAGTAAATGTCTTATCTCTTACACCACATTAAAAAAATAAACCAAAAAAACTCCAAGCTCACTGTTGAGTGACTGAGAAGACAACAACCTTGAAAGCAAACCAAAGGCAAACTGATTTCCATTCCAGGCAAAGAGAAAAAGACATTTGGCAATTTTTGTAGTAGAATTTTTTGTAGTTTTTGTAATTTTCCTTTGTACCTTACATATACATTAGTTGTACGTTTATGTACTATCTTTTTTTCAAGCTACCAAGCAGTTTTTCCTTCCAGAAAATGGATTCTTACAAAAATATTAGACCAGTATAGCTGACATAACATTTCCTTTACCTTGAATGCATGAATTTGTGATTCCATTTTCTATAGCTCCTTGGAGTTCTTTGGGCAGTGCTTGACTGACATTCTCAGCATAGCTGATGATGGGTTTTGTTGCTGCCCCTTCTCCTGACGTGGGCCTCACCTCTATCTCTGCAGTTACACAGTGTCGTTTATCACCTACTGTTTTGTCCAATATATCTGCAGGGGGAGGAAAAAATAATACATAAAATTCATCTGAAAGCTACTCATATATCATTTAAAGTAACTCAAGCTACACAACCAGAAACAAGATGTGCCTTGCATTCACTCATTTTACCTGTAGCTTGGGCAGCATTTAAGATGGTTTCTCGGTATGCTATTTGAAGGGGTCCCAAGTAAGTCTCAATTCCATATTCACGTTTGATTCGGTCATGAATAATTTCTATGTGTAGCTCTCCCATGCCACAGAGGATAGTCTGGTGAGAAGATAATTAAGAGAGAAGTGGAAAAACATGCAAAATTCAGGTTTTAATACAAATTCTTTAAGCAATGACTTGCATGCTTCAAATTGTCTCTGAAAAATGCTTCTAATTCAAATGGCCATAATACTTCAAATTCTAAGGACCCTTAGAATTTGAAGTATTATGGCTCTAAGTCATCTAACATAAACACCGTTTAAGTGAGAGTGTTATTACCAGTACTGTGCTCATCATAAAAAAGATAATCTTACCTAACCTTAAAGACTATGTAATTCAAACCTTTTTAAATACAGAATTGTCAAAAACATGCAGAGCATGGGCTGACTTCCTCTGTTCTGTAAAGCACAAGTGACAAAGACTCTATTTTAGTTTCATACACATATCATAGGAACATTCAGAGAGTTCTTTTTAATCAAGAACAAATCAATATGCAAATGAACTAACTAAAGTGTGGTCTTAATGTTCTAAAATAATGTTATACGATGAGCAATAGAAGATTCATCTTACTTGTCCTGTGTCAGGATCTGGCTTCACTTTTAAACTGGGATCTTCACGCTGAAGGCAGCTCAATGCATTATCCAAGTCTGTACAGAAATATCAAACATTTTATCTGAAGCAAATTCAGTAATCTGAAGATCAGAGTTAGTGCCTAAATATCACTTTCCTCAAAACAAGCAAAAGAATCCTTGAGGAGCATAGATTTTGACAAAAAAATTCAGGTCAAATTAAAAGTAACCAGCAACTTCTGATTTTATCCCACAGATTAACTGTGCTAAAAAGTGCTTGAATTTAATTATTATACATGCTATTTTCAGAGTGATATTTTGTGTTTCTATGAAGACAGACTGGAACCTACAAATTATTAATGAAGCCAGTAAATAACTGATAAGAGAAATGTGAACTGTTACATGATTTACCTAAGTACTTCAAGATAACATGAAATGGCCCAAATGAAAATGTAAATCACTTTTTATTCATATTTTTGGGTTTTTTTCTGATTCCCCATTATCTTAACTGCTGAGGAAAGCAGCAGAATGATGAATCAAGAGCCAAGACTGCATCCATCATACCTTACAGTCTTTGGGGGGAAAAGCCACAAAAGTAAACAAACAAAAGCAAACTAAAACATCCAAACACTACAAAATCAATAACACCTTATAACCCAGTGGCTCAGCCTGCAGACATGTTGCTACAAATCTGTTTTCTACCTCACTCCATTCTGTAACAGTACACTGGTACTTCCCCTCCTCCTCTTCACCCCCAAACAAGCTCAGCTTTGTTAGAACAAAGATACATAATTTAAAGGGTGTTTCCAAAAAGAGTCTCATATCACCAAGCCATCTACTGTTGAGAAAGACAGTAAGATTATAGGACTGTAAGGATGCAAAGATGAACCCTAACTAGACACAGAGAATTCTTGGTATACAAAGACTTTATAGAGTAAAACTCAGAGTGCCAGCTGAAAAAAACCCCACATTTTAAGGCTATTTGTACTCGGGACACTATGTACAGCCCACCACTGTAACTGCAGCAAAACTCAGAATAAGTATCCTTCTATTTCTAAATGAACAACTACTACTTTTCTAGACACAAAAACTAGAAAAGTAGTAGTACCACTACTGCTTGATGTAGTTATAGCAAAGGATATGGACAATCATGATCTGAAGTATACCCTCAGTATAAAAAACACCAGAAAGAACCATACTAGATCAATGGGCTGTTAAGTCTGTTAAGTCATCCAGTTAGGTGGCTGCATTGTACCTTGTTGTCTGGCCATTGAAGGCGGTTCAATGGTACAGAAGAAGACAGGCTCAGGGATCTCAACACCTGCCAGCAGAAGACTGTCTACACCACTACCAGACCTCTTCTTTTCCCCAGCATCCCTTCCAGCTCGGCGTGCTGCAGCAACAGCTGAAGCCTTTGATGACACTATGGTATCTCCAGTGGCACTCTAGAGATCAACAAAGGAAGTGATGTGAAAAAAAAACCAACCCCAAATTCAAAATGTATGCTAAAGCAGGTTATATTTTAGAAAATCTGTGTAAATAGATTCATGAAGCAAGCACAAAACACATTTATTTGAACTTGAACAAGTTTTGAACTTGAAAACAGTTCCTTTTGGGTAACTGATTCAGACCAACATTCCCCTTCCCCACAGGAGGTCTCTTTGTGATATTACACTGTATTTTAAGAGTTACAGTATTAATACGAGCCCAACCCTAACAAAATACACCTTCAGCTATCAGTCCTTTCCAATCAGTACTGCAGTTTCCAGGTCAATTACTGATATTTGTAGATTGTGGTATTTAATTTTAGGAGGAAGTACATCTAAACGTACTTCAAATAAAGCAAGTTTACATACGTCACCATAATCAAGAACATCAGAGATATGATATCATAGAAGTAGAAAGCACACTAGTGAAACAAGCTCCTTTACAGTATCCATATTCTTCATTACCTGTTTTAACCCAACAGTGAGAGCAATGTTGCCAGGCATTAGTGATGGTATTTCAATTTGCTGATCAGCAAAAGGCAGGAGCAGCCGGCTCATTCTCTCCCTGAAAATTAAATTCTCTGTTACTCAGGACTTTAACAGGCATTCCAATACTACATAGAACCACACCTCTATCTTACTCACGTGCAACTTTTGTTAATATTATATACAGCTGACTGAGGTTTCAATGAACCTGAGTAAACACGAACAAAAACTAGTGGTCCACGACATTTATCATGAAGAACTTTGAATGCCAGGGCACACAGGTCATCCTTGTACCACTGTCTGCAAAATAAAAAGCACAACAAAAAGCATACTTGTAGGATTAATCTGCTCACATGCACTTTTATCTAAACTTTCACTCATTTAAGAGGTGATATGCTTCTTACTGCAATGTTAGTGGAGGCAGATTTTCAAAAACTGTAATTTGTACCAAAAAATAATAATCTAAGCAGTTCCACCTCCAATAGGATATGTTATGTAAGATGTTATGTGATTCAGACAATACTAAACAGGATTCCTAGATCACATTTTTGTGAAATGACAATGTCCTCAGATTAAAAAAAGACTAAAGAACTCTAAAGTGCAAGTTTGACAGCTGGAGATAAATGCATCCAATTCCAATAGAACTGAACAAAGCAGGTTCAGTACTCAAGTGTATTTTTCTGTCCACACATCTCTACTATTATTTAATACCTAAAGACAGTAAATATTTTTTAAAAATATGAATGCTTTGTTAATATATTTCATTTTCTCCTTTTGTGCTTTCCTACTTATCTTTCCTTCTTTTTTTCTGAATCTCCTTTTCTACCTGTACTTACAGAAACTCATATGAACGCTCATTAGGTGCAGGCAGGTACAAAGTAATAGCATCCAGTAATGGCTGCACCCCTTTGTTCTTCAGCGCACTGCCACAGAGCACAGGGACAGCCTTCTGAGCTAGTGTGATTCTGCGGATAGCAGACTGCAGCTGCAAAAAAACCAGTTATTTTCTGTTACTACATGATCTACAATTTAGTTGCACTCCAGCTATTAGATACTGCTAACCAATCTCCAAAAATCTAAAAAGTATGTTTGTAAATACAACATCACTCATCCAAAATCCTTTCACTGCTTTTAGCAAGCTCCAAACCATAAACCCAAACATTTAGATGCTAAAACAGAAGACACTGGTTTTAAGATTTCTAAACATTTCACACAAATCTGCTGCTGTTCTTGTTATAACAATCCTTTGAATTCAGTATGTTGTAACTTACTGCTTTCAACATGCAGTGTCTAAAGATCCAACCACTTCAAAGTAGCTGAGATGCTATTTTTGTTAGTGAGAATCAGCAGCTCAGTCACAAACTGCACTGAGTCTACCTGAAAGTTCCATTCACCTTTCCCTAAACCTTTTTGTAGCAGTCTAACTTTCAAAAAAAAGAAAACCCCACCTTCCTAAATAAATGTACCCAACTTTTAAAATAAAGCCTAGCATGCCTAAGAATCATAGCATATCTTTATAAAATTCCTACTAACTCTGAATATATTGTTCTACATCCACACTACTGTTAATTTACTGCCTAAGATGGTATGATCTCATTTTATTGAAAAATCTGCAAAATCATAATTTGCATGTGTCAAAGGAAGAATAACCCAAACCCTTGCAATAAGAACTAGTAAACACTTGTAAATATAAAAAAATACCTTGTCAGCTGGTATTAAGTCAAAATTTTCACTATTTTCTCCTAGAACCAGTTCAGCAAATTCATCATCCAGATCTGCAACCTTCAACAGAATAGTTCTTTATTATTTGGCATACAGCAGTTTCACAGAAAAGTTACATATCTAACTTACTTAGAATATATAGCTAAACAGAGCAGAAACAAAGCCTTTAAAGACATCAGCAATTATAAACTCAGATCATATAAAATTATGGAAATGAAGGCTTCAAGAAAGGATGGAGGAAAAAAACCCAGGGAAGTCTGAAGTAAGCAGCAAGCAACCTTTACAAGCCAACAGATACTGAGGAAGAAGAAACAGACAAGCATCATGGCATTTTGGCCTTCTTCATGTCAAGGGTTTGTAGGTCCAAGAGCATGTGTCTGTTTTTAAATTGTACCAGTTAGCTTGACATGTAACTTAACTCCTTAAACATCTAACATACATCCCTGCACTGTCACAGGTTCAGGACACCCAAGCACAGGAAAGCACTTTGCCCTCTCTATTGGCTACACGCCAATTGGCCAAATTCTGAAATAAACCCTTGATAAGCAACTAGAAGTCTTATCAAGTTAACAGTTAAAACATGAGAGATAAAGGAAACAGTTCATTTAATTAAGTGAAAGTAACGTGTGCAAAATGGCCAGTATTCAAAATGCTACAGCTTACAGGGTTTTGATAAGGAGTATTAACAGCATAGAAAGCATTTCAAAAAATGTTTTACAAATACAGGGTTATCTCAATTATCTCACTTCTGGTACACCCCTTCCTCCTTCAGGAAGGGCCCAGAAAACAAAGGGGAAAAAAAACAACACTGTTCTTACAAATCTTTCTACCTGACAACACATTTCTTAAGAAAAAAGGCTGGGTATTAACACTGCCATTTCAAAACCTACTAAGTTTGAAAACCAGATTGTGTATATGTTCTACTGAACTCAGAGCAATATAAAATAGATCTCTCCACTTTCAAAGGAAACAGAGCTACCATAATCTGTTTATGCACTTGCACAATGTTATTCGAAGTTGTGTGGAAGGCAGCCCTTCCAACAAAAAGGATCGATTTATAATTGGATTGAGCTGCTTCTAATACAGCATTTAGTGCCATTTTGACCAGGCTGCAACATCCCATCCAGCTTTTAGCTGTCATTGCAGAAGAGTATGGATACCCTGCAGGTTTCAAGTCATATCTGTCACATTTCATGTCAATGTACCAAATATATTTTGGCATCTAAGACAGTACAAAGACTGTCTGCTTTTAGCTTCCCCAGCACAAAAGAGACAGACAAATTGTAGGAACTCAATTGCAAAACCACTAATGGGGCTGGAGCGCAGATGGAGGCCCAGAGCGATGGGTTTGTCTGGCTTGGAGAAGCTAAATCAGGATGCAAATACTGTTTCTTACTATTTGAACTAGCAGTAGTGGCCCTGCTTCAGGGAAAACAGAACCAGATTCTCCTCAGAGGTACACAAGGAAAGCACCAGCCTGGCAGTTCCAGCTTGCACCACAGTAAAATCCCACTGGACATAAAGAAATTACGGTCAAGCACTGGGACAGGCTGTCTACAGAGAATCATCATCCTTGGACTTGAAAACTCAACTGAACAAGGCTGAACAAGTCGACCTAATGCTTTAAGCTGATCACTTAACCAGATGCCTCCAGAGGTCTCTTTCAGCCTACTTTTCCTACTGCTCTGAGTAATGAGTTTAAATATATTATGTATTTACTTTAGAACTTTACTTGTTCTATTAAGGTATTTCTTGCATCCTGGACTTCTTGGAACAGGTTTGGATCATCAGTCTCCAGCAGCAGTTTTCGCTCAAAATTTTTTCCATCATCCACATCAGAAGTAGGTTTCCAAATTATTTGCTCCTTAGTCACAACATCAACTAGTCCTCTGAAGGTCTTGGCTTCCCCAATAGGCAACTGCAAATCAAACAGACACTTTGTCTTAGACAGATGCAAAAAAATTAAGAAAGTAGTTCCATTCAAAAGAAATGAAACAAGCATTTAATTTCTAAGCTTACCTGTAACAGTAAGGGTTTTGTCTTCAACTTTTGTTTGATGCTCTCGACAGCATATGTAAAACTACAGAAAAGATACTAAGTTAAACAAAACTTTATGATATTAGTATGATAGGCTCACCATTCCCTATTTACTGCAAAAATTACTCCTACAATTATACAAAAATATGCATTTCCATAACCAAAGAAGTATACAGTATTAACATAATTGGGTTGCTCTATGCTTAACAGAAAATGCTAGACATTCTCTTATGAGCTTCTTAACAATTATTAAAATAACTGCCTGAATACCTTGCCCTGTTTTTGTCCATCTTGTTTAAAAAGCAAATTCGTGGAATCTGGTGTTTGTCCGCTTGTCTCCAGACTGTCAGAGTTTGTGCCTAAAAGCAAAACACAAAATGGAAACATTAGTGTCAACAGCTGCACTACATGCTCCCCAACACCACTGAAGGTCTGAGTTGAGAGTAGAGAAGGGAACTGTGCTGTGTATTGTGACAATCCCATATCTAGCATAACAGATGAACTCCAAAAGTAGTTTTATCTTATCTTGTCTCTCAGCTGTTGTCATTTCCTTTTCTGCACTAAAGGCAGGCAGGCATAGTGGCAAGGGAATGTGAAGAGAAACTAAGCATTATGGGGGGCATATATGGGGAAAACTCTGTAATGTAGTGACTTTATGTTTTATTGCCAAATTACTTAGGCACACACAGGCAAGCATTTCTGCAGCAACACATACAACACTAAAAACTACTGTGGTTTTAACAGTAATTTGTGTACTGCTGAGCCATTTATCATATGTATTTTTATTTGAAAATTAAAGCAGGTATATAGAAAAATCAGTTCAGATTCAGTAATAGACTCTTGCCACTACAAGGAATAATGCAGGAATTTGCTACAGAGTTTTAGAAAAAAACAAGAAGTTCTAATTGCTTTGTTTTTGAGGGTGGAAGCTATTACTCAGTTCAGGTTCATATTTAGTGGCACCTACATGTTTTCCAGTAGGAAGTTAAATAATGTGAGTTACAGTGATTAAGAATTCACTCATCCCTCATCCAGGAAAAACCTATGTCCCATGCAAGAGGGACTTCACATGTAAGTTTTCTACAGGATTGAACTACTGAAACATCTTATGCTGTAAAAAGTCCAGTTCTAGCTTGCCTCCACCTTTTCTTCACTCTGTTAAAAAGGCCACTGGGGAGGCAGAAAACCTCCTTGAAAATTATCTGTTTTCTACATGAAATGTGAAAATGAGAAATTGGCCTAGATTAATTTCATTCAATTTGTGGAGCTAGTCAGAAGCATTCACCTCAATCAACAGTTGTAAAAGACAGCAACAAAATAACAAAACCATTCCAAACTTTTAATGATAATCCCACTTGCTGTTCATTACCATGGAAATTCCTGCGCACCACATGATTTAAAATTAAATGCTCAGCTTCCTGAAGCTGAGTTTTTATAAAAGCATTGAGAGAGATAATACAGAGAAAAATCTCTCTACACTATTTCTGCCTGATTAAAGTCATTAAATACTGCAGGAGTGTTTAATGACGAGTGACTGGAGGTAAAATCAGAAAACTGGGAAGGCACATTCACCCTCTAAGAGAATTTGTAACTGTGGAAACGACAGGGTGAGATGAAGTTGCTATTCCCCAGATAGGATGCGGTCAGCATGCCTGACTTCCCACACAATACATGCTGAGCAGAGTGAAGACACTGTGTCCAGGTTCTGTTTAAATCCTTGCAAGAGGGGGAACTCAGTGGTACCTTGTGGCTGGTAAGTCACATAGCAGCTGTCAACCAAGGGAGAAAAAAAAATAAGAACCAGGAACCATGGCAAGATCACAGACCTTTAATTAAGATCTTTAATTTCTTAAAGCTACACCTCCATCTTAAAGGTGACCTTAGATGTAACACTACTATTACTCAGCTAGAAGGTACGACCACCCCCACGGAACATGATGCATGACTACAGTCACTGAAGCTCCACCTAGACACAAAAATAGTATTAAAGTAAATTAAAAATGGAGAGAAGTTGGCTCCTGGGAACTTCTGGGATCAGAAAACAGGCTGAACTTGTCTTCATTCCTACAGCGACATCTATTGGGTAAGAACCGTACTCTATCCATGATGAATGACTACCTCAAGCTAGCTTTGGTTAAGGATTGGAGCTGGTTAGCATATTGCTTTGAAGGCACTTTTGCAACCAAATGCTATCTCCAGAAGTCTTCAAACCTTAACCAGTCACAGAATTCAATTACATTAATGAGGAGTGCTATTCCATAAACTGTTAAGTCTTAGTCCTTTAAGGCTGCTAACAGTCGCTAGCAGAAGGCAACATACTGCAATGTGAAGGTCCAGGGTCTCTCTTAACCTGCTGGCATGTCTCCCTGGATCTTTCCTGAGGCACCAACAGACCAATTAAGGACCCCTTAGGAGGATGTCTTTCTGTTTGCATATGACCCTGAACAAGGTAGTTGAACCATGCTCTGATCAAGTGGATTGTTCACTGAAGGGTTCTTGGGTCCCCATAATAGAACACTGAGAGACTGAATTGGTCACGAGAATTTCATCTTTCCTGGGGAACTGAAAGACTAATCAAACACAAAGGGTTTGAGAAAATCTCTCCCCTTTACCAGACAGACTGCACACACACACACAAAAAATGTAACAGCTGATTTTACCTCAACACCAGCTGAAGCATCAAATACCGCTACTGCTCCATCTAGGACTCTCAAACAACGCTCAACTTCCACTGTAAAGTCCACATGGCCTAAAAAACAATCTTCCTTTTATACCATCATAATTGAAACAGGAACCATCAATAAGTCATTACACATTTAAACAACATCTTTTTTCTTTTAAATAAAGTCAAAACAACTTTTTCTTTACTTGAAGGGAAATACACCTATCAGTTTTTGAAATAAACAAGATTATTATAAAGCAATCCTAGAACTGAGAACGATTTAATGTGGAAACATCTGAGCTCACTTTATATAAGCTAGGAGTCAGCAAGTAATAATTATCCAAAGCTGAACAGAGCTTAGTATAGGTGTTTTTATTGATGCAATTAAACCAATTAAATTTTGCATGACATTTAAGACAAAGACACTGCGACACTCCACCTCACCCTCTCTCCCTTAATAACATGAGTGCAACTAAAGAACAGTACCTGGGGTGTCAATCAGATTGATTCTGTAGTCCTTCCAGTCAAATGTAACAGCAGCAGACTGAATGGTAATACCACGTTCTCGCTCTTGTGCCATAAAATCTGTCACTGTGTCTCCATCATCAACATCTGCAAACAGAAACCAGGACTGGGTAGGTAATCAACTCAAAATCTGAAATTGTCTTTGAATACAGATGTCAACAGAGATGTGGAAATAGTCTCTTTTACATAGATATAGATATAGATATAGATATAGATATAGATATAGATATAGATATAGATATAGATATAGATATATATGTGTGTGTGTGTGTAAGCTAAGAAAATTAGCCTTTTGGAAACATTACAATGCCGGGTAATTTACCAGGCTCCCTTTCCTAGGAATAAATGCCCTGCAAGTAGAAGACAAGCTATTTCAACAACCTTTTTGTTGTTCTTAATCCCAGTAGCACCATGAGCATCTTAAAAACTAAACAAAATCCAAAATCATCCAAAATCATGAACAAACTACAACTTTAAAAAAACTGGCTGCACTCACTGTATGGAATGCGACTGACATTTTGAAATTTGGTAATCAAAAGGTAATTAAATCAAAAGTAAAGTACAAACAAACAAACCACCAAGAAAGAGGTTGGGTTTTGCTTACTTTTTAATAACAAGAGAAGCAGTTCACATTTTTAAATTAGTGGGATCCCAAGTTCAACTGCTTGACAAGCTGAACATCTTCCATCAGTCATATACAGTTGAGAACAGGGTATAAAACTTAAAATGTCAAAATGAAACACAAAAAGAGGCTGCTGTGACCATTTCAATATTGAAGAATTCTAATAAACTTGCTGTAGCAAAGAAGTCTTTCTGTGTCATGGCTTTCAAAAGAAATGAATACTTTTTCTTACTGTGCCCTCTTCACAGGTCAAAAGAGAACTCAACAAACTGCTTTACCAGAATGGCCAATTAGCAAACAGCAAAATAAGGAGATTCTGTAATTAAATGTTAAATAAAACATAATATGCTGAAAGTAAAAGAAAAATATCAATGATATTTGATATCTGAAATCAAAACTACCTTAGTGGAAAAAGGAACATGCATTAAAATTCAATTAAACTGCAGCACAACTTAGGAACAACTGCCTCCTACATGAGATACTCCATCAGCAACTGTACTGCATGTAATTGTACACTATAAATTTCTTAAACCTACTGAAATACAAAGAGCATTTCTAACCTCCAAGTGTTCTTATATATCCAGAATAATACAGCATTCTCTCTGTTGTTGTAGTTTTGCCTGCATCAATGTGGGCCATAATGCCAATGTTTCGGATTCTGCATTAAGTGAAAACATTGTGGTTAGTGCAGTAATTTTTTAAGCCTGTGATAATTCTTATTTGTATAGTTAATATTCCCCAAGAACAGCACACCAGATTAATAGCATTGTTTCTCTGCTGCATATCTGATATAGTGTACACTCTAACACTGAAAAATGTCAGTATTGATATGGTGGATTTTCTTCAAATCAACGGTACTGAACAGTGTTGCAACAGGTTTCCAAGCTCCAGTTCATGGAAGGCCCCCTCTTCGGATCATGCTCACCCATCTGCCCTCCCAACAAACAAAAACAGCCCCACCTCTCTCTTGTCCATCCTAATCCCTGACACCTGGTGCCCTTAACAACCTATAGCATAGATACGCTTTACACCCCAAATATAGCACACCCAAGTTCCCATGAAGTTGTCCTTGATCCCGTTCAGCCTACTCTTCCTTCCTGAAGTACCTCGCCAGTAGCTTCCAGAACTGCTTTGCTTGTTCTGCACAGCACAGCTTGTGATCAGCCCCATGTTCACCCTAATGCTGCCTTGACCTCACCTTCAGGAACACACTACCCTTCCAAGGGAACTTCAGCCCTAAGGCACTTTGGCAGCTTAGCCCCTAATTGCCTTGCCCTCATGAAACATGCCATGAAAACAAAGCACAGAGCCCTGCCCACCCGCAGCCCTCTAGCTGCCAAGACATCCTTCCCCCTTCTCCACCTCCCAGCAATACCATGGATTTGGAGCTTCCCTTAACAGCCTGGTTTTGGTTATGATGGTGCAAGCAAGGGACAACACAGGACCTCTGTGCCACCAGCAGGCACTCTCTATTAAAATGCCACAAGGGTAAAGGTAAGCAAGTACTAACTTTATATTAAACATGCACATCAGACAGGCATGGCAACAACCTACAATGCTTTATCACATCAACTGTTCTGACTGAAGTTACATCCCAACAATAAACTAGCTTGATGTACCTGGATATATGAGGATTAATGACAGAATGCAGAGACTTAACATCTCCTGGAAACAAAAAAAAAAAAAAAGAAACAAAACAAAACTTTTCAGACAGAACCCAATATAGAAACATATTTAAGAAAACTTCTAAAAACCTTATTTAAAAAAAAGATTCAGAGCCACAAGTCATGACAATCTGTAATCTCTACTACCTCAAATTTTTAAAGATATTAACCTAATTTTAAACAAACCTCTCCACATCTCAAAAAGAGAAATGGTTGAGAAAACAGCTGTAACTTAGAAAGAACAGAAAAAAGGCAACACAGGAAAGTATCATCATCTTACTCTGCAGAAGCATACCTCAGTTCAAGACAACTGTAATGCTGACATTCATCTGAACTGGTGATTAGATAATTAATTTGAAAAGTTATTTCTTCTTTAAGCCTTAAAGCCATACAGTATAATTCTCAGGGATAAAAGGCAAGCTGACCCGTGTTGAGAAAATATGGGACTGGGAAGTTTTAAAAGCTATTTTCTTGCAAGATACATTCTTTCTCATACAGCTTAACTATAAAATAAGTTGTCAGGTAATTTTTTATGAAACTAACCCAAATTCACTTCTTCAAGCTATTGAAGTTGTGTTTTGGGAAAAAAGTAGTATAGTTCATCCTTGATAGGCCACACAGAATTCAACCATATTTAAGCCAACATTCTTTTACCACCTACAGATCATCTGTCTCATCAGAGACAGACTGAGTAGCATCTTACAGGAACCCTTAATGAGCGGTCCCAGCACACTTCACAACTGACCTGACTTCTTATAACATGTACCTTAGCTTATTATTGCTTTCTAAAGGCTTTATACTGTGAACCTACTGAGAAAGAGCAGCAACACAAAACTCTTCAGTCCTTGAGCTAAGTGCTCTATTTATATTTCATGCATTAAATTTTATAAAAAATGACCAAAAGAATACAACCAAACAGAAAGTGTACAAAAATAGAAAGAATTTCTTATTTTTATTCACTTTTAAATTAATCCTTACTATAAAGAAAACCACATAAACTTATACCTGGTGGAGAACTGTAGTTTCTCAGACTGCAGTTTCGCTGTGTCACACCCATGACTCTCATTTTTGTATTTCTGAAATACATGTACTTGAAAGAAAAAAGAATCATAGAGAATGTTAATTGTTATGATTAGCTGTTTTGCAGCCACATTTCTGGCAGCTGTAGAAAAATAAACTAAAAAAAAAAATATCTACCAGAACAGATATTGTTGCTAGATATTTATATAAGGTCAAAAAAACATCTATTTAAAATCAGATGCTTGAAGTTGATGTCCACACTGAGGTTTAAACAAAAGTTGATCCAAATAATATTTGGGATAATCAGTAAAAATTTATGGCAACATCAAAATATTTTTCAATAGCCAAAAATTTTTAAATACATCTAATTACTTGTGTAAATAATTCAACAATAACAAGAGTTAAGCAGTCAAAAAATTTACACAAAATTTACAAATTCAGTTCCCAATTCTGAAGTCCCATTTTAAATGAAAGTATGGAATGTCCAGAGGCCAACCGTTAAAGACAAAAAAAACCCAAGCAAAAACCAACACATCAATTAAAAAAAGCTTACTCAGAATAACACAAGTGTTCCCCTTGCTCACAGAAAAAGTATCAAAACTGGGGGAGAGCTTACCTTATTGCACAAACTTGATGACTTCAATGCATTCACTGAAAATTTCCCCATAATTCTCAACATTCTGCCTCCCGTCTCTAAAGCTGTTCCCTGGCAAGGTAAGTAAACATTGTATAAAATGTTTATGACACGAGATAGGCTAACCATGTTCCTCTGACATAACTCAATCACAAAACTTTATTCTTCTTCATGGGAAATCAGGTTAATATTTTTCAGGTTATTGCTTTGCAAGTTAAATCAGTGTCACATCTGTAATAATAATATTATCAAGTCTTAACAATGCAGCATAAATGCATGCCCACAAACACTAAAAATATTTCTCATGGAAATAATATATTTCTCCAGGAAAAATTAAAGCAGAATAACGAAAATTAGAGAATTTACACTCACTCTCAGATAAGCTCCAGAGCATCGACTACTGGTGAGCAAAGTGCAAACAGCTTTTCTAGTCTTGAAGAACGAAGGATGGCAGGGCAAAATACCTATTTAGGTCAGAAACAATAGAAAATATTAAGTACTATGACCTTTTAAGCATAGCCAAGTGCAGCAGCGTCAAAAGCATTCCTAGATGGCTGCCGGTTATTTGAGGAGACATCAATCACTGTCCAGCTCCCGTGACTTTCATGTTTCGGAGTAGTTTCACAATGCAGAGTAAGGGCTCAGCGCACACGCTCACCTCAACTCCCTCATCTTGCGATTCGCACACGTCTCCTGATGGTGCCGGCGCAGTTTGCTGACCGGGGAAGCGAGAAGGGCGCGCTGCCTTCACGTTGTCCGTGACGAGTCCCCAAGCCGAGCCCAGCCGAGTCCCGCCAGAGGCCGACCCCCGGAGGCTCTCTGCAAAGTGACACCGCCTTCCTGGCCGCGTTCCGAACCCCCGGGGCGTTTCGTGCGCCGGCTCCGGGTCACCTTCTGCTCCCGGACCTCCCCCTCAGCCCAGCCCAGGACCGCGCCGGACCTGCCCCGGCCAGCGCAGCCGCCGGAAGGCAACCTGCTTCTGCCTTCCCCCGCTACCTCACCTCCCTCCTGCGTTCCGCTCTCCCGCCACAACCTGACAGACCAGGCAGCAAAAAGCGCCTCTTGGACCTCTCTCGCTCCGTTTCTCCCCCTCTTCCTGGCCTCACCAAGCCCGGCGTGAAGCCCTCGGGGGGCGCGGACGCCGCCTCTCCACCGGGAGGAACTAAAGAGGCGTGCGGAAGCGTTTCCATTCGGCGCCACTTCCCAGAAGGCCCGCCCTTTCCGTCGCGGAGGAGGCCGCGGAGCTGCCGACATGGTGGGAGCCGGCGCTGGGGGATACGGCAGCCGGGGGCGCGGGGCGCGGGGTCGGGCGGCGGGATGCAAACGGCGGTGCAGGGGAGGGACGGGAGGCTGCAGGAGGCCGGGTGGGCCTCTGAGGGTACCGCTGTCGGGCCGCCGCCTCCCCGCGTGTGGCGGAGGAGCCGTCACCGGCCCGCGGGCGGCCGTGCCCGCTGACCGCGCTGCCTTTGTGCCCACAGCCGCAGAACGAGCACATCGAGCTCCACCGCAAGCGCTATGGCTACCGGCTGGACTACCACGAGAAGCGGAGGAAGAAGGAGGGCCGGGAGGCGCACGAGCGGTCCCGCAAGGCCAAGAAGATGATTGGGCTGAAGGCGAAGCTGTACCATAAGCAGCGGCATGCCGAGAAGATACAGATGAAAAAGACGTGAGTGTCCGCCTCCTCTCTGATACCGTCCTTTCATCTTGACTCTTGAAGGATGAGATGAGACGCTTATATTGTTACAAAGAGCTCACTATTGCTTGAGTCACATGTTGTGGTCTTAAATAGCGATCGGGCTGTAGAAGGAAAGGGGCTTTGCCGCAGCAGACACATTTCAGAGTCCCTCTCTTTTAAATGAATGTTAACAATTTCGCTCCTAGAAGTACTTCCTGAGACAAGTGTTGATGGGCAGTAACTGTGACTAATGTAATCATGACAAAAAAAGTGAATGCAATCCTTTGGAGCTTTTATATCAGCTGCTGTTAGCTGATATAAAGTTAGCATAGCAAGAGGCAGTATTTTTTAGTGGTTAATAGCAAATATACAGTAGCATACGAAGTATTTAAGCAGAAGATTAGGCCTGTCTTCAAGGATAAACAGCAGTGTCAAACATAGACGATAAAAGCATTTTTCTGTAATTTTTTTCTGTCATCCAGAACTTGAAATCAAAGCTGTTAAATGATGCCTGAAAACTAGGCAAAAAAACAGTACTCCATAGTGTAAAGCCTGTGGAGCAGGTCTTTGTTTATTTGATGCTGGGAGTGAGGGGGATAGCAGCACCACAAACTCACCTGTCCGTTCTTTCCACAGCACTAGCTTTTCTGCTTTTCTTATTTAATGTGCACATTACACTTTCGTAGCCTTCATGTTGCAACATAGTTTCTAACTACATGATTATGTGAGCCCTTGTTGCACATGCATGGTTTTCACAGGAGGTGGTCGCAAGCCTCCTGGGGGTTGTTTTTTGATGCAGGCTCCTTAGTCTTCCTCAGCCTTGAAATTTTCACCCGGGTTCCTGCACATGCTCTGTAAGATTGTCTGCTTAAGTAGCCAGTGGTTAGCTTTTTGCTGTTAGCTTGTTCTGCTTAATTTACAGGTTATTAAAACACGCTTCAGTCACATACTCTGCTACAAAGTAACTACTTCTTTCTGCATAGCTACAGCTTTTTGCATAGCTCAAGCATTATATTGTTGCCTCAGCATCATTAACATTCTCATTAGTTGCTAATGAACTTCATACCTATCCACCGTGTAGTTTTTGCTGGTTTCAAAGTGTAGATAGCTGCTTTCCTCTGCTACTTTTTGAGGTGATGGGTTTATTAACCCGTTGTTAGTTTGTGGGTCTATTCTTCTTTTCTTCCCCCTGGTAAACAACCTCAAAATTAACAAAACTTGGCTCCTCTTACAAACACACATTCCTCACATGTGTAAGCATTGCCATCAAATCTCAGAGGAGGAATAGAATGGGGTTTTTTTGTCAGCAGAGAGGAAGGCTACCCTCTCTCAAAGTGCTTGACTGTTTGCTTTGGGTCACACAGAAATTCCTTAAAAGAGGTGCATGTCTTTCTTGTGTTCCTGTCCTGGTAGGAAGTGACAAGATTGAGTGAAATTAGTAGTTTACCTTGAAAATTATTTAGTATTATTATATATATATATATATATATATATATATATATATATATATATATATATATATATAAAACAATATATAATATATATATATATTATTCCTCAAATATAAATATATAATATTTCACAAATACCTCTTAAAGAAAAATTTGAGCAGGCACAGGCTCAAAATGGTATATCTAAAAATAAGTCTTTTTTCTTGTGCTGTTAATACTGGTTTTCTTTCTTTGCAGCATTAAAATGCATGAGAAGAGAAATACAAAGCAGAAGAGTGATGAAAAAACACCCAAAGGAGCTGTACCAGCATACCTGCTGGACAGAGAGGGCCAGTCCCGGGCCAAGGTCCTCTCTAACATGATCAAACAAAAAAGAAAGGAAAAAGCTGTAAGTAAATGTATCAAAGTTCAGATACCTAAAATAACAACAACCACTTTATATTGCTGATGCCAAGGTTATGTAATAGCCTTCAAGCAAAGACTGATTAAAACCTGAAATCTTGAGTGACTGAACGGTTTAGGACAACGTGAGCATATGAAGTATCTTGATTTTTGGAACTTTTAAGTGCTAATTAAATAAGTAGCTATGAATTGCATAACAGCTATGGTCTAACCCTTTGCTTTCCAGAAATTTGATTTTATTTGGTTTTTCCCTTTTTATTTAAATATGTGACAGGTAAGAAAATTGACCTTTTTGTTTGTTTGTTTTACCCTCCTTCCAGGGGAAGTGGGAGGTGCCTGTGCCAAAGGTTCGTGCACAAGGAGAAACAGAAGTTTTAAAGGTGATTCGTACAGGAAAGAGAAAAAAGAAGGCATGGAAGAGGATGGTTACAAAAGTTTGTTTTGTTGGAGATGGCTTTACTAGGAAGCCTCCTAAGTACGAGCGATTCATTCGACCAATGGTAATGTTTTAGAGCCTTAAAGAACATTTAAGTAATAATTCTTTTGACTTACTGCTTTGATTTTCTGTGTTAAAGAAACTTTCTTGTGTGATTATGCACTTGATCATTACTCGTGTAGAACATTCCTGTTAGTTTCCTTGCCAAAATATAAACCTCTAATAGCATGGGGGGTGGGGAGATGCCTCTACAGTCCCAGTATATGTTGAAATTCCTGCTTTTATTCCTATAACTCAGGTGATGCCAGTAAGTTAAAGCTACGAGCTTTTGAATTAGCATAGGAAAATCTTTATCAAAAATACTTTGCATATATTTTAAAGATGGAGGTGTCTTTTTCAAGCTGCACTGATTCTCCGAACTGCAGAAGCCCACTCTGTTCTAGGACTTCAGAATTTCCTCCTTTTGGCTTAAATAAGCTTGAAGCACACTTGTGACTGTGAAGGGAAAAGCTGTGCCTCCAGTCCAGCCTTTACTCACTCAGCTGCAGGAGCAGTGCCTGGGTTCAATCAGCCTGGCAGCACACAGGCAAAAGAGCTGGATTCAGTGAGATAGTATTGGTTTTATATAAAGAGCCCTTCCTGTTCCCTTACAGGACTCAACAGTCACTGTGCAGGCTGCCCTTTGAATTGTACTTCACTGCTAGTTTGATGGTCTTACAAACTAACCTTGGAAAGATTTTTTTTGGCACAGAAAAATTATGGTACATAATTGTCAAGTACCCTCTATGAAGTGCAGGTCACTAGATAAAAACTGCTCTAGGAGATGAGTATTTCATATTTTGTCATACTTCTTCATGGAACAGAAATTGTCTAAGGCAACAAGTATTATTGTTGGGCTACTACTAAAAATTGACATCCTGAAAACATACATGGAAAGCTTTATCTTTTTATTAACCAGATTTTAAAATAAGTCTCTCAATCTACAGTAGACAGATGGCATTCTGTATTCTAAGTTGTTTCATTCTCCCTAGTCTTTCTAAACATACAGAGATGAGGACATAATTCCCAAAGTGTTTAACTAGATCAGTTGTGAGAGTTTAAAGCAAATATTAACTCATTCTAACACTCTTAATGCAACAGGGCTTACGTTTCAAGAAGGCACATGTGACACATCCTGAACTTAAAGCTACTTTTTGCCTGCCTATCCTTGGTGTAAAAAAGAATCCATCATCTCCTTTATATACCCAGCTGGGAGTAATTACTAAGGGTACTGTAATTGAGGTGAACGTGAGTGAGCTTGGCCTTGTGACACAAGGGGGCAAAGTTATCTGGGGTAAGTAAATTTAACTACTTATACTGCTGAACTACTTTTTAAAGTTTTTAATCTTCATTGCACCATGTGTTGTTAAGATCTCATCCTCTAGTCATAATTGATGGATTGTTAAAAGTTAGGTTTGGGCTGTAGCAGAAGCAACTAATAGCAACTCTAAAAATATGTGCTTTAAGTGTTAATCTTACGCTTTCCATTCACACTTGCAAAATCAAATTAGATAAAGTTCAGAGCAAAGACTCAGCTTGCTTGCTTGTATATCATATTGAGCAATGCCACAAATCTGTTACCGTGTGAACCATGAACAATTGAATTACACTTGCAGTGGAAGTTTTGTGTAGGAGCCTCATTAACAGATTCTGCACCTGGGACAGGGCATCCATGGTTGTATGTATGGACTGGGGAACAGTAGGCTGGAAAGCAGTGCCATGGAAAGGAACATGGTTGATGTCAAGTTGAACATGGGCAGCAGTGCCCTGGCAGCCAGGAGGGCCACCTGTGTCCTTGGGGGGCATCAGCCAGGCAAGGGAGGGGATTGTCCTGCTGTGCTCTGCACTGGGGCAGCCTCACCTCCAGTGCTGGGGGCAGCTCTGGATGCCACAGTGTAAGAGAGATACAAAACTATGGGGGAGTGTCCAAAGGAGGGCCACAAACATGGTGCAGGGTCTGGAGGGAAAGCTGTTTGAGGAGTGGCTAAGGGCATTTGGTTTGTTCAGCCTGGAGCAGAGGACACTGAGGGGAGATATCACTGTGGTCTTCAGTGTCCTCACAAGACGAAGCCAAGGGGCAGGTCCTGATCTCTTCACTCTTGTGACCAGTGACAGGACTTGAGGTAACAGCACCAAGCTGAATCAAGGGAGGTTTAAGTTGGTATCAGGGAAAAGGTTCTTCACCTAGGCTGTGGCTGAGCAGTGGAACAGGCTTCCCAGGGAAGTGATCACATCACCAGCCTGACAGATTTCAAGAGGCATTTGAACAATGCTTTCAGGCACATGGTGTGATTCTTGGGAGTGTCCTGTGCACGGCCAGAACTTGGACTAAATGATCCTGATGGATCGCTTCCAACTTAGCATATTCTGTGATCTTCATAGGATCAGACAGACTTCATTTAACAGAGGAGTTCACTTGGACAGTAGGAAACCTAAGATTTTTTTTTTAATCTCAGAACTCTAAATGATTCATTTATAAAAACAGAGCTTTAATATAATGTTTTGAGAACATAAGTTTACAGCTCAGTAGAAGGTAGATTTAGATTTCAAAATGCATTTGAGTCCCTGTGCTTTAGAGACTTGTTGATTGTATTTGCAAATATAGAAAGATCTAATCTATAAGAACTACTTCCAGGTTTTATACACATGTAATTCCCTTTTCTCTCTAGGGAAATACGCCCAAGTAACTAATAATCCAGAAAATGATGGCTGTATTAATGCAATTCTACTTGTTTAAATTGGATACCAAGTGTTGGATGTGGACACCTACAAAATAAGTGGACTTTACCCAAATTTAGAAAATCTTTGGAACCTTCAGCCATTCCAGAAGAGTGACCCTACAAGCTGATGAGGAACTTCAGCCAGAAACAACTGCTCACATTTTTATATTTATGTTTGCTCAGTTGAACATTGCCCAAATAAAAAGATTTAATTTTTATTTCTTCATGTGATATGGATTTGATCTAAACCTTCTTGGTGTTTTTACAATAGCAGTTTCCTTGCTTAAGTATGTTGTACCTAATTCAGGTCACATTCTCATAGGGGAAATTTCCCATATGGGAAATACGGCCACTATCTCACACAATGTCCTGCTCTAACAACTAAAGATACAGTAGTGTGTGCTAATTTGTATTTTACTTCTGGGAAAGAAGACTTGGGAGGCTGCAGCTGGAATGTTACTGCAGACTGACATTAGAAACCAAGTTTGATACCTGCCCCTGCACAATCATGGGCTTGGGAGCATGTGAGCAGCAATGGGGGTGTGTGTTACAAATGAATGTTTGAGATTGCTTAAAAAATCACTGGCAAGGGCACTTGAAAGAAATACATTTAATATTAAGCAACAGCACAATGAAGTTGATTGGCAAGATTTGCTCTACTTCTATGAGACAATTAAGGCACACGAAGGAAAAAGTGACACAACAAACCAAAAAACAAAATCTAGTAAATCAAAACAGAAATTAACCAAGAACTGTCAAGGGTGTGTGTGTCTGTGTGTGTGTAACAAAAGGATAGAAAGGGCAAGGATAAAAAAGAAAACAGTCTAAAAGCCCAGCAGCACTCAAATGTAACCATGTTTAACTTATAGCTTAAGCTTCACTTAACCATAGCTTAATTTATAGCTTAAACTTCACTCATAACTTAACTTATAACTTAGCCTTAACAATTTAACAGAGGAATAACATTTAGCAGGACTTAACCTAACTTGTAGCTTAACAGCTTAGCAAAAGAGCAACACTTGACAACATTTAACTTCGCTTATGTCTTTACCTTACAGGCCTAACTTAGTTAGATACCTCAGATACTTAAACATCTAAGAAAGCAGAATTTCTCCTAGATTTTCTGTAAAATATGTGCACATGCATACACACAAAGAATTAGTACAAGGTACCTGTGAAACATTCTCCTCAAAGGTAGAGAAATGCTCACTCTGGATGCTTTTTATGTCCTCAGCCAAAGGGTTGGGCCTCAAGGAGTGAGGGTATCCTTGTTCAGCAATCCTGTGTATACAACAAACAAGGGTTAGCTGGCTCTGAGAGGCCTCACTCAGAAGTTGCTAGTTGCAGGCTGCTGCAGCTCAGGAGAGCTCAGGAGCTATTATTTTTGACCTCTGTGGGCCCGGAGAGTGAATTTCAGTCATAACAATGTTTCATCCTGGCCATAGTTTGGGTCAGCCACTTTATTTGAAAGTGTTAGAGCAACAGTGTTAGGGCAGTCAGGCAAGAGAAACTGTTTTCAAGGCTCTTCATTATGAAAACAGGAGCTTGTTATCAGCTGTTTCTGGGAGCAGGCAGTGTTCCTGATGAGCCCTAGAGGAGCTGAGCCCTCGCGCTGTTCAGTCACGGCTGAGGCCCAGCAAGCTTTTGTCAGGTCACTGTGGTGCCTGGAAAAGGAGCAGGGGATGCACTACCACAGAGCAGGGTGAAAGATAACCACAAGGGCAGCTACTCTCTACCTGCCCCCTTACCTCCTGCCTTTCTCCCCTTTCTTTCCACGACTGCATTAATGGAATGAATTAATCTAGGAGAGTGTAGCACCTCAGTTTCAAGCAAGAGAACAGTTTCAGAAGTTAAAATGTATGAATTTAAAAGGGCTTAAATATGTGAACTTTGAAAATGGTTTGACAGTCTTGATACTACAATTATTTGTAGCAATTTTGGTGGCTTTAAGAAATACTGAAGAGAAGCTAAAGGTCACAAGCTTTAGCTGATCAATATATATTTAGCTTGCATTCTTGAAATAAAAGAATCAAAGGCTACTTCTAAACTGGGAGCTTTCAGCAATGTTGCAACTGAATTGGTAATCTTCCAGTCATGGATTTAGTGGCAAACAGAAATATTTTATCACTATAAATATCCACACTCACTACTTTATATTCTTACTCTTAAATAGTATTTCTAGCCAAAGAGTTTTTAAATTGCAAATCAAACCCTAATAAATTTCTTCCAGTTTATACAGGCAGTAGTCACCTACAGCAGATTTGAGTATATCCAGGTGGGGAGATTCCACCACCTCTGAGCAACCTGATCCAGCATTTGACCGCTTCTAGTTTATACTGGTTTTTATTTAAATAGAATTTCCTATATTCCAGTTCTTCCCCAACTGGGCACCACAGAGTCTTAATCCATCTTTATATCCTGCAGTGATATATGGCCTCTGCCTCCTCCATAGATCTCGTTAGGTTTTTGCCTTGATTAATGATTCCTGCACAGTTAAACTTCTCTTGAGCTTACCAGAAACACTCCATAAACAGGAACTTCTGATGCCTAACCAAGGAGGGGCATCGGAGATGATTGCTCATCCCCAATAGGCTTCGAACATTACTTACCTGAACCATAGCCAGTGGAACGGTACTATTATTATTGGACTTTTGAAGAATTCCAGTAATTACTTACAGCCAGGATGATGATTAATTGATGTCTTAAGTCAATCAACTTGCAATCCTATAAACAATGTTCCTAAGTGAGGCCCTTCTAACTGTCCTGGGCCACAGCAGGCTCCTCTGAGTGGAACACTTCCCACAGCTCACCAACTCAAGAGTTTGCAATACTCAGAGGACCCATGTCAAAGAAAAAAAAAAGCTGAAGATGGGACCTGAACTGATAGCTCCCCATATTGCTTAAGGCGCAAACCTCACTCCTTCAGAAATGCAAAGGCATTCAATATGAGTATTTCACTGAACTTAAGGGGAAATTTAGTAGGTATCTTTATCTTTGTACGTATGCACATACACACACATATGTGTGAGTTGATTTAAACACGTAGCAAGTACACTATAAGCGTTGCCATCTCAGATCTATAATTATGTTATATTGTTGAGTAAATCCTATTTAATCTCTCCATAAATGTTAAACTAGTCAATGATTGAGTGTTGCCAAGTCCTTTACAGATAAACCACCGACGAAGTCCAGAACTATGACTGTTCTCAATCATGCTCTATCAGCAGCTTGGAATGCTGTGGCATCCCATCTGTAAGGAGAAGGAAGCATCCAAAATTCATATGTGCTTGTGGTTGAACAGAATGATAAAAGTCAGAGGATCCTCAAAATTCCATACTTAGCATGGAAATTGGTATGTTAGTCCCTGATCTCCTAGACTCAACAGTGGAGTTTGGATAAAGGGTAGGGTGAAAAGGAAGAGAGATGAGGGAGGGGGAAAAGGGAAAGGAAAATCCAGCTGATGGGGTGTCCAGGTCCTGGGGCTCATGTGCACCTGAGCTTTGTGGAGTCATGGGGATACCTCAACCCCATTCCTGTGCCTGCACTGTACTGTGTTGTGCTTTATTTGCAGAAGCCAGAACAAGGATGTTTGTCCTGAAAAAGTGCTGCCCTACCTTTGTATGTCCCCATCTCAATCCATGTCCTGCTCTTGCTCACTGTGTAATTACCAGCAAACCTTATTGAGATAAGATCCCAATATTACCAGGCGGAACATGCCTGGGCTCGTCTGGCCCTTGCTGCCTGACCAGAGGTGGCAGCTGAGGGGGTTTTACCTCAGAGACACCTTTGGCTAGCTGTAAGTTGCAGCTGGCACTTGGAATAAGTCCAGGCAAGCAGGAACTCAGGTTTACCTCTGGTGGAAAGGCTTCAGGTGATGGTGAAGAGAAAAAGGAGACAGATTCTGCTGGAAGGTTTAATCCAGAGTTTTATTCCGGGGTCACAGATCTCTGAATCTTGTAACAGCACCAACAGAATTCAGACCGCATGGTCGCTGTGTCTTTTAAGCCCCAGGGAGAGGGGGAGGGGAAGGGGTAGGTGTGCCACCAACCAGGTAGGAGGGGGGAAGGCTCAGGGGACAAATGACACTTGGATGGCCCAAATGTCCCCAGGGCTGAGAGGCATCTTTTGAACTTTGCCAATCAGACGATGGCCTTGCTGGCCTACTGAGATTGACGGACAGCTCTCAGCAGGAGGCAAGAGGAGGGGAAGGGAGAAGGTATTGGCACACCTGAGGGAGGAACTGATATAGCTAAAACAGGATATTGCATCACACTGCAACATCTCCCCCTAGTTTTGTTTAAAAAGAAGAGGACTGGGTTTGTGGTGCTGAGTGCTTGCCAAACCATGGTTGGTAAATCGGTTCCTCCTCTACAGGAGAGTCAGCATTTTCCACTGAGGCTTTCATGTCATCCATTGGAGCACTAAGGGCTTCCAAATGGTAAGCTCCAGGAGGGGGAGATGAGCCTGAAATTAACTTGAGAACCATGCATTTGATTAGTCTGAAAACAATGATAACAACTACAATAACAATAACTAAGATAAACAGTACTAAAATTACAGTTTTCAGAATAGATCCCAACCAGCCTGAGAGTCCCCAGCCTTTGAACAGTCCACTCAGCCAGTTGTCAGTTTCTCTCTTGATGTCCGAGTTCTTTTGCCAAGGTAGCCCATACGTGCTTTGGGCTGAGGGACTATCCAGGAGATCACTGATGGGAAGATCACGAGTAGGACAAGGAGCAGGCTTGGCCTCATGGCGTCTTGAGGCTACACACGAACTGTGGGATCTAAACTGGTACAAGGAAACTTAAGACAAATGTATTACAAACTATTCCAGATAGAAGGCTTAAATGGAATTTCCTCCAGAGAATGCGTGCGGCGTTTCCTTCTCCAGGCAGCACTGGCAACCTGGGGTGCTTCTGTCAATTTCTCTGAGACCTTGGGAACATAGGGCCTTACCCATTTGGAAGGAACCCACTTTAACCCAGAGGGGTGGACACACAGGCGTATCCACGTCCCCAAGTAACCAATTTGTAAGGTCCCACTGTCTTCCAAGTCTCAGGGTCCTTTACTAAGACCGGAGGCTTTTCTTTTAACATCGTATGACTGCTCCCCCCAAAGTGGCATAGGATGGGTGGATTCAGGCTGTCAAAAGAACAGTTCAGAAAATTGATTGTGAACAGTGCCCTGGGCAACTGGATGTGGGGGGGTTCCAGCTTCAGAACCTGTTATTGCTGGTCCAGGACTCTTCTAATATCACGGTGAGTCCTTTCTACTATGGCTTGACCTGTAGGGAGTAGGGGATGCCAGTTTTGTGCTCTACTCCCCATTGCTGCAGGAATTGCCCAGATTCCTTGGATTTGTAAGCAGGCCCATTGTCAGTTTTCAACTCCTTGGGGATGCCCATGAAAGAAAAAGCCTGTAAGAGGTGCTTAATGGCATCATTAGATGACTCTCCTGTGTGGGCAGAAGCATAGACCGCTCCAGAAAAGGTATCTATACTAATGTGAACGTATTTATGCCGTCCAAATGACTGTATGTGTATTACATCTGTTTGCCACAGTTCACAACTGTTCAACCCCCTAGGGTTTGCTCCTGCACTCATTGTAGGGAGTGCATGTTGTTGGCAATTTGGGCATGTGGCCACAATTGCTTTGGCCTGTTCTCGAGTGATGTGGAACTGACGAACCAGGCCAGGTGCATTTTGGTGGAAAAGCTGGTGGCTGATTTTTGCCTGTTCAAAAACATTTGGAAGAGTGGCCATCACTGCAGGTGCAGCAAGAGCATCTGCCCTTCTGTTGCCTTCAGCGATAAACCCTGGCAAGTCGGTGTGTGACCAGACGTGCATCACATAAAATGGTTGCTCTCGGTGAGTGACTAACTTTACAAGTTTTGAGAGCAATTCGAAAAGTGCGATGTTAGACACTTCTTGCAGTATTGCTTGATCTGCCCTGGACACTACTCCTGCCACATATGCAGAATCCGTTATCAGATTGAATGGTTCTGAGAACCTTTCAAAAGCCCTAACAACTGCAGCCAACTCAGCAACCTGAGGTGAACCTTCCACCTCAGCAATGTCTGTCTCCCATTGCTGGTTTGAGGATCCTTCCAAGTCATAACGGACTTGTGGGACCTCCCGGCCGCATCTGTAAAAACGGTCAGAGCCTTTTTTAAAGGTCTCCTACTCAGAGCATTCTCAATTTCAGAGTAAATTGAACATCTTGCTCGAAAATTTATTGGGCAGGCCATTGGACAGAAATTTGTCCTGAGTAGGAATCCAGAGCAAACTGCAACACTTCATTTTCTCGAAACAATTGTTCCAATATTTGCATAGAATTTAGACCAGATTTTAACTCAATTGGAATGTGAATGCACTCAAAGTCACATCCTGCTAACTCCTTGATCCAGGTCCTTGCTTTCCAGATCAGTTCTGCTACCAGCTCTTGAGGCTTTGTCATTCTCTTGGACCTTTTGTGACTGAGGAAAACCCATTCCATGATCAAGAGAGGGTCCCTCTGGTCCTGGCCCTTTTTAGGTGTATCCTTTGCCTTAGGTGTTTGTTTTTCCTCCCACTGGAAAATGGTTCCATGGAGGTGTGGCAACTTACCTAAGATGATAAATTTGAATGGCAGGTCAGGCCGACATCGGTTGGCCTGTCTTGTGGACATTGCCATCTGAACTTTTTCTAGAGCTTTCTGTGCTTCTGGGGTAATTGACCTAGGAGCACCTGAATCCTCTCCCCCTTTCAATAAATTGAAAAGGGGGGCAAGGTCTTTGTTAGTCAGACCGAGCCATGGCCTTACCCAATTTAAAGACCCACACAACTTGTGGACATCCGCAAGGATCTTGATCTTTAGATTGATTTCTAGTTTTTGAGGAACAATGGTCCTATTTCCAATCTCTAAGCCCAAAAATTTCCAAGGTGGCATCCTTTGAATTTTCTTTTCCTGGAGCTCAAACCCTGCAACAATCAATGCATCAATTGTTAGGTCAAGCGCATGTGTGAGTAGATCATCACTGGGGGCACACACAAGGATATCATCCATATAATGATAGATGATGGCCTTTTCTGCGGCTGCACGCACTGGGGAAAGCAGGGAAGAGACATACCACTGGCAGATCGCTGGGGAAACCTTTAGGCCCTGAGGGAGAACTGTCCAATGGTACCTTTTCATAGGGGCTTTCATGTTGATGGTGGGGACTGAGAATGCGAAACGCGGTGCATCGTCAGGGTGTAGTGGAATTTGGAAAAACCAATCTTTTATATCAATCACAGCCAATTTCCAATCCTGGGGAAGCATTGTTGGGGATGGCATACCAGGCTGGGGAGAGCCCATATCTTCAATGTCATTATTAATTTGTTGGAGGTCACGGAGGAGCCGCGATATCTTTTTGTCAGCTTTCTGAATGACAAACACTGGAGAGTTCCACGGGGATGTGGTGTCCACAATGTGACCCTTTTTCAGTTGCTCTTCTACTAGCTCTTCGAGCGCCTTTATTTTTTGTCTACTGAGCGGCCACTGTTTCACCTCAACTGGTTTGTCTGTTTTCCACTTCAGTTTTTGGGTGTAGCGCTGTTCATCAACTGCTGTACAAAAATCCTGTGGGGAGTCTGGAATATCAATTGTGACACCCCACTGGGCCATTAAGTCTCTCCCTAACTAAGGTTCTGAATAATCCAACACACATGGACAGATATTTGCCAATTGTCCGTTTGGTCCCTCGATTTGGATGATGTTCTTGGATTGTCTTGCCAATTACATGCCCCCTACACCTCAAATATGACCGGCAACATTTTGCAAAGGCCAGTGTGCTGGCCAGTCTTGCATTGGGATCACTGTGCAGTCTGCACCTGTGTCTACAAGCATCTCAATGCATTTTGACTCCCCACCCCCACTGACATTACACCAGATTTTGGGTTTGTCTTTCCCAATAACTCAGACTAGGGCAACTGTGGGCCCTTGTTTTTCGGTGCCTTCAGGTAAACACAGCACAGGGATAGCTTGTGCAACAATTTGTCCTTTGGGAAGAAACAGGGGTGGGTGGAAACAGTGCAGCCCGAGAACGAATTGCTCAGGATCTGATGCTGTCATTCCTGGAGCAATTTCAATCTCTTGTGGTGTGTGTTTGGTGTCCCCAATGACGATGTACTTACAACGAATTCGGTGCCAAATACCCTTCTGCTCTGGGTTGACGGAGACAAAATACCAGTCCGTATCTTTCAGGTGGAGTGATTCTGTCAGCTGCAACCTGTAAGGCTCATTGACAGAAGACATGGTTAACATAGGTTGACCTAAATCATAACAAAGGTTATTTTGTTTAACTTTCAACAGTGGGCCAGCAGACATGGTCTTTGAAGCATCTGCTTCACTTACAGAAATATTAATGTTAGCGCGCACTTGGTTTGTTTTGGTTCCCTTATTCCCTTGGCCTGCTCTTTTTGTGTCTGCACGCCTGGCAGGCCAGTGCTCCCCATTCAGTTTTTTTGTTGTTGTTGGCCCCCTGAGAGTGCTTGTAGTTTTCCTCCCCTGCCATTTCTAAATTCATCAAATTGCTTTTTCAGGGGGCACTGGCTACTCCAATGTCCAAGGTCATTGCAAAGCAGGCATGGCTTTGTGGGGTCAACCATTGCTGGTCGTTGCTGCTGCCCTGGGTACTGCTGTGCTGAGGGAATGGGCGCAGGGCTGGCAACGGCGACATGCTGTGGTAATCTTGGCAGCAGCCTTGGTCTGGTGTCCTCAGCAACGCTCATCAGAGGCACTTTCCTGTTACAGACTAGAAGCATATCTTTTAGTGGGGGGGGGGTTAAAAGGTAGGCTTAAAATTGCCGCTTGACACTGTTCATTTGCATTTATAAATGCCATTTCCTCTAAAACTTCTTCCCTAGCATTCTCTTTTTTAACTTGGATTTCAATAGCTCTAGTTAACCTTTCTACAAATTTCAGAAAAGGCTCTGATAGTAGCTGCTTGATCTTACTATAAGGCTCAAATGGCCCTTCAGGCTGAAGGGAAAAGAAGGCTTTTTCAGCTGCTTCTTTGACTTTCTCAAATGTTTCTACAGGAATTGCAGCAGCTTGGATTGAGGGTAAGGACCATTGGCCTTCACCAGAGAGATGCTCAATGGTAATTGGCATGCCATTGATATCTTTTGCTGTGTTTGGATCAGCATGCAAGACTGGGAGAGCTTCTTTTAGCAGTTGTTTCCATGCTAATTCCCATAATTTGAATTCTGTAAACGTCATGAGGCATGAAAAAAGCTGTTTCAAATCATGTGGGACAACTACAGTCCTTCTTAGTTCAGAATTTAAAAGGACACAGAAGTGTGTGAGCCATACTCCCTATGGGATTTGCAGACCTCTTTATCAATTCTCATCCAAAAGTTTTCCAATTAGCAGTTGGGGCTCCCCCTTGAGCTGCCGGCTGATACATTACAGGAGCGAATGACAAAGTGGGACCCTGTATTGGGTCTGCTGTTCCCTGCCCCGTATGCTTTGAATCGTAAGCCTTGGGATGGGGAAGGAATTTTGGGATGCTTAAGAGGATCTTGGGAAGAAGAAGACCAGGTGTGGGATGGTGCCACATGGCATCCTCCATCTTGTTGACTCCCTAGGGACTGGGGGCCATTTTGGGGATCACTGCTCTCTGAAAAGGTGACACGTGCTCTGGGTTTCAGAGCAGGGGACACAGGGGTTTGGGAAAGGTTCCACACGGTCTGGCCAGGACGTTGTGGACAAAGAAACTCAGGCATTTTAAAGTACTCAGGGAGCCGGCTTCCCAGGGCATGAGCAGAGTGTGCTCTCTTTAAAATACCAAGTTTTGGGGTACAGGGTTTAGAGCTGGGAGGGGGGGGGAGAAACAGGGAGAGCAGAGGTACATTCTTTATTATTTGGCTTTTTTCTCCAATTACCTTTGTTTGAGCAAGGCTGCTTGAACTTATAAACTCCAGAACATGAATTTAGCTGAAGATGTATTCCCAGACTGTCCCAAGGTTATCAATTCATTCCCAACTTTGTCCCAAAATTTAATATTGTGGAAATTCGTGGGAAGTGTAGAAAAAGCCACCTTATTAAACTGTTTCAATTTTCCTTTAGAGAACTTAACATCTCCACTGACTAAGATTCCAACAATATGATAATACACTCCTTTTTGTGCTGTGCTAAACTTAGAGCCCATTTTAGATGTAAAAGGCACAATACAAACTCCCGCTGACCAAAAAACAAAGCCAAATCAGCTACCGATCTCTAAAAAAAACCACGCTTGAGAAGCAAAAACGAGTAGACGATAGCCCTTCACAATGCAGCTGCTTATACTACTTTAAAATTCCGCGGCAGCAGCATGGAATCGAGACCTGCCCTGCCGCGGCGGGGGATAGACCAAGCCTCTCCCGCCGGCACCGCGTGGTGAACGTGAAACCAGAGCCGCCCTGCCCCAAGAAAGCACCCTCTGGTGCTGCGCGGCCAAGCCGAAACCAGGGAAACCCGCGCCACCTCCGGAGAGACCCCAGGCTGCTCCGAGAGAGAGGAGGGGCGGGCAGAACTCTTCCGCTCCTCCGCCGGTGCCGCGAATTTAGAAAAGCAGCAAAGCCACGCCGCAGTGAGCTATGCCTAACAGGGTATTGCTCCCGCTCCGTGGGGCTGCGCAGCCTATTAAATGCTCTGATTAAGAGCGAAAAAGAACAGATCTCACGGCAGAGACTGTAATTCAAGTTTCTACCCCCCCTAAGGAGCAGAAATACTCACCGAAATCAAAGCTTTTCGTGGCAAGGTCAGGCAGGATAAATCTCTTCACCTGAATAGGACCCCACGGGCAGGAGGGGCTCCCCTATTCTCCTCTGGAAAATTTGCTCACCAGAAAGGAGCTGCACTTTCCAGAGGCGCAAAGCATTCCGTGAGACTTCTTGTGGATTCAGTTCCAAAGTCTCTGCTGAGAGCAATGCAGTCAGCACTCTTCCAGTGGATGCTAAGCTACCTTTAAAGTCTTTCCGAAGTTCTGAGATACCAAGAGGACTTGAGGCTGCAGGGTCGAGCTGCCTCACGTTGGGCACCAAAATATTGAGATAAGATCCCAATGTTATCTTCTATGCTTCTACAAAAGGGGGTCCTCTTTGAATGTCATGACTCAGCAGGAGGTCTCCCTAACCTTTTTGCATTCCCTATCTCTGTGAATAATTTCAGATTGATTCTAATTCAATTTTCCTTTCTATGCTTCATCTCTCTAGTAAGTAATAGAGCAAGTCTTGCCATCAAATTTTTTAAAGTCATGATTTGCAAATTTATATTAAACCTGCTTTTGCTAATACCTTTGACAGCGGTTTATTAAGCAACCTAAACTACTTGTAACATACACTTCCCTTCCACCAGGTATGTGTACACAAGGTTAAGACCCTCCTGAGCTTTCTCTTCTCCAGAGATGAGATCTCTTCAATCACAGATGCTTCTCCTGTCAGGTTTCAGATCTGGAACTCAGACAGGAAGTCAAGCTAGCTGCTTTTGTACAATCTTCATAACTTCTCTTACAGGATCCTACAAACACAGTAACTGTAACCACAACCTGTCACTATTTTATTAGTTTGACACACTGCCCCACTCTAGACTTAGTAACTTACAAGTATTTGAAAGTAAGAAAGGGTAACAAACCAGTAAGTTACTTGCTTGGAGAGAGGGCATTTTGTCAGAATAGATAAACCTCCATTTATTTTTATAAAGTAAAGTTCTTGTTGCTTTAGTCTTTGCTGAACATTAACAACGTGAAGTGAATATTTTAATTTCCTACAGCTGTCTTGAAAACCTTTACTATATTTAGTGCTATAAATACATAACTTGTTGGCTGAATATCACAACTGCACTCAAGACATTTTAATGTACCACACTGTGGGGAGTGTGTTACAGCATTTCTAGTTGGCTTGTCTATAGCAAGCTATGTTAATAACTTCCAGGTTTATATCATGTTGCAGAACTGACATAAACAGCAGAATGCATGCCATAATGCTCAGAAGAGCTGATTCTGCTGCTTTTTAAAAATAAAATCTGATGCAAAAGCTAAAGAAAATTATTTTCATTGATACAAGGGTTTTTAATTAATAATTTTTGATTTCTTAAAAACTCCTTTGTAGAAGACAGGTAAAATTCATGTACCAGTGCATTGAACCACTTTAAAATGTGCTTCCTATATAGCAGAAAAGGATTCAAATATTAAGAACCAAGCCAAAAATAATCACAAAATAAGTTTATTACTACTTCAAAACATTTCAAAAGCAGCCAAGACAGTACTAAAGAAAAAAAAGGAAAAATTAACACAGTAACAAGACTAAGGTACAATACTATGCAATAGCAATACATCTTTCATAAGATTTAAAAACAGGGTATCACCAGTTTAGAAAACATCTAACACCACATTTGTGGAAATAAATTTAAAGTGTATCCCCATAGTAATATTTTAGAACAGTCACGTAGAAGCAAGGAAGCTGAAACTTAGGCCAATTTGTTGCTAATAGTGTCAATGACATTGTAAATGATCAATTTGACTACTGACATTTACAAAAGAAATGATACAAAAAAGCAGCAAGGTCAGACATCATTTGAAATAAGTTAAAGCGCTTTTGAAATAAGATTTTACACTTTCATGCGAAGGACTGTGAAACAGGAGAACAGCAAACAAGAATTCTGCATTAAATTAAAATGGACCAAGAGAGAATACGGGAGAAGCAGTACAAACAGACATTTGAACAAATATTGGATTCAAGTACAAAACCATTTACCATTTAAGTGCAAGGCTGAAGTCACAAATTAATGTTCTTTAAACTCTATTCCCAGACTAAATAAAGCTCAAAAATAATACTGCCTGCTTTCACTGTACACACATAGTTCCACAGCATGTTGTAATAACATTTGGTACAAACTTGTATAAAGTTGATCTTTTAATCTTTCATTGCTGGTGCAATAGGATCTTTAAAATTGTTTAAGAGTTTGATATTAATAAGACAGTTAATAGTCCCCAAGGTAAAGCACTCCAGTCAATATAGTTGTTAAACATAACAGAATTAATAAGATATTGAACTACTGTTCCTGTGGGACAATCAGTACAGCAATAAAAACTATTAGTTAAAGTCAGTATTTTGATTTTGCTACTCTGCATTTACTGGAGAAAGTTTGATGCCAAAGAAGTTGTAGAAATAAAACGTGTTCTTTGGTGCAAAGTACTGCTGTGATCACTGTTAGAACAGTGTCTATCTTTCATGACTGTACTGGTTATTGGAATTGCTAATTGCACCACAACTGCCCACATTCTGTTTGTAAAAGTCTGCTCATCAGATATTATCCCAGGCACCCCAGATTTATAAAGATATCTACCCAAGGGTGTACTTTTAATATGTGAATTTAAGTTCAGTATTTAAAACTGACTCACTGAAATGAAATCAGAGATTTTATCATTCTCAATAGAAATTAAAACTATCCTAATAGCATAATCTCATTATATTTATGTATTTACTCTGCAAATGCCTCAAAAGAAAGGTACTAATTGAAATAATTCCAACTTAGCCATGAAAAGTAAAATCTGGGTGAGTGAAATTACAGTTTTCCAACCTCACCAGGAATATAAGTGATAAACGTACATATCAAAAATCCACCTAGAAGTAATTGAAATTACTGGGGCTCATAAGTAAAAGAGTACTTAACTTTTACAAAGTGGAAACCTTTGTATCAATTGAAGGACTCAGAAGATGAATCTTCAGTAAAGCTTGCCCTAAAAATGGAATATGAGTTGCAGTATATTGTATACAACCACTCTTTTTTTGAGCACCACCAGTCCTCAAAAATCCCCAATTCTTAGCAATGCAATAGATGTGTTTTCTAGCTACGTCTTTTTTTGAAACAATCTCAGGAGTAAAAGAGAAACCATACAGAAAATATCAAAAGTCTTGTCTTATATGCTTTATATAAAAAGCTTTATGAGTTTTAGAAATGCTTAAGGTTCACTTGAATATGTTTACACACAATCAGGAAAGATCTTGAATATTTATCAATCATGGGGTTCATAATGAGTACCTGTATGTATATTGATAAGATACTACAGCTACATGCAATAGTTCAAGAAACCCATACTTAACTCAGTAATCTCACATACCCTGAATCTAAAGTTAATACATTTTTTTAGCCGCCTTTTTTTTTTCCTGTAAGTTGCTCTTAACAGATTAAAAAGGAGCATGGTACTTCATCACCTGAAAAATAAAAAGTATGAATGCATCTTAAATAGTTAAAATATCATATAAATAGAGTTAAACTTCATAAGCATAAAATCCAAAACCAGATTCTTACATTAACTTCATAAAGGGATAAAAGTTAAGACAGCATTGCAACTATTCATGTGAACCTTGTACCTCTGTTTTTGCAACACTGCAAAAGACTAGTTCACGCATTTTGGAAAAGGCATATGCAGGACAAAAGGTGTAATTTTCTGTTCTCAGAATCATTGTTCTTTTATTTCTGAGTTTTTAGCCCATTACAAAAGGATCTGCATTTATTGGAAAGAAACACACAGCAAACTAAGGCCAACTTAGGTATGTGTGACAAGTTAAATACACAGTTTGCCAAGAGAACCTCAGAAGGGAAATGAGCATGGAAAGTCTGGGTTTATTCCTGTTGGCATACAGTGAATTTTGGTTGCTGCTTTTAAGAAAAGTCACCAACTGGGAAGCTGTCATCCCAGAAATTACACTCAAGTTAGAAAACAAATGTGGGAATTAGAAGTATTTGCAAGGTATCACCCACTAACTCCTAAAGGCATAGAAGTTTGGCAAGCAAGCATTTGCTGAAATACCCACTAATACACTAATGAATATAACAACCACCTGAAATGTCAGTGCTCACAGGAGTCACACACCTGGAAGACACAACATTTTAGTAGTTACCCCACAGCACCAGCCAAGTATTTGGAAAACACAAAGAACCACTTCCATTCAGACCAAAACAAGATGAAGAGTAGTCATATCCTTTTCCTGTAATGCAACAAGGAAGCAGCTATCCACTCAACACATGCAAGTAGTTAGGAAGGCAGTTCAAATGATTCCATACAGAGGCTCCATTCCATATACTCTGGAAAAACTTGGGCTTACCAAAATGCTTGCTTTGGAAGCTACAAATAGTTTGCTGCGTAGGCATCTCTTAATGTTTGCTCAAGAAATCCATTATCAGGAAGTGCTGTGGCAGACACTGCACTGCACTCTACTGACTCAGCTGTTTCAAGTGATTCTCATGAAAGACAAGTGCTGCTCATGTTGCATTGATCTACTGAGCTACACCTTCTTGTAGATTTTGAGACCTAGAATGAAGAATCTTACATTCTTTTAATATCTTAAGCCTGTGGGAAGGGAACAAGAAACAATGAAGGATTTTTCTTGTTCTGCTTTTCTCCACAGTAGAGAACACAAAGTTATTTTAAAAATTATCTCAAGTCATGTCCAGTGACAAGGAAGTCTATAGCAATTTAAGGGACCTTGACAGGGCCAGGATTTCACACTGCATTTTTCTTCCATGACTACCACCTCAAATATACAAACTATTCCCTTTGAAAGCACAACTGTATTTATTCATCATGTATCCTTTATGAAGGGAGGAGACTGGCTATTTACTTTCATACTATGAAGAAGCTCAATTTCTAGTGGTTAAATTTAAAAAACAAACAAATCAAAGCTTGAGGAAAGGTGATGAACCCAAGAGGAAATCCAACACAGAATTTTAAGCACATGTGTCCTGTGCCAGATATGGTGCAGTTACACCTTAATGTTTTACACAAAATAGCCTTGTTATAAATAGATAAATTATCACTATTTGATTTTTAAGCTGGCTTTCCTTTTTTCTTGGGTGGACCTTTGTAGCCTTTAGCCTTTCTTCGCAAGTTTCTCCGATCTACAACGGGTACCTCAATTTCTGCTTCCTCAGAGCTGCTGTCAGCAGCCCGCTCTGCCACTGTCTGCGTGTAGTGATCTGGCTGCTCTGCAGACTCTTCTGAGGGCTCTTCCAACTGGTTCTTCTGTGCTTCCTGTCCAGAAGGCTGCTGAAAAGAAACACCCTCAAGTTCAACCATTACCAAGGAGCTCTGACTCAAGGCAGCAGGGGCCTCCTGTGAGTTGTGCCCTGCTTCCTCATTTTGATCTTCTAATGAGGAAGGTAGGTTTTCAGAAACAGATTCTTCTGCTGCTTCAGTTACCACAGAGTTGGGCAGGCCATTGTCAGAGGGCTCTTCCTTTGATGCCACAGCAGCTGCGTTTTCAGTGCTGGCCTTTTCAGATTCTTGCTGTTCTTCGGTGCCCTCCTTCTCTACTGATGCAACTTCTTCAGTCAGCATTTCAGAATCATTTTCATTTAAAACCTATGTGTGGAGGAAAACAATCAAAAAGACAATTAGTTGAAGGTAAAAGACACTGAACAACTACTGCCTCTAGTTATTAACATCAGAGGATAGTTTGGCATTCAGCAGGTTTTTAATTCTACACACATAACTTGAAAAAACAGTTCTCCTTTTTGCACAGGACTATTTTTTGACCTGCATTTCATATCCAGAGTTGGTCTCTGATTTTCAAATTGTTCAAAAGAGTTGAACAATTTGAGGTACAGGAAAAACACTCTGATATTAATCCCAAGGGGAAAAAAAATAATTTACACAAATACAAATATTGTTTTGCTAGCATATAATAATCTGCTTTTGCACTATAAACAAGAAATGAATAAAACCTGTGTTCTGAAAGCAAAGGCATTTTAGCAGTAGTTAATTATTTGTACACCTCATCGGGCACAAATTGCTAGACAAAAAAGTATGTGGCTTTTCACTCTTACCAAACCAGTATTTTAGTGAGATTCAGCAGTTTCATGACTGTCAAGGCAAACTGCTGCAAACATATCTTTCTTTTGGGTATCACACGCATATAGGTCCCACTTCTGCACATTGAAACAGAAATGTTAGTGTATTCTCCTTACGCATTTACATCATCTGGCCTAATAATTGCTTCTCCCAGTAATTTCATACAATGTCAGGGGCTACTTTCTGTTACTTAACAAAAGAAAAAAAATCCCGCAGGGTAAATACACTTACACAAGTAAAAATGACTTCACATTTTGTTTCAGTTCTCTCACCTTCTCTGATTCAGTGTCTTCTGGGGGTTTTGCTGGAGCATCAAGGGTTAATGGAACAAATGGCGTAACAGGTTCTTTTCCTTGATTCTCAGACAGCAATTTTGATTCACCACTTGGAACTTCATTTACCATCTCCCCTTCAGCCATGAGTGAGGTCTTACCAGTTTCTTCTGCTACCTCACCATTAAGAGGTTCTGATGGCATTTCCTAAAAAAAAAAAGTCATATTTGTAAGTCAAAATTACACCCAGCTATTATTCCCCACTAATGGATGTACATGCAATCTAAATTTGAAGCTTAATGTGAGAAGCAGATAGCTGAGATATCTAGAATTGCATACTAAGACAGAACTTAATGCAGATTGGCAAACTTAACCAGAGTATTAGTTTGTTATTGTCACCTGTACTAAATATATGACCATAGCTTACAGTTAGGAGCCAAGACAAGAAGTTTTCAATGCATCTCTCATGCCTCCTGCAATCATTCCTTGAACCTAACATACATAAAGTACACTTTCTCATCCATCAGTAAGAACAAAAAACCCTGAGGCATTGCTAGGCATAAAGAATATTCAGAAATTTAAATTCAAGTTGTTAACAAGGTGAAGCTAAAAGCTGGATTTAAAGTTGATGTTTAAATCCAAGAGGCAATTTTTATGTAGAGAAGTAAAGAGAACCAATAGAAGTCACTGAAGCATACCAGGTACTGATATCTTGAAAAGCTTTTCTTTAAGATTAGAGATACTGGGTCAGATCTTGATCTTATCCTAGTTCTCTGGAATTTCTTATCAGGAGAAATCAATTAAGAAAATTAGGATGGTAGACAAGCTAGAAATTAATCTTACTGAAGATCCTATAAACTTTATTGTTCAAATATGTACAGTGAAATATTCCCTGAAACTAATTCTGTACTAGCCTTAACTTCTCAGATACACTTCTTAATGAAGCACTGGTGCAAAAAACCAAAGAGCTGAGAATCACATGGAGCAAGGTAGCAAGGACCACATTTAACAGAAACTGTAGCTTGTATTCCAAACCTATCTGCTATTGGTATCCCATCCAGCTCACCTCCATCTCACTTTGTTTCTCAGAGGGTGATACATGCATTTCGGCTTCTAATACAGACTGGTCCTCGTTTTCAACAATTATTTCCTCATCCTTCTCAACAGTATCCACCTTAGGCGCTTCTACTAAGTCTCCAGAGCTTTCAGATGCGTGGGAAACAAGTTCTGGCCTGTAGGTATTAAGATATTTCTTTTAGATTAATACATGATTTAGGGAAATTCTTTCATGACCAATTATGTAGTACATGTTTGCCATAGGAAATACAAATCTAGAAAACTAAATGCATCTAAAAATGGCTAACTCCTCACTAGGAAAAAAATTATAACTAGGAAAACTACTCTGGCAATTATAAAATTATATCTGTCTCACTTCCATTTTATGGGAAAGAAATCTGAAATTTCTCTAAGTTTGTTATTTTAAATTTAGAAAGTAGTGATGTATTACATATTTGAAAGCTACAAAGGGTTAAGAAATGCAGCAACTTCTTTTTCCCCCCATCCCTACTGTAGAAACAGTTTCAAATAATGGAATTATGAAAACAACTGTATTCATATAATCACTGAAAATATAGATATTAAAAAGATCATGACTGGAAAGTAACTCAAGGCAATAAACACATCATGAGTGAATAAGTTACCATCAGCTAGAGGTTACATTAGCAAATATCTGAAGATGAAGTGCTGGTGCACTGCCACTACTGCAGGATAGTAACAGAAACTCAAATATTCAGTTCTCATTTTCAAGATGATAAAGTTTAGATGAACTGAAACTATTACATACAAGCAAAGAAAAAAAGTGCATGTAATAGATGCACAGGAGTCTACTTTATGATCTCAGAGTAAAGGCAGTACTGGAGGGTTTTATCCTACATGCCAGTCTGGAGATGAAAGTAGGACTCAAGAGGAAAGTGCACAATAGAAGACCCTGATTCATTTGTTGGTATGCATGGAAAGTACCAAGCTCATATGCTGTTCTGATGCCTTCATTTTAGTGTTCCTCTTAGCTCTGCTTAAAAATACCATGTAACACATCTTGTGTAACAGCAACACCTCATTGCCTAAATGTTGCAAGGTCCAAAATTTGACATTCAAATTAGGTTAGTTTAGTAACCAATCATATCAGGGTAGTCCTCTTACATACGAACTAGCCAATTATTAGAAGTAACAGCATTTCTTAAGCTGTGGCAGATCAAGTGTGCTGCTTGACCTGTTTGAACCAGCTTAGGGCAGTGCACTCACAGTGCAGCATAGCAATACAATATCTGTAATTTCACAGAGCAATTTAAACAAAAATTAGGCACTGCCTAGTGGAAGGCCTCAGCTGCACAAAGAAAATCCTCATGACAAATTCTGTTTAAAGAAGCCTCATGTCACAAGCTTGAGTGATTTCCTATAAGATAATCGAGTTATCTTCAGTTTGTCTAAAGAGGTTTTAGGGGTTGAAGTGGATTTCTTTGGAAGAGAATGAGAGGAAGACATACACATGGAGCAGGGTGGGGTGGGCACAGTGTGTCTATGAGGGAGGAAGGGGCTACTTATTTACAAAAAATAGATATTCTGAATGGAAAGACAGTAGAAATTATTACTCCAAGCCCTGTTCTGTAAGAACTGTTATGGTACACAAGTTACACGACTCTTCACATCCACATCTGATGATTGTTACACAGGTTAACATCATTTATACTGGAAATGGTTTTGGGTTCTTTTCAGGATGTTAGATCAGATGTGATGGTTTAAAATATTGTCTGAGCAAAGGGCTTTCCTTTGAAGACATGGCCCCCTATAACAGTTGTTATTAGCTGACAAGCAGTAACCAGCCCGCCAGCTGAACAGTCAGACCATATTTTACTGCAATAAAGAAATAACAAGACTGTAACAAGAAGTGGGGAAGGGATACTTCCTCAAAGACCACACAGAGTATTATGGATATAAGTCCATATATATTACCTCAAGAAACTGTGCTGCAAATACAAATATTTTTACTATTGTACAGGTTCAGTTACAACAGGACACTCTCAGCCTTCACTCTTTTCCTATTATTTCTACTATCTACTGAGCTTTCACAGGTACTATATTTTGGTGCAATCACTCTTTAAATGATGTCTCACTTTTCTCTCTTCCCATCTTGCATTAGACTTTACTTTTAGTAATCTTAAAATCAAGCAAGTAAAGTAGGGAGAAAGGAGAAGAAATACCAGTTGCACATCTTGTGACACCAATGTAGTTCATGGCTGCCCAAGCAACAAAATAAGAAATCAGTAAAAATGGGCTCCTGGTACCTGCTTTTGGGCAGTTGAAGAGCATTTTCCTCATCTTGTTGGGAAGTTTCAAGTCCAGGTTCCTGTCTATTTTTATTTAGCCTCTGACGTTTTAAATGACTGCTTCGTGTCCAGATGGAAGCATGAGTTGTATTAGGGTCTTAGAAGAATAACACAAAAAAAAATTCAAGTGAACAAATTCAGTCTAAGATCTACATATGACCTCCCCACCCAAAATAGTTCATGAAAGAAATTGAGTGCCACTAAAACAGCATTTTGTTGTGGTACTTTTTATCTAAATAGTATCTTTATCAAGACTCATAATTTTATCTGAATTCCTCTAAAAGCTATAGGAGTTGAATTTCAGCACCTTGGAGGGAAGCATGTTTTTATATCCATTTTACAGATGAATGAAGTAAAATGGAAAGCTGTAAAATAGCCTGCAAAACTATCCATCTAGAGTAACTGCAATACTGATAATCAAAGTTTTTACCTTCAGATGTGCTTGCATGAACATCTGTTGATTCTTTACCTTTTTGAGAGTCAGCCTGTGGAAGAAAAGCAAAGCTAATGTTATTCTAAAATTTTCTGAATTTATTAAAGTACCTTTATCATCCTACCTATGGTTGCACCTTTCTAAGCACTCATAGTAATGATCCTATAAAACAGCAACTAAAATAATTCTTAATTTATAGCTAAGTCTTCTGTCTCACCTCAGCAAATTTTATCTTTTTTAAAAGTTATCTTTATGTCATGGATGACTAGTTTTTCTGTGTTTTACTTCTGGCCTCAATGTAGAAGATAAGACTTCAAAGTGACCTGTCAACAATACCACCAAGATTTTTTTCTAACAGTTCTACTTATTATAAGCGTCCACACAATTCAATTATAGGAGCCTCTTTCTGTTTGTTTCCCCTTTCTGTATAAACCCAAGGGACTACACTGCAGTGGTTGGCAAAATTTATTTGCAAAGTCTTATTTTTATACTTTTATGCTATTCTATAGTTTTATTTTTATCGTGACACCCAACAGAATATGGCAACCCATGTAGAAAATAAGAAAAGCCAGAACTTGGTGATTCATCAGTAATGCAGCTTACATGCACAGTCAGCACAGGAGGCTGCTTAGCTCCCTCTCCCTAGAGCTTTTTTTGTCTCCTGTTTCTCCACACCATCCCTTAAATATCTCAATTTTTTCCTGCAAGTTAGCTGAGGATTCAGCACTTGATACAGTAAAGTGAGTACAAGCTGGACATATTAAAATAAATTTATGTACATTGTTTTTTCTTAGCTGCTAGTAATAATCTGGAACAGCAATTACCAGCATCCTGGTCCACTTTTCTAGTCTCACTTCCAATACTGTGGAAGAAGGCTGGCAAAAAGTGGCCATGTCTACATTCTGCTATTTGAAGTAGTGTCCTAGATTGCAAAGCAATGCGTATTCTATTTGCTATCAGTTAGAGGTGTGGTGTGGCAGTTATCTTATGTTAAGTGGGCAGTTTATCTCTTCCACAAACCAATCTTCCCTCTGGGGAGACAGCTGCTGTTAATGGTCCATTGAGTGTCACTGCACAACTGATAAAATTACAGCATACCATTGTGAGATGTTCCACCCAGAGGGAGAAGCCAAGCATTCCTACCTGGATATAACCTGAGATTCTGGGATACCAGAACAGCCTTTCCACTGGATTCCCAGAGGAACAGCTGCCTCTTCCACAGGACCTTCAGAGGGAGACTACACCCTTCTCTAGGATCACTGCTCCAACAGAACCACATCGGTCACTCCAGGAGGACTGCAGCTACAATTCCAATTGGACTACTAAGAACAAGGTGTCAGGTCGAATTCTGACTCTGTCAGTGTTGTTTTGCATTACTGCATTGTTTATTTTATTTTTTATTTTCTTCCCCAATAAAGAACCGTTATTCCTGCTCCCCTACCTTTGCCTGAGAGCCCCTTAATTTCAAATTTATAACAATTCAGAGGGAGGGGTTTACAGTTTCCAGTTCGGGGGAGGCTCCTGCCTTCCTTAGCAGACACCTGTCTTTTCAAACCAAGACAAGTAGTTTCAAGTGAGAACTAAATACATAAGAATTTGTAAACTAACACCAAATTATTCTAGAATCAAAATGCACCAAATGGGGAGCACTAATGGAAAGGTGAAAATTAAAGTTGGGAGATGGTTTTTTCATGGTTTGGGGGAAGGTGGGGTATTTTACTTTCTTAGGTGGTCCAATAATTTTCAAACCTTTACAGAACTGCTTATAGATACTGCAGATGCCAATTTTAGAGCTGCCCACTGTTTTACCAAGCTATGAGGAGTTGGAGCACTTTGGTATCTACTGTCTTTTCCTCTGGAAAAGGGCAAGAGGCAGGGTGTGACTTCCTAACTCACAGCAACAAAAATCAAAAGAACTACTGTCACTCTTCTATTTTCTCCAGGTATATCCATATAGCTCTATAACCAAAACGTGTAACTTTTTAGATAATTTTGCTGATATGATCATAACTGGAATCTATCTAAAACACAGAGATGAGGCTAGAGACATTGTTACAAATGAAAGACAACTAAGAGTTTTGCTTCCAGTCATTGAGAGATTAAAAATGTCACTATTTTCCCTGTTAATTTTGCTTTGGGAAATACTAATTTTCTCAATTGGGAAAACTTGACTTAAATTCCAAATCTAAATTTTAAACGTTAATATCTGAGAGTATTGATTTAGCCATTATTTCCCATTTTTAATTAAAGCACTGACTTCTATGAAAGCCTGTCAGTAACACAGACATTTCTTAAAGCATGCAAATCCATGCTCACAGTATTTAGAGCTATGAATGACTGTCAAGTAGATTCTGTGTGGCTTCAGAATACAAATGAAATAAAGGAAGAGCTTCATAATTTTTAATGACCCAAACATATTCATAAGTACATGTCCATGAGCAGCTGTAATCTTGTTGCTGTATCAAATACGTACAAAGAAAGCTGCGGTCTTTTCATACAGACAATGTCCAACTGTTCATGCAAACTTAACATCAGCCACTGTACTGAACTGTGACATGGATATGTACCTCTAAAAACTCTCTAAACAGTTTAATCTCAGAGATAGTTGAAATACTCTCCTTTATATAATCTGCTGGTAAAAGGCTTAAATTGCAGACCCTGACAGCTGCGGCACAGACTCTACATGCATGGGGAAAACCCACCTGTCCACAAAAAAAACAACAAAAAAGCCAAAACCAAGAACCAAACAAAGCAAAAAAACAAACAAAACAAAACCAAAACAAAAAACCACCAACCCATCTTAGACATTAGCATTACATCACTGGGAAGCATTACATCCACACAGAAAGTAACAAGTAAGCAAAAGTAAGCAAAAATAATTTCTCATAACTGTTTTTCCAGTAACAATACACTCAAAAAAAGAGGTAACAGACTGTGTACCTACACTTAGCTGTGTTTCTACCTCAGTCCTTGGTCCACCTGCTTCAGATACTGCAGACTGACAAAAATTGTCCTCTGCTTGCAAACTCTTATTTTCCTTCTTTGAGGTCTCTGCTGTGAAGATTTAAAAGAGTAAACAGCGCAAGAGAAAATTAGTACCTTTATAGAACAACTGTTTGTCCTGCTTTCAGGACATTGTACATGGATAGAGTTACTTTGCTATCATGGGATAGAGTTACTTTTCTTCCTAATAGCTTATACAGTGCTCTGTCTTGAATTTAGAGTAAGACAACACATTGATGTTTTAGTTGTGCTAAATAAGGGTTACTCTAATTCAAGGACTTTTCACTTTCTTATGCTGAGTGAGCAGTTGCACAAGAAGCTGGGAACAAGACACAGCCAGGACAACCGACCAAAGAAATATTCCATACCACATTGTTAATCCCAGTACATAAACTGGGAGGTGCTAATCACTGCAACTGCATTGTGTATCAGTTCTCTCTTGTGCGTTTCATTTTTCTGGTTTTGTTGTCTCCCTTCTCATTATGATTATTGTTATATTATGCTTCTGTTTAATTTTATTTCAATTATTAAACCGTTCTTGTTTCAATACAGCGGTTTTGCATTTTTTTCAGATTCTCCTCCCCACCCCACTAAGTGGGGAACAAGCAGATATGTGGCACTTAGTTGCTTGTCAAGTGTGAAGGAAAGGCCTTCAAGGAAGACATTCCATGTCAGCCAGGCAAGTGGACTACCATGGACAGAGAGGTGTCTAGTACCTGAGGGAGCCAGCTGTGCTAGAGATGATTTGTTATGAGCCAAAGAATGTGCAGTCACACACAGATTTAGACAAAGGCCAATGCATATAACCCACATGGTAGATATTTGTATATGTAGCACACCATCATCTCAACTCATTGGCATTAATGACCTAGAGAGATGAAGGAATATCTGCAGTGGATTAAGTGGTTTGCTAATTCTGGGAATACAAAGAAAATCTCTCGTCCTAGCTATGGTCTTGCCTCTCAGTTATGAAAAAATCTGTTCAAAAGGTATGAAAAACAGGTCCAGGAGTTACAGCAACAAAAAGAAGACAGGTTCTACTCCCCACCTGTACAGACAAGTATCTCAGCTATTAAGAGAGCATTCTTTTGCTCAAAAAAGAGGATAAAGGGTACACACCATGGTTTTTAAAATCCTGTGGGACCACAGAAAGGATATGAAAAAATTATATGGAAAATCCACCTCCACCCTAGAGGCATGAACTGTAAGGAAAAACAGTCACAAATGTGGATTCTTCCAGGAAAATTGCTGCTCCAGTCTCTAGCATGCAACTTCCCAGACAGAATGGAATGGCTAGTCTTACCCCGATTCTATGGTAAAGAATTCTAATCCTTGTTCACAAGAAGTGGGTGGAGAATTCTATGTCCAGTACTAGAGGGCCCTTTCTCCTTTCAATGGGAGATGATGATCAGTTAAGTTCACAGGAATGTGAGGATTCAGTAGCCTAGAAAGTCAAACCCACAAGAGTATAATGGTCTAATAGACATTAGTGCACAGTGTGCCATAATGCCATCCCGCTATAGAGAGCAATAACCTAATGTAGTTCTGGAGTGACAGGGAGGTGCCAAGAGCTGACTATAATGGAGGCTGAAACTAGCCTGACTGGGAATGACTGGCAAAAGCACGTCACTGTGACTGGCCCAGAGACTCTGTGCACCTTTGGCACAGACCATTTCAGAAGAGGACATTTCAGGGACCCAAAAAGGTAGCATTGGGCTTTCACTACAGCTGCCTTGTAGACAGGGGAAATTAAGCATCTGTCTGCCTGGCTTTTTCTCTCAGAGGACCCTTTTGGTGTGGGGCTCTTGAAGAATAACAGGTGCCAGTCTAGCTACCACAATGGTGCACCAGCAGAAATACTGCACCAACTAGATTGTCCAGGAATCTTGAAAGTGATCAAGGATTGGCCTGAAAAGATTTTGGAATATCACTAGAGGAGGTGACCCATACTGAAGAGGACTCACTGTGTAATAAGTTTCCAGAAAATGAGAAGAAATATGCCTTATTTACTGATTGTTCTGCCACATTGTAGGAAAGGATCAGAGATCGAGTCTCCTACAACAAAATGCTGAAGGAGAAGGTGAATCAAGTGAGTTTGCAGAGGTGAAGGCCATCCAGCTGGCTTTAGACATTGCTGAATGAGAAAAATGACCAACATTTTAGTTCTATACTGACTTGTGTAGAGACAAATGTCCTGTGGGGTGGTTGCAGTGATGGAAGCAGAGTAACTGGCAGCAAAAAGGTAAAGCCATCTGAGCTGCCACATTGTGACAAGATAATTCTGTCTAGGTGGAGAACCTGGTTGTGAAAGTACCTCATGTAGAGAGACTGATGCACCCAAGAAATGGGCCACAGAGAGCATCAGAACAACCAGAAAGTGCATCAGGCTGCTAAGATTGAAGTGACTCAGGTGGATCAGAATTGTAAATACAAGGGAAAATTATTTCTAGCTTGGTGCACCTATGACACCTCAGATAATCAAGGATGAGATGCAAATTATAGGTGGACACATGATCCAGGAGTGGACTCAACCATGGACACAATTGCACAAATTATTCATGAATGTGAAACATGCAATTAAAGAAGCCAAGTGGTTAAAACCTCTCTAGTATGGAGAATGACAACTGAAATAGAAATATGGGGAGACTGGGCAGATAGACTATATCACACTCCCTCAAAATTCCAGGGAAAAATGTCATGTCCTTATAATGGTGGAACCAACACCTAGAGAGGAGAAAACATAGCCTGAACCCCATGCTACCACCAGGAACAGTGGGCCTTAAGAAGGAAACCTTAAGAAGATGACAGAATTCCAGAATGAGATAGTGCAACTAATTTTCTAAACAACATCATAGACAACTAGGCCAAAGACCATGGCATTGAGTGGGAATATAACATTCTTTGTCATGTACCACCCTCCAGAAAAATGAAATTATACAACAATCCATTTATCCTGGAGCAGTGGGTGGCAGGACCTTCAAACATTGGGATACACATTTAGCAGAAGCCACCTGTTAAGTAAACACTAGGGAATCTGACAGTCAGTCTGACACAGCACAGTCCGAACTTCTACACATTGTAGAAAGAGATAAATGTGGTGTGTTGAGGGAAACAGTCTGGGTTATTCCTGCTTCAGGAAAAGGCAAAACAATTTGTGGAACTGAGTTTGCTCAAGCACTTGGCTCCACTTAACAGGTAATACAGGAAGATGGGGAATTCCATTGCATTCCTTACGGGGATTTGGTTTTGGGTGTGAGTAGCCAATAAATTAAATTGCAAGATGTTAATTGCCATATAACACTTTATACTGTCTCTTTCATTGTTATATGCCTATCACTCAACTGGGTACCTCACAGCGCCTGTTTTCACCATTCTGAATTTGGGGATCAGAACCTGATTCCCATTCAATTGCCATATCAAGGGTATTACAGTAAAAATCACCCAGACCAATGAAGAATTAACTTTGCAAAGCAAACAAGTGCAGTGGTGACAGAAGCAGAACTGGCTCCAGCATGCAACAATCCAACTTGATGCAAAATCTTTTCTGCTCTGCAAGACTGTTACAACAGATAGAACTCAAAGTCATGGACTAAAGGAATTCATTTTAGAGGGATGGCCCATAGGCAATGATACACATGTGGGATGTGTGTGTATATATCAGAAGACAGGAAAGGTAACAGTGTCAGAGTAACTGGTAACTGCAAAGAACAAAACCTGGGTATGACATAAAAGATACAGAAAATAAGGAGTGGATATCATCCCACTTTCAGAAGGGATAGAATTATTACTGTTCCTAGTAGCTGACACAGTGCTGCATTGTGAATTCAGTATGAGAATAATGATGCCACACTGTTTTCATTGCTGCTGAGTGGTGTTTACCCTTTCTGAAGGACTTTTTGGTTTCCCATGCTTTGCCAGTGAGCAGGTGCACAAGAAGATGGGAGGGACCATAGCTAGAACAGCCGACCTGAAGTGTCCACAGGGATATTCCGCACCACAGAACATCATGTTCAGTACATAAACTGGGGACACTTGGCTAGAAAGGGCTGCTTGGCAATCGCCTCAGCATCTGTCAGCAGGTAGTGAGCAACTGCACTGTGCAACACTTCTCTCTCTTCAGTTTTATTTATCTGCTTTTGTCTCCTTTTTCATTATTATATTTTATCTTATTTAAATTATTAAATTGTTCTTATCTCAACCCAGAGGTTTTATTTTTTTTTCCAGACTCTCCTTCCCATCCTACTGGGGGAGGAGAGGGTGAACAAGCATCTGCATGGTACTTAGTTGCCAGCTGGGGTTAAAATACGACGCCATTCCAAATACGATCTCAAAGGTCTCAGGACAAATAGAAATCTTTCTGCTAGTTTCTACACAGTGTTCACAGAAGTCACTCTTGTACAGTATTTGTTCAACTTTTAAATAGTGTCAGAAAACAACAAAACAAAGCATCCATACCTGCAATTTTGAGATTTTCATTTTGCACTATAGACATAATAGACTTTCTCTGGAACCAATCTCCTCCTCCCTCCACTTGCCACAAAAGGTTTTTATCCCCAGGGTACTTCTCAAGGTATTGCTTACAAGCTGAGCAAACATAAGAAAAAACACTATATTATAGATACCATATACTCAGCTATATCTCAGATTTAAAGTTTATCTGAAATAAAATTATTTTGCAATCTACCATCATACACAAACAACAATAGAAAGAACTGTTAAACAAAATAGTCAAGTCTGAAATAAACTTTGCTTTACCCTACACATCTTTCCTAATTAACCCTTTCTGAATATAAGTTTAAATACTTTCCATTATTATCTTAATCTGCAAACAAAGATGAATGGGATTTTTTTCTTTTCCTAGTACCCACTTGAGATTTTTGCAACCTCACTAGTTACTGCTCCTGCCAACTAAAAAACCAAACTCAGGACAGAAGGGTTCTTAAGCAGAGGATGTAATCAAGTGCTTTTTGTCCCCTCACACTCTCTAGGCATCTGTGACAAGCACTCTCTGGGAGTGTTAATATGTTACCATTGAATGGTTAATCACTGTTCATTTCCAAAACATTTTCTGCACTGCTGTCCTTCCATCTTTTTTCTATTTATACCTGTATCAAACATACAAGGGAAGAGGCATGCATGCTTTGACACTATTCTTTGGTCTTCGCTAGAAAAAGCTACCATTTTTCACTGGGTTCAATACTGATACACAATTTCAGAGCACAAGATCCCCACTGTGTTGCTTCTTGACTACAAAAATGAATTAGTCATTAAATTCTGCTCAAGTAATTTTTCTCATTGAAGCCTAACAATTAGGTCTTATCAGATCCAGTGACAGACTGTGGTGCTTCAAAAAGCAGAAAATTTCTACTGGTTAAGGAGGCCAGACAAAAATGTTCATAGAAGGAATACTGGCAAATGGCCTAAGAAGGAGCATGCCTTGAGAAACAGGGCAAAAGAAATGTGCTTCTTGTCTGAACACAGTCCCAAAGAACATAGTTTCCATGTAATTTCCTGCATGACATAGTTCTCTTAGGTTGCTAATGGAAGAACCATATGTGTTTTCCTTGTGTTTTAGAACTGTCCCTTCTGATACGCAAGTGAAAGCAGAGCCTAGCATGTCCTCTTCACCAGAAGTTCAGAGAATGCATGAATTAAACAACCTCGTGAGGTTTAGGTGTGAGCAAGAAAAAGGTGAAACAAGGCAGATAGACATTAGATCCCACAGAGAAATACCTCTGCCCATGCCACAGGCTTGGTGGGGGAAATGGGACAGTGGTAAACTTCACAGCAGCAGAAAGCCAACAGAGTTCAAATAATCTACTTTTACATAGAGGATAAAAAATTGAATCAGGAACTACATCTTAGACAAATCAGGATTTTTAGCCTCCACCAAAGTGAAGGCTAATGAAGAACCTGAGGATAAGTCCACAGATATGGAGGTTGAATGACAATACTCATTTGGATATGAAAAGAAATCATAAAGAAGATCAGAAGAAAAAATTAGACAGCTTGCCTGTATACATGAAAGATGACAGTGGATATCGTAGGCCAAGAGACTCTTCGTTAAAGGAATCCACAAAGTCTTCCAACATGATTAACCCAGAGTCTTTCCCACGATGTTTCTTTCTAACAAACATTGTGTCTAGCACTGGCAACTTATACTTCTGATGAGGAAGAGAGGTACAAACACTTCCTGAAATAATCAGAGGGAAAAAATATCCATCAGTATGGATGACATAACTGCATGCTGACTGACATGCTGCAGCATGGATTTAAGCATATTTAAATAAAGACTTTTATAAGTTATAAAAATTCCAAACTATATAATAGTAAGTAAATGTAAGTAAAGTTATAAAAAAAATTTATAACTTCATTAAAAATATGTAATTTCTAATAGTCATTTATTAGCTTTTTTGAGCAAGCTTCATAAGGTATTCATAAGATACATCAATAGAATAATGTTAATAAACTAACAGCAAAAGTCTGTAGCACCAGAAAAGAATAGACGTGACAGAGAGGAAAGGCTCTCTTTGAAATCTCACTATACAGTTCTATATGAAAACTAGCAAAAATGGAGCTGAAAGATGGAGGAGGGAATAGGAGAAAACAAAATTATTTAATTACACTTTTATGCTGATTACATGACTTCTCAGGACAAATTTGAAAAGTAGTTTTCAGTTCTTGCTTAAAGACTGAAACAGTGATTCCAATTTTTCAAATGAAGACACAAAATAATGCTAGGACATTTTACACTGAAATTCTCCCTTAAACAATATTTATCTGCTTTAAACAATATTTATTAAACAATAATTATCCCAAATTAAACAAACATGGAACAAATGGTGGCAACACATAGGTTCTTCAGTATCAAAGGATTCCAGGGGTATCTATAAACTCAGCAGTGAGAAAAGGACGGCATTATAATGGCATTAAAACAGTCCATTGATAGCCAATCTGTTTTCAGGCCCTTCAGTGAACCTGTGAACAATGGCAAAGAGTTGCCCTCTTCTCTAACAAGGCCAATGAGAAACAAAGTTGTCTATGCAATGCTTTAGATAGTCTTTGCAACCTTGTATTTTTTAGGATCCATGAACATAATTATTTCATGGGCCATGAAAATAATCAGAGGGCTGGAGCACTGCTCACATGAGGAAAGCTGGGGCTGTTCAGCCTGGAGAAGAGAAGACTCTGGGGTGACCTAATTGTGGCCTTTCAGCACCTGAAAGGAGCCTAAAAGAGAGCTGGAGAGGGGCTTTTTGAAAGGTCATGTATGATACGATAAGGGGCAGTGGCCTTAAGCCACAGGAGGGCAGATTTAGATTGGATATTAAGAAGAAATGTTTTACTGTGAGGGTGCTGAGGCTCTGGGACCGGTTGCTCAAAGAAGGTGCGAATGCCCCCCATCCCTGAAAGGAGATGTTCAAACTGTGCTTAAACTGTAAAGTTGTGAATGCCCCACCTCATGTTCACGCCAGTCTGGATGGAGTCCTGGTCTAGTGGAAGGTGTCTCTGCCCATGGCAGGGGGGGTTGAAACTAGATGGTCTTTAATGGTGCATTCCCACCAAAATCATTCTATGATTCTATTATTATTTTCATGTTTCAAGCAAGGGAAACTTGAGCAGAGAGGTTACATTACTTGGGTACCCTTTGGGATGCTTGAAGAGCTCCACCACTCCTCATAACGTCTGTTTACAGAGTGGTCTTTTCCACATAGGCTATTCGTTTGGACAGTATAACACACACTCAAACATGGGTGAAATTTTGAAAATTTTTTGAAGGAAAAGCTTTCCATTTTTGCTAACTCAAGCCTTCCATTTTGCTAACTCAAGTCCAGTCTAAGTGTAAATAATCATGCTAGAGAAGAAAAAAATGCTGTCAGGTATATCAAGTTTCTTAGTTTTAAATAGAATTTGTAATTATGAAGAGCTTATATTGCTAAAGCATGTAATTATTTCAGCTAGAGATTTTAACAGCCATCTGATCTCTTATGACTGCAGGAAAACACCAATTCAATTAGGCCTACAAGGCTTATAAGGCCTACTAATACAATATTCTTCAAACAAACTATCTCCTCCCCTTTACTTCCCAAATCCCACAATCCTCAAATGTTCTACCTGTAGGTTTAACAGAATAGAACCCAATAGCCTCTCCTTTTTTCCACATGATCTTAGCATAATGGCTGCTACCATGACAGAGAAATGGGATCTCATCTCTTTCCATTTCTTGTGTTCGATAGATAATTCGATTTAGAACATAGAGAACAACTCTCTCTCCAACAGACTTCACCTAAAGGAACACAGAAAAACATTTCAGAAGATTGGTCAGTTTAGTTAATACCCATACATGAGAGACATTATTTAACACAGCTGCAGACAGATTTCAAGGGAAGGCTGTAAATGCTAAAGCAGGGTGACTCTCTGAGGTTTGTTATAAGGCAAGAAGATGCTCAGAAGTTGCAATACGTTAAATACAAATCACAACCACAGAGGATATTTCATGTCTTCAATATCACTCCCAATCCAATGTGTAAAATCTGGGAGAAGGGCAGTGGAGTGAGAATATTATGATCTAACTCAAACCTATACTTGTACTTAAACATTCACCAAACACAACAGCAGAACATCAGCCTCAGAATTCCCAGGCTAGCAAGTAACTGAAGTCCTGCAAAGGAGAAATGATGAGCCTCAGTGTGGAAGGACTTGGCACACTCAATCAATCCTGATAGAGTGGCAGGCAACAGGACATGATGCAGTGAAAAAACTTGTTACAACAGTTTCTGTGGCATGAAATAAGGAATTAAATATCCTTTTATCTATCCTACAGGGTTCCTTTTATATATGAAATATGAGTTCACCACTGTTCTACTTATTGTGAAGGAAGGAGGAACCATTATCTGTTCCAATGCTTAGTCTCAGCTACCTCCCTTGTTAAAGACTCAGCTTTCTTGATTTTCCTACCATTAAGAATTATGTGGAAAGCCAGGCTACATGCCAAACTCTCAAGAGAAAATTTTAAAAATCACAAAAATCAAAGACAAATGCCCAGATTCCATGAGCAGATAAAAATTACACTCCAGGAAAAACACAGATTTCCAGTTTTAGAAATCTCGATGCTACACAGGGTTAAATAATGGTAAAGGTCAATGATGGGCAATAAAGCAGATATCAGGCAACTTACTTTTCCAAACTTCATGTATTGCCACTGCAAGCCACCAGCTCCAACTTGCTTCTGTCAACACATTCTTGACAGTATTTTTGGTTTACTAGTCTCCTGATAAGATCAATAGGTACTGCTATGGTACAATGCACTATTCTACCAAGATGTTTCAACACAACCAGATCACAATATTCTAAAGAATAAAGAAAATAATGGTAACACAGCTAGCACCTAAGCTGTCTACATATGAAGCTGCTCTACAAAGGTCATGCTTGCTCCAGACTATCTTCACACTGAAGTTCCTTTCCCCATTGTACCTATTCTTCTATTCCCTTGCAACAGCCCTCTCATTTCCAAATTAAATTAAAACATGTAATATCTTGCACACTATCTATTTGCCATTATCTTGGAGTATAGGATTAATTACTAGGTGAATGTTGGAGCGCTTTACCTGATGAAGCCCCTGTCTAGCAGGGACAGATGTTCTCACAATGTCATCAATTGACCACCACTGGTCAGCAAGATACAGGGCTACAGCTTGAAAGAAACAAGGGAAATACAAAGTTAGTGATTCTTACCATTCCAAAATAATCATATTTCATTAAAGTTGCTAAATACCCTGGAATAACAATGTAGTAATCACATTAGGCATCTTCTAGAAGGCACTATATTAATGTAGCTCCTACTACCCTAGCACAACCAATGGGGCACGGTACACCCCACCCATGTAAATGCTCTCTAGTCCAAAACCTTTTTTGATTACTGAGACTAATAAACACTAGGGGGGTTTGGTTTGGTTGTTTTTTTTTTTTTTTTTTGTGATGTAGTATACAGGAACCATTTTTCAAACATAAGCACTACCCTTCAACATTGTGCTCTAACATCTCCTTCCACTAAAAACTGCTTGTCAAGGTAAGTCTCACTCATACATGTATTTTACTATTGGATGGCTAATAGATATTAATATTGAAACTGTGCAAGTTTTAGGGAGTTAGATGAATGTAAAAGGCTGATAGCCATTTGAGCAGCAGTCAGGAAGAGTATGATATATAGGCATTTGTGGCATACTAGGCAATCATATACATGGCATTAAATGGAAGAAGGAAATGTGGAGAGCTGGAAGAGGAGGAAGAAGGGAGGAAGAATGGGAGGAGAAAATCACAAAAACCATAATCTCAGCCAGAGCTATGCTAGGACTTCAAGCTAAAGACACATTTACACACAATTCTGATCAATCACTATTAATAAAGAACATTTAAATTCATGTGCAAATTGATGGATTCTAAGAATGTTCAAAAATACCTTTTGGAGAGGTGAAGCATACATAAAGAGATCAAGAGATACATGTTGTACTATGGTCCAGACAAGCACCAAATTATTTTGCTACATATATTTTGAATTCAACGGGTCCAGTTCTGATCTGATTAGTGTGTGAAGTTCCAGCACTTGTGTATATAAATATACAACAAAAAATAATAGTATGTGAACAAAAAGACAGGGAACAACAAATGTACAATGGAAAAGTTATGGGCTACAGTAGCATGAAATGAGCAAGGGCCTGGTTACACACATTTTCCACAAAAATAAAAAAAGGCAACACAGAGATAAACTTCAAATGAAACCTGTGAGTGAGTCCCATGGTGCAAACAGTGCAAGAACTTTGTTTGTCTGCTCTTCACCATAAAGAGAAACAAAGCCCACATATGCCAAGGTAATAGGAACCTGCAAGAAGAATGTACAATAATACAGTAGACTTTTGCTAAAACAACAGTAATAAAATACAGAGAGTTTATCAAGGTAAAAAAGAAGAATAATAAAAATCAAGTCCTTAACAGCTAGGTGTAAAAGACAAGCCTTTCTTAAGCCCTTTCTTTAGACACATCTTCTACAAAGACAAACTGCATCTAAAGAGCTCTGACTCTCAAGCTGTGGCAGATTTAGCTACAGTAATTTGCACAGCTCTTTTCTGCTGACAGTTTGCATTTGTGTGCACAACTGAAGTAAGGTGTGCAAGGAGCCAGCATTATGTTCCATTCAATAGTCCAACAGAAGAATGAGGCAGTCAGTCAGGCACTGAAACAAGCTGGCACAGCAAAACTGTGTTTGTTAACAAGTTCTAATGTGCTACAGTGGGAAGGCAAATTCAAAAGGGTTTTGTTCCCTGAAGTTATACACATGTTAGAAATTCTGAAGTTGCCTACTTGATATTCCTCCTCAGAAAAGAATATGGGAAGGGTCAAAAAATCTTCTTTTAAGGAATCATGTAACTCTGTGGAAATGCATTTTTATATTTAAATTCACATGCTTCTATTATTAAATTAATGTATACAAAACTTGACAGACATGAATGGTGTGGTAGATAGACTTGCTTAACAAATTTAGAAGATTATGACATGCCATTGTCACAAATGAGGACATTAATACAAGCAATCATTTAGGCATACAGCACTTGTATAAATGTAGAAAAGTAATCAAGATTCTGATTCTGCCAAGGAATCTGTGGCACTGACCTTTAGATCCCACAGAAAATCCTCTCAGCTCACTTACTTTTCATTAAAACTATACACGCTGCTGGTTTTATGGGTACTATTTCTAATAAAAGCATTTGTCTGGACAGAACCAACACTGACCAACTCATCACAAGGGATAAGTGTTTAAAACATAAGTGTTTAAAAGTGTCACAGCTATTCTCTACTAGAGATTAGTAACAGCACAGAATATTTCAGATAAAGAAAAAAGAACCACCTTTTGAAATTAGTGAAGTTATTAATCAAAACTTGAACCCAAACATAAAGAACACTGAAGGACTGAGATACAAAAAAGAGCCAGTTAGCTTAAGTAAATCATGAACCCCTGAGTGATGACAGGTTTTTGAGAGTGCATGACGTTGGGTTTTTTTAGGTTTTTTAAAATTGCTCATTATATACAGATCCATTGCCTAGAAGCAGCAGACAATAACTGAAACCCAGATTTAAACCCAGTTACAGAGTGAAAAAAATTTGAATTTGGAAAATATGAAAGCTTTGATAAAATAATTCTGAAATTCAATAGGACTGGATATTCTAAATTTTAGATCTATTAAGAACAACAGTACTACAGTATTTGCTGGTTTTTACCTTGCGGTGGTCTGGCAGAGAAAAGAATTCAGGAGTGTTTGGATTCCTCCACCGAAGGTCAAAGAGGTAGTCCTCTGCTGAGTTCTCCAAGTCCTCATGACTGTAATTGTTCAATATATCCACAGGGAATGACATGCTCTTGAGAAATAAAGCAACATTATTAATGCGGGTGCTTTGAGACATACAATGTAGATGTAAATAAGACTGTTGAACACCCACACTGCTGTTGAACACGCACACTCTGCTGTTGACTCTATATCCATGACAGAAAAGAGAAATGTTCCAGCATTTACAATTAATTAGGATGGTGACCAGTAAGACCCAGTCTGTAAAATAATCAAATCTGTGCTCATAAGCAGAAAAGAATGAGATTAGCCTATCCCCCTAGACCTCATTTGTGGCAGACTTCCAACATACAAGCCTCATGTTTGTTGCACAAGTACATGCTGCTGCTTTGAGGTGGAAGACTTGGTTCTATCTCCCTCCCAGATGATGTTTATGATGTCACCAGTCACGTTATAACTAGGTGGTAAAAAAAAGTAAACCACCCAGATGACAACAAGATGGAGTTAATTTGAGACTTTGCATTTAAATCCATCTCTGAAGAAACCAAAACATTGTTCAGGGTTTTTCCGCATCAACTGGCCAGTTAGTGTTCTTAACAGATGGTTGTTTCCAAAAGCATTTCAGCTGTGAACAGAAACTTACACAGGCTCATTAAAAACAAGAGCCCACAACAGACTAAAGAGAAACACTTAAAGGAGGTGACAAGACAAGACTATAACACTGAAGCCAAACCTTAGTGGCAATAACTCCTTAAAAGCTCTTAGATTCAGATTTTCCTTGTCAAAACAGTGTGAAATTAAAATGAGCAAGAGCTCCTGGAATCCACTGTGTGGTCTTCAGGTAAGGTTCTTCCAGCTCTATATACAGAAAGATACCCCAGAGCTGCTTTGAAGATATGACTCAATCTCAGAAGCATGAACAAACACAAAAACAAGTTCATGAGAACCTACTCCAGTGTTCTGGAGGAACACAGGGATATTACTCTGTCTTTCTCAGTTCCCATGAACCCACCACACAAGTTTCTGAACACAAACGTTTTCATACAAGTTCTATGATTCCTAGTCTTCACTATGGAGGTTTATTTTTTGATTTTATTTTAAACCTTAATGTGCAATGATTTTTTTTTCCTCTTTACCTTCAGTCCCCCTATTTAATCCATCATTCATTATTCTACTGACATAGGTGAATCAAGGGTGAAAAAACATCTTATTCTGACTCAATCACTAGAAATTAAGTGTACATTTTGAAGGCTTTTAAACAGCAATAATATGCTACTACTAAGTTGATTGGAGAGAAGAGGCTGCTCCTTCTACAGAAGAGATTTTTGTCCCCTGTTAAAATGGAACTTGGACATGACTTCATTGGCATCTACAACAGCTGCCCTTAACACTGTTGCTGATGAAAACACTAATGTTCTCCATGAATGCTATTGTTCAGATATACACATGCATTCCTCAGAGCCATTTCCTTTCAAATTCAGGTAACTCCTTCTCCTCAACTGTTATTTGCATTTTCTCCTGCCTTGCTCTCCAGTCTCTCACATTCCTTCTATTATTGCCCACTGACCCTATCAGATACTTTGCTGCATCTTGTAATTCTCCACCTGTTTCTTCCCATGTTTTCAGGGCTACCCTTGCCGTTGCTAACAATCAACTCGTTTGGCTCCTCCTGTTTGCAAGCAGACTGATTTCCAGAGCCAAAGGTGAGGGGTGCATGCCTTTGAGTGCAGCAGCAATGCACAGCAGATGAAGGAGCTGCTGTCAGGAGCTGCTGTGGAATTCACCCACCACCAGCCTTCATTTCTCTGGCAGATATGGCTTGACTGCAGATATGACAGTTCTCAAACACACCAGCAACACTGCACAGACTATGCCGATAAGCATGTTGCAAGACAAAACAAGGAGGAGCATAAGATCACACGAGACTACTTCTACAAGAGGATGAGGTTTTGCCACCATATTAACTGCAACAGGCAAGGTAAATTCAGCTGTGAAGGAATACAGGTATATGAAAACCACAAAATTTAATTTTCTGTATGCTGGCAGAAAAGGTAACCCCCCCTCTATTACTAAACAAATACCTAAGTGCTTAGATAACTTTGCTATTAACAAAGAAATTGAGCTGAGGTTCCATTACTGCATGGCAAACAGACAAACAAGCCAGAAGCTACAACTTTAAGCCTCTAGGTAATAATTCCTGACATTTTTTTGGAATAAAACAATGAAGGACCAAAGCAGAAAACATGCAATAAGAAATTCAATAGATTATCTGAGTTCCAACCACTACACCACTACAAAAATAAAAGCAGCAACCATATCTTTGCTTAAAAGCAAAAAAGGCTAATTACTGCATTCATTAAACTACCCTCAAAATCACTCAGAGACCTCTTTTCTGTTTGCTATTTGGGCTACCTGATTTCTCATGGCATACTTAGATGTTATTTACTCTCAACTCCCAGTAGTCACTTTTGACTTTCCCTTTGCAGCATTTACAGAGAACATTTATGTTATGCAAAAGAAAGCAATACAGAGAAATTTTCAAGACTAAACTAAGGAAAACCTAGTCAGCACCCCTTCTAAATAAACATTAATCTTTTTTACCACGCAGCAGATTAGATATGTAAAGTCACAAACTCTCATACACTTGCTTGATGGGTTTTGTCTCTGTGCAGAAGAGGTCAGAAATAGTTCACATTTAAGTTCACTACATCCCTGAAGAAATCAGTAACTGTTCACAAAGCTATCAAGTTATAATAAAAGCATTAAACAAGTGATGAAAGAAGAATGGTCCATGCCAATCTACAGCAGAGCATAAGGAATTAGATCACAATACAAAATGCAAGCATCTCAAATTTGAAATGCAAAATAACCTACCAAAGACAAATGAAATGCCTTCCAACAGTAATGAATTAATATTAGTCCCTCATTAAAACACAGTTGGTTTGACAGTATGTATGTTGAACAAAGTAAAAATACAGATGGCACCATATCTAGCCAGTCTCAAGTAAAACAGGAGAGAGAAAAAGGGCTGGAGAAAACCACTTTTCAGGTTTTTTGACTACAGCATTAACACATTTTTGTTGCAGAGGCAGCAGGAACAGCACAGGTCTCTACCATGCAGTTCCTCATGCCCCTTGTTGCTCTAAACCTCCATGCACTGCACAACTGTAAAACTGTCAGGTCAGATCTTTGTCACACATTGCACGACCACGTTCTGCTCATGGGGTAACCTTCCAATTGGGTAGCACACAGTCAGGCTGACTGAGCACATGCAGTGTAGCCCTAAGCAACCAAATTCATCATGAGTACATAATATGCTTTTATGTACATTTGTACATAAAAGCATATTAGAAGAATGTGTTTGGAGGGGAAGGAAGAAAAATTAATTTTATTTTTTAAATGAGACAACTTGAGCATTTCATTTTTCAAGTGAAAGAAAATAAATCTTACACTCTTCAAAAACGTAACATTTAACAAAATAATATTAATGATTTTGTGTCATAAATTCACATGAAAAATATTTGCTTTAATGTGGAATCGTATGACTTTCACCCTTGTTAGCATTATGCAAGCTATTACACGAGGAATGTCACGTCCTTTTTTAGGAACAGCTGCAGCACCAGAGGGTAACAGATCAATTCATGGAATGCCAACAAAAACCACATTTAACAGGATGAGTGAACACATTCCTGTGCAACACAGGCACTTTATTCACAAACTCTTTATTACTATTAGTATTATGGTAAAGAAAAGCCATGGAATAAGTGAGCAACATTGGAAATAAGTTTAATTATAAATTATATCTACAACTCCTATAGAGTGCATGAGAGGTGCACAGTGCACACAGCTTCCAGCTTACATGTGGATTTGAGCAGGAATCAAGAGATCTATTCATCTCCTTGCAGTTCCTCAATAATGAATGACACAAAATTGCAGAAGGATAATAACCCAAAAGCTATGTTATTTCTTACAGTATGTCAGAGGGCTTAAATACAGCTTAAAACTGGGTTTGGGTGCATTTAACTCAGGGGAAGTGGAGTTAGGCTAACAGATTAGGATTTAGAAAAATTTCCAGCTGTAGCAGACTTAATGTTATGTGACACAGACATGTTACGTGATCTGCCTGAACTCCTCTACAAAACACAAATAATCATTACCTCAGAGGGACCAGCGTGAGAAATACTTTACCGAGATCATGAGATACTTGAACATTGTATCAAAACTTGACAAGTACAAATACACAGTTACTTACACTGCACAGCTTACCTGAACAACTCATTCTCCTTAAAAAAATAAAATAATAAATTTAAAAAAAGTATAAAAAAATCATCCAAGACCTTTTCAAGATAAGATAATAACTGGGACAAATAATCATGCAGGTGAACAATCTTCAGGTTTAAATTTGTTTTTAATAATAAATAATTAAAATTTAAGTAGTTGTTTGGGGCTTTTTAAAATAGTGATTTGCAGTTTGGAGAACAGGTGCCAGGGTGCTCAAGCCATGACCTGCAAAATTTCCTGCTAAACCAGGAAAACCAACTTAGACCCAGCCTGCAGGATACAAATACAAGTCCAGTCCTGTGATGAAGCACCGGCTCACTCACACAAAAAGTAACCTGCAGTAATGTCTGACCCACGCTTTGATTGATTTCAATGAGTGCAGAAGCATCGGTTGACCAAATCCCTCAATGACTGCCATGCATTTCCAATGAATCATCACACACCTTAAACCAAGTTCTGCTTTAAAAATATAATCCATGATCCTACCACAACCTCCCAGACTAGCTGTGAGCTACACCTGGGCTCACATCATGGGAAGAGACATAAAAACCAAACTAAACAGATATATATGTCCACACATACACCAGTTCCAGACAAAGCCAAGACAGGACTGCAGAAGTCCCAGGCAAGGCTCCAGGCCCAGACTGACGATGCACCAAAGCCGCAACAACCTTGATCAGAGCAGCAGGAGCATCATTTCCATTTTGCTTTGTTTGTTTCCTACCTTGCAGCATCCAGTTGCTGGTCTGGTGAAAGCTGTGAAACTACATAAAGGTTGTAAGAAAATTTAAAATTTTTTAAAAGTAGTCTTTTCAGTCTTCTGGCTTCAACTACAAAACAAAACCATCACATCTGCTACTAGAATTGTTAAGCTTATCAGTTATTCTATTAACAGATAAATTACATAAATGTTTCTTTGCTTTTACTACCAGCTGTTATATACACACACCATTTTAATGTTGTTTCTTCTTTGTTCAACAACAAATACTTTAAACTGAGATAAGTTGTTTTAAAGTATTTTTTTATTTCTATAAATAGAGTCTCTGAAATACTTATGTTTAAAAGTTCATAATTTTCTATTATAAAAATAAGTAAATTTTAAACCTGTGCTAAGATAATTAGTCATTTAAGTATGTCTAAGACAGTACGTAGTTGGTTTATCATGAGCCAACATAATTGAAATACATAGAGAAAACCTGTCTCATAATTACCTATTTAGACCACTATTGTAACACAGATTTTGAGTTTTATAAACATTCCCATTTCTTAAAACTCTATTAATTTTAATCTGTAATGTTATGTACATTGGCTGTAGGAAAAGGAACACATTTTAGGGAAGAGGTGTTAAAATTTTAAACAACAGAATTTTTATTAGGATTTCTTGAAAACTGCACCAGCTCGAAGCAGCAACAATAATACACTGATCTGCCACATTGAATAGACAACTCAAGTCTTTCTCACTCAAAGAACTACTTACTTAGAGGTAGGTTTTCTTGGGGTTTAAATCACAAATTTGGGGGTTGGACAACAAGTCTTCAAACCATGATCCACACATTAGCACTAAGGCATATTTCCCTGCAGTATAGCTTTTTTTCACATTTTTTGAGAATATAAGCTAATAAATGCAAGTTCTTGACAGCTCAGATAGATTTGCACTGGTTTCTTTTTTTTTTTTCTTTAAAGACAAAATAAGATTTTTTTGTTTTTTTGTTTGGTTTATAGTAACATAAACCCCAAACAGTATCTATTCATACCCAGCAAAATCACATATTGAAAGTTCTTAAGGAAACACACGGCAGTGTCTAGAAATTGCTGTCAACATCAACCAGGATCTCTGGATTAATATGCCAGCCACATTACCCATAATCTCCCTGAAGCAGCTTATGCAACTCTGGTTTTCTATCAGACACACAAATCAAAGCTGTTGATTTGAACACAAATAAACAAACAAAAAGAGCAAATCCTTTCCATTCATCAATTAGCCACACAATGTAACTTACATGTATAGCACAGAATTATGAAATCTACATACAGGACTCAATTCCCCAGCAAGAATTATTGTCAGAAGTTCTAAATGCTGGGCTTGAGCACTTTCTTGTCAGATGAAACATGAACAAGGACAGAAAGAGGAAGAGTCCTCCACATTAAAAACAAAAAAAACCAACAACAACAACAAAACAAAAACAACAACAACAACAACAAAAAAAAAAAAAAAAAAACAAAAAAAAAAAAACAAAAAAAAAAACAACCACAAAACCAACCAAAAACAAAGTAACAAAAAATCTTGCATCTGATTTCTTTAATTAAAGGAGACAGGGTAGTATCACAAGAAGACATGCAACTTCTCTCTCAAACCCACCTTAGGCAGGTAAGGTTCTTAGTCATATGCCAAATTAGCCACCTGTGTAACACCACTGGCATTTTACTCAGGTGATTTAAATTAGATAATATATTAGATAGCTTATTTAATCAACAACTAAGTATACAAGCTACTTAGGTATACAAATTACTGACCTGTTATTTACATTTTTCTACAGTCTCACATTTTAATGAGATTGTCTGGTTTTTGAAGAACACTTCCTTTAGTAGGGAGTTTTAGAAACTAATGTGCACAAATGTTTCCTACAATGAAAATGTGCCAGACATATGCTAAATTAAAATTCTGTGTTTGAGACTGATCAAAATAAACACAATTAATAAATTTGGAAAACTAGTTTTTCTTAAAGAAACCTCTCATGCCTCCCCTTTCAACTTCTCCAATTCAAGGTGACTATATCCATACATAAAATTAAAACCATTCTAATCATTGAAAATAATTAACATGTACAATTAACAAGACAAAGATACAGCCAGGTGGGATTATTACTTCATTAATCTGCCTCTCTCTGACACATATCTGATATTTCCACTGCTCAGCACTCACTCTTCTTTCTAATTTCCCACTTTCCTCTACCTTTTCTTCACTACATGACAAACCTGTTTAGGGGCTAGGAAAATAACACCAAACTCCACACAGATACCCCTAATGACCCACCTTTCCTCTCTGGTCACTACTATTTCTCCCTTCCATGCCTTAGCAGTTTGAAGGTGTTGGTGTGCAGTTCTCCAGCTCCACCCTCAGTACCCTCCAATTTTGCTTCTGCAGTTTAGGCCTTACACCATCTGCTCCTAAAGCCCTTGATGACCTTCTTATAGCACTCATCACTTAGAGCCCCCACAGCCTCTCTCCACAGGTGGTTGATGGGCCACCTGGAACATACACAGCCACACCACTCTTACTCCTGCTCATCTGCTATAATTTCCATAGGTTTACCTCCTGCTTCTCCAGGAACCTAACAAGGCAACATTCTGAAGCTTAATTTGCTGCTTGATATCAAAAGATTATCTCTTACTCCCACTTGGAACCTGCATTTCTTGGCAACTCCTTCCATTTTCAAACCTTCATATCCTTCTCTAACATTATCCCACTGGTTTACAAGGGCCATCTCATAAATACATCTAGTGATTTCAGAGATAAGGACAATAAAGAAAGCTCTTTTTCTAACACCCTTGGGGAAAAAAAAAAAAAGAAAGGAACAATAAAACCCACCAAATCTGGGTAGACAGCTGGTGGACTATCAAACCTAACATCACTAATCTAACACCACAGTGAGACTGGAGTTGCAGTCACCCTATGTCCACATTTGCATCTATTTTTAAAATGCTTGGCTGCACTGTCCTATCCCCTATCCCCACAACTGGGGCAGACGTCAAAGCTGCACAGATTAGATTAGCAATCATAGGTACATGTTAGCAAAGTCTAATGAGTTACTTCTCATCAGCCCAATAACAGCAACTCTCTCTGGCTGTTTCGAGAATATTCCACATGGAAATTCAAGTGATGGTGTCTATGGCTACTAGCAACGAGGAGCAGGTGATTAATCTTTGCAATCACAGTCTCCATATCCAAGGAGTTACTAAAACAGTTGTCTGAACTACAACTATGCCACATGAAGTCTGGCTTTCAGCAGACAAGCTGTAGGAAAATTCAACAGTTAAGTAGTATGCAATCTCTTTTTTCTTGTTTAAATTATCTGTAGGTGGTTTTGCTGGTTTTGCCTGCTTTTTAATGTTGTTTGCAGCAGGAGACCTACAACTAAGAAAACAGCATACAACTAAGAAAGCAGCAACCACCTTGGTTTTGCAGGGGATTCAAATGAAAATGCAGAAAGGGGAATAGGAATTAACATGAGATGTTACTGGACACAGAATTGCAAATAAACAAGGCTGCAACAAGAGATCCTTGTCAGCCAACCATAAAACTTCCTTGCAAACCAGAGATGTTCCAGACTCTCATTGTATGGCCCTATGGGCCATTTACAACTGCCTGAGCATCAGAATTCTGAAAGCAGTAAGACAGTAAATACAACACATTTGGAGCAGCAAGTATTTAAACCTCATAGTAGATTAAAAATTTCTATTTTTCCCAGAAAGTGAAGAGGCAGCTATCTCCAAATTCTTGATCCAACTCTAGTATTTTGAAGATACTACAATTATCTTCAGAAGATGACAGATGCCTTAAAAACTACTGTTTCATATGAGCAAGTTCTGAATTTTACCTGCTACTTGTGCTCAGTGTCCAATCATAGCAAGTTTTTCAGTTTCTTTGCACAACAAATGATGAACTACAACAAAGTGATGAACTTCACAGGCATGCACACAAAGTAGTTTGTGGACTTACCAAAACAGTGTGGGAGCGCTTCAAAATAACTAGAGACACAGATAATTAGAAAGAATTTTAACTTGCCTTTCTCAAAGGAAAGCTAAGGTGAAAATCATATGTCAAGATTATAACACAACAAAAACATTTTTGTCTAAAAACAAGGGCTTTTAGACAACATGCTTGGGTCACAGACCAGATAGGGAGTCATTACTGAGTCCCAGTCTGAGCCCAGTCATGTTAGGAAGATATTACAAGTTATCATCCCAGGTGACAGAGACAATTCTCACAAAAACAGCAATAGCTGTAAACGGCCCCATATGTCCATACAAAACAGCACCTTTACTTCCTCAGCTTTACAAAGGCCACAAAAACTGACTGTCTCTGTCTAGCTCTGTCAGTTGTTGCAGCGACTGTGTTTATCTTCTTCATCCCATCTTCAGAAGGATGGAAAAAAGGCACACATGGACTAAAACTAGAAAATTAGAAGTAAACCATGTCCTCTGAAAAATAAACAAGTAAAATAATATGCAAGCCTCATATCAATACAATTAAAAAGCTAGGAAAGAGTCAGACATCTTGTAAGCTGCTCTAGCTAGTAGGAAAAAAAAAAAGGTTAGGAAGGTCTGGTATTTGTTTGTGTAGAAATCCTGCTCCCATAACAAAGGAAGAATAAAACATCAAAAAGAATATTTCATTGCCCAAAATCAGAATCAAGAATCTGTTCTGACTGACAGAATCAACTGACTTACGTCTCTCTTCCTCAAAATGAACCTCTTCTCCCCAGTATTCATACTTCCTTGTCATCCAAACAAATATTTAACAAAATTCTTAGTAGATTGATTCCTGAGCAGCTGTGTGTTTGCCTTTTATTTCAGTAGTCTTATACTTGTGGATGGTTAATTTTTGTTTCCCACAATTGTCTGGATATAGCCACTGCTGGTTTTGTTCGACCCATGACAGCCATGTTATAAAAACCCATCCATTAATGTGAATCCACAAGGTATCACTAAACATGTTACTACAGGACTCCAGATCTATGTCTGCAAACTTTAGCAAGAATGTCTCTAATAGCAGAAGGGAATTCACACACAACCTTCTCCCTGGTGTCATCTGTCCTCATCTCCATCAGCAATCATCCTGACATTCCAAGAACTCACAAACTTCTGTCAGCACACTGCACTTCCCCTGCTTCTCACTGTAATACATGCTTGTAAGACTAGAACTTTTAAGCTATATCTTCTAGTACCTAGGCTATCCTGTTACAGGTGTACTTGAATTTTTGAAAATAAAAACTAATGAACAAAGTGTTTTAAAAGCTTCAGTTACTTGCCTTCTCTGGAAACGCAGACATTGCTTGATTGTTTGTGGTGGGTTTGGATAACCCACCACAAACACAAAAGTAAGCTACTCATACTTCTGAACATACCACCTTATTGTACTTTGTTAAAAAGCAAACAAAACTCCCAACCCAACAAAAAACGCCTCACAACAAAAAGTACTAGTATTACTAGAAAAAAGTATTCATACCGCTGACACATTATACTACCTTAAATCAGTGCTCAGCTTAAGAAGGAGTTGCCAGGAATCAGCTTATTATCTCCTGCTCCTTCAAAAAACTCCTTTCTGCAGCTTCAGACTAAATGTTGACAACATAAACTCCCAGTGTTGAGGTATCAAAAGAAATAAATTATTCCAACATTTTAAAATCCTATAAAGTTGTCTGTGCTGCACTATAGTAACATTTACATTGCTACTGTTAAAATCCCCCACTATTTTATCATTATCAACTCACAAATTATTCAAATTCCCCAGTTATGGTTACTGCTGCCTAACTCTACAACAGCTGTGAGAAGTATTATTCAACCTAGGAAACATTTCTATTTGCAGAATATGCTGGCTGCAAAAGAGCTAGACAAGAGCTGGTCTTCCAGCAAAGCACTCGCTAACTTAAGCACACTTCACATTTTTACACCCGGTGTTTTAGGAGCACGAAGGCAGTTAGGGTGAAGACAGCATTTCATACCATTCGAAGTTCACCGATTCTCCGTGCTGGGGAAAGGCTGGTGCAGCTGCAGGCTCACAGCCACTGCCACACCAGAACTTCTGAACTGGGTGTATTCTTCTAGCACTGCCTCAGGGGCTACTGATTCGGCAGAGACCACACCTTTACTGATTATTCTTCCCCTTCAGTAATCCACAGAATTAAAGAAACCTAATTAACCACCTTTATTTTACATGTTTTGATGAAGCTTAGAAAAAAGGATAACAGTGAATTCAATTCATCCTGGTCCATAAAAAATTTCTAATCATAAGCAGTGGCAAGAGATGTAATTACAGAGATGCCCTGTCCTACAGTATTCTGACACAAAATGTTAATGTACACAAAAAAAAAAAAAAAGACAAAGAGAGAGACAGCTCAGATTTGAAAACAAAACAAAAATCATAACTATTACTTTGAATAACTGTACAACATACAGTTCAGTATACAATTCAGAGAAATGGATTTTCCTAGATTTTCAATTCAAGGAATCATTTGGAACTTATAGACTTATCATTCAAAACAATAGTAGGTTTTCCAGTTCACTTTGAAGGCAAAGAAACAGATATGTTAGTCCTGATAGTTCTCACTAATTTTATTGGGATTTTAGTAAAGATTTGAAAGCTCATGACTCTTTTGGGACAGGATTTTTTACATATTTTAGCAAGCTATTTAAAAGCTTCTCTGAAATCTCAGAGTCACTAGAGAACACCAACTAAATTTATAATGATTAAATAAATATATGCTGTCACATCCTATTGTTCAGGAAAAAAAAATCAGCAATAGCAGACAAAACTGCAAGAGTACAAGAGAATAGCTACAAAGACACTGCTTATGCCATTTTGGTTATGCTTAAAACAATGCAGTAGAGGAAATACATTAGAGCAGGCTTTTCCACTCAGACTTGTTTAATCCATGCTGCACCACCTGGAAGCATAAGTTTGAGAGGAGGGTTGAATTTTGATTGAATAATTTATTTTTTTTAATCTGTTTCTATTGTAAGAAAATTATTTTTGTTGTTTTTCAACAGCTTATAAAATGATTACCCGAGAGACATTGACTGACAAAAGCAGTTCCAAAGCGCACACCTCTACCACTGCGGCCCCAAACATTCACAGACAAAACACATGACAGTGGCTTCTGGAATGTATAGTTGATACAATGTGATGGATAAGTTACAACCTTGAGAGTCAGGAGTAAAGTATTTATCTGCGAGGAAACAAGAAGCTGGTATTTTGCTTGGAAAAATATTTAAGGAATGCCCATGTGAAAATAAGCCTTAGTAGACATCACTTCAGCTCTAATGCCACATTATACTTGCAGTTTAGAAACATAATTGGCAACAGTTTTAAATGATCACCACTACTTGATATTCATTGCTTGACAGAAAATACAGACTGATATCAAATATTATCATATCTAAGAACGTAAAACAATGGAAGACCACTTCTAAATTTCTCTAGAATCATCAAATCTCATGTTTGTCCTTTAGTGATTTTGCATCAAACATGGGGAAAAAAAAAAAGCATTAATAATTGTTAGCCTTAGTCCAGAAATGAAGTTCCTCTGTCTTTCACTGGCAAAGACTCTGCACTGGACTAGATATGCAAGTACAACTATTTAAAACAAATTTTGCTTATATGAATTGCGGATAAGAAGAGTTTTAAGATAATTTTGAATGGTATTATCTTTACAAGACTAACAGACGTTAAAAAAGGAAAAAAACCCTGCACAAACACATAAACCTCCACCTTTTTTATTATTAAATCAAAGAAATATTATCTACCTTGATGTGCATACTGAATAAATTGAGTATTTTCCAATTCATTTTGTAAAGTGTCTAGTTATGTAACACTCCAAAAAGAGTTCTGGATCACGCACTGCTAAAGAGATATTGTAAACGTACAGTAGAATCCCATCTTAATTATGCATCCTGCACAACAGGAAAGAAAGACACTGTAAAACATTTGATTCTGCATAAAGAAAATTATAACGAACATCAGACTGGAGAAGGAGAAACAAGATAAGGACTTAAAACCTGCCTATATTAGCGGCTCTTAAAAAACAGTGTTGAAATTGAGATGCTCGCTGACATTAATAACACTTGAATTCGAACATTAATTTTATAAACCACTCTCTGCCCTAACATTTTCCACTATGAAATAGGTGATGAATGTTTTTTTCACTAGCCACCAAGAGAAAAAACAAGAAGTTCTTTGGACCTAGAGGAGGTCAATTAAACAAGAAGAGGTACCAATGTGGTTGAAGAAACAGAGAGAAGATGCACTCAGTTCCTATAGAGTTTGAAGGAAGAGGAAAACCATGGTCACTCTAATCTGCAGCAATCTTTTATAGGTCATCCAGTGAGGTAGCACTGATTTTATTATAATGATCACTCTGACACAATACTTATTCCCCATACAAACTGGTGAGCTTTGTACTAGGCTATGACCAACGGTACAGCCCAATGTATAAAATGAGTAAATGCAATTATGCAGAACAAGAAAAGAGTTCCCTCCTCCTGTGTTGCATGTACACAAAAAAGCAAGTATCAGCTGAACAGTGTCTCCACACCAAAGGTTATGTTTCTAAATTTCTGATTATTAATAACTGAAAACTCCACAGCTCAGAAGAGGTGAAAGATAATTTTTTAGATAAACTTTTCTTCTAAATAGAGCATTAATACATGTATTAAATTGGTGAGTTAATATATTTTGTTTTCCATTAATGCTAGTAAAACCTTTTGCTCTAGCTCTCAGTGCAATCCACTTTCTCAGGCTGCATTTAACACTCATAAGCAGGATAGCAGTGCTACGTCAATGGATATCTTAGGCAAGATGCTTCCCTATGTTTTAAGAGGAATGAACCAACCCTACCTCAAAATAAAATTGCAGAAGACTTACACATCATATGTAGGAAAACAGAAGAGCGCGCGTGTGTGTGCAATTGCGTGTGTCCACATGTATTTGCACACGTACACACAGCCATCTTTGTGGGAGACAGCAACTGTAGCATTGCAATTACTGTTTTCATACATGCGTAGAGGTGTATAGATGTATAAATGGCTCTTACACGTGTGCGTGGCTATAACATGTAAATTTCAACACTACAATAGAAGACCCCACAAAAGATGGCTGGTCCTGGCCAACACGGAGTAGCCTGGGCCAGAACTCACACCGAACTCGGCGTGCCGCAAGCTCCGCCAAGGCCAGGGGAAGCTCGGGGGGTCGAGCTCGGCCAGCGCCCGCCGCGGGGAGCCGGGCCGGTCCCACGGCCCGGCCGAGCCGCCTCCGCCCACCGCCCGCCGGCCCGGCGCGGCCCTGCCCGCCCGCGATGGCAGCGGCGGGGTCGGGCACTGCCCCGGGGCGGGAGAGCGCGCCCGGGGGGCGGCGGCTGCGGCGCGGGCGGGGATGCGGACGGACACCTGGAGCCCGCGGCGGACGAGGGGCCGCGGGCAGCGGCCAGCCCAGGCCGCCCATCGCCTCCCGCCGAGCGCCCCCGGGCCGCCGCCGAGCGCCCCCCGCGCCCTGCCCCGCCGGGCCCGGCTAGGCTGCGGAGATGCGGGACGCCTCGGCAGGTCACCGCGACACCCCGCCGCGCCTCACCTCAGCCGGCCGGGCAGCCTGCCGCGGCGGCGCGGGGATAAACGGAGAAGGAGGCAGAGGCGGCCGGGCTCCCTAACAGCGTTCACGGCACACCCCCACTCACCTCCGGCTTCGCCCGGTCCTGCTGCCCGGCGCCTGATATCATCTCCCCCGGCGGCCTCCCCGCCCCTCGCCGCTGACGCACTCCCGCTGATACGCCTGGAGCCGCCGCCGCTCGCCCCGCGCCGCCCGCCATGACGGCTGCGGGGACCCCGCATCGCCCCCCCGGCCGCGGCGGGGTGTGGTACCCCGGCACCGCTCCCTGTGTGCCACGGCCAGCCTCACGGGCAGGCGGGGTACCCACGCCATCGCTCAGCACCGCTGGGCTGGTGACACCTGTCCTGGGGCCCTGGCATACAGAGGGAGCCCGGAGCTGCCTCAGAGATCTGTGGTACTCGCAAGCAGAACGGAGAAAGGCCATGCATCGTCTCCTGGTGCTGGGTAGCTCACCACAAGCTAGGGGTGAAATATCCCCTTTGCAGGAAAGGTGACCTCATGGACTCGGGCAGTAAGGATTGCTTCCGCATTTCCAACAACTCACCGTGGACCAGCCCGAGCCCTCACACCTCCTCCTGTTACCAAATTGGGGTGCTGATTAAACTCAGTTACTCAGTTACTCAGAAGCCTATTTTCCAAACAGAAACATTAATCCCTGTTCCCCAGCACTGACTACCACTGGCCACAGCACCTGAGTATCCACCTCCAAGAAGACCTGTATGCCAGGAAACTGAAGAACACCAAAATCAAATGAAGGAGAGGACAGCACTTGCCCTTGGCTCTGGCTGTAAAATGTACCCTTGTTTTATAGGTACGATGATTTGTTCTGAGAATGAGAAGTAGTAGGTGCACATCTGTGATAACATTCATGGAACAAAGGAGGCTGGGTCCAAACTGTGGTCACTGCCCAGAGGCAGCAGTCATTTCAAGGGCTTCTAAGTGTTATTTACCAAAGACAGCTCTGTAACACCAGGGACCAGAGGATCAGGTATTCAGTGTATTTATGATTATATGCTTGTCCAAATGTATTAGGTTGGTGTAACAAGGTTTCGGTCATGGGGAGGCTGCAGGAATGAGCTCTCTGAGAAGCTGCCAGGAACTTCCCCTGTGTCTGACAGAGCCCCTGCCAGATGACTCCAAGTTGGACCTGCCACTGGCCAATGCTGAGCCCATCAGTGATTATGGTAGTACCTCAGGGGTCATATATTTGAGAAGGGAGAAAACAACCTGCACACCTCCAGCCCAAGAGAGGAATGAAAACATACGAGAGAAGAAGACTAAAGCTATTAGAAAACATCCAAAGAAGAGCAACTAAGATGGTGAAGGGCCTTTAGGGGAAGACTTATAAGTAACACCTGACATCACTTGGTCTGTTCAGCCTGGAGAAGAGACTGAAGTGAGACCTCATTGTGGTTACCAACTTCCTAATGAGGGGAAGAGGAGGGGCAGGCACTGCTTTCTTCTCTGTGGTGAAGAATGGCAGGACCCAAGGGAATAGCCTGGAGTTGTGTCAGGGGAGGTTTAGGTTGGATATTAGAAACAGGTTCTTCACCCAGGGTTGGTTGGTGACTGGAAGAGGGTCCCCAGGGTAGTGGTCATAGCTCAAATCTGATAGAGCTCAAGGAGGGTTTGGACAATGCCCTCAGGCACATGGTGGGACTCTTGGGTATGGTCCTGTGCAGAGCCAGGAGTTGGACTCCATGGTCCTTGTGGGCCCCTTCCAACTCAGCATACTCTGTGATTCTGTGAGAAACAGCTCTGCAGACACTGAGGACTGTGAAGAAGGAGGTGGAGGAGGTGCCACAGGCACCAGAGCAGATGTTCCCCTGCCATGTGTGGTGAAGACCTACAGCCCATGGTGGAACATGAGATCCACTTGAAACCTGTGGTGGATCACTCACACTGGAGCAGGTGAATGCCCAAAGAAGGCCTGTGACCCCATGGTAAACCCATGTTGGAGCTTCTGCCATGATCTGTGGACTTCTGTCAAGATCTGTGGACCTGTGGAGAGACTAGCCCATGCTGGAGCAAGTTTTCTACCAGGGCTTGTGATCCCAGGGACAACATAGCCTGGGGCAGTCTGCTCCTGAAGGACTGAACTCCAAGGAAGGAACCCATGCTGGGGCAGGTTGTGAAGAACAGAAACCCATGGGAAGAGCTTATACTGCAAAACAGGGAGGAGTGTATTCCTTAAGAGGGGCCCCATGCTGGAGCAGGGAAAAGTGTGAGAAGTCCTTCCCCTGAGGACACAGCAGTAGAGACAGCATATGGTGAACTGACCACAACCCCCATTCCTGTCACCTTGTGCTGCTTGGGTGGAGGAGGTAGAGAAAATCAGGAGTGAAGCTGAGTTTGGGAAGAAGGAATGGGATGTGGCCAAAGTGCTTCTAAGATTTGGGGTTATTTCTCATTATCCTACTCTGACAGGATTGCTAATAAATCAAATTAATTTTCCTCAAATTTGAATCTGTTTGGCCGATAGCAGCAATAGGTGAGTGATCTCTCCCTGCCCTTATGTTGACTCAGAAGCCTTTTTGTTATACTTTTTCTTGCCTGTCCAGATGAGAAAGGGAGAGACAGAGCAACTTTGGTGGGCACCTGGCATCCAGGCATGGTGAACCCATCAAACTAAAATGATGTAACTTTGCTGAAACAGATTACAAGTCAGGGGCTGGGATGAAGCATCAACAGAACTTTTTTGAATGAGCAGTCATCTTAAAACTCCATTTATGACAAGCTTTGACAAAGTTCTCTCTCTCAAAGTTTCTCTTTTCTAGATAAAATGGTCAATGTTTATGCTCCCCTAATTTCTTCTCCTAGTTAGAGTAATACTGATTATATTTTACACTTGCATTTCAAAGGAAAACTTTTTTAGTGCAGCGTTATGTAGTGGAAATTGTTCTGCAATATGTAGTATGCAAAATAAGATATCTTAAAGGAATAAGATTACAAACTAAACCTGGCAGGAAATTCCTAAAATAAGTTCCTCTGCTTCCTGTATTTTTTGCTTTCACAACAAATGAATGAAAGAACATAGAAATTGGTGGTAGTTTTCTACCTGAATTGTTGTTAACAGTTTCATCAAAGAACCAAGAACCTTTGGACTTCTTTGGAGAAAAACTTTTTGTCCATGGTCATTTACTAGACATTTTAAAGGAGACTTGGACATGCACAATGTAATTTAATAAAAGTATTTGCCTTCTCAGTTGTTTGAGATATGGACATGCTATTAAAATCCTCTCATAAAACCTTTTAGGAGAGGAAATAAAAGGCAAAAAAATTAATTCATGCAGAAATTCTCCAATAAATTACTGCCTTTACAGGTCATCTCCAATATTGCTTAGAAACACATTTGCATGTAAATTTGGTTTTAAACTATTATTATTTATATCATGCCACCTCTTGTATCTGGAAGAATCTCCATGCAAACCCCTCAAATAAATAATGTATTTTCTACTGTTGTGAGAGTTACAGAGATCTTGACAAAAGATTCTTGTTTAAGACTAGTGCTTTTATCAAATTAATCTCACTGGGGTTTGTCCCTCTCCCTTTCCCTTCCCTCTCTTCCCTTCCCTTCCCTTCCCTTCCCTTCCCTTCCCTTCCCTTCCCTTCCCTTCCCTTCCCTTCCCTTCCCTTCCCTTCCCTTCCCTTCCCTTCCCTTCCCTTCCCTTCCCTTCCCTTCCCTTCCCTTCCCTTCCCTTCCCTTCCCTTCCCTTCCCTTCCCTTCCCTTCCCTTCCCTTCCCTTCCCTTCCCTTCCCTTCCCTTCCCTTCCCTTCCCTTCCCTTCCCTTCCCTTCCCTTCCCTCATGCTTATATTGTAAATTTTTAGAAGCATGTTCAACCTCACTAGTACAAGTACCCACACCAATAACATTACGTAAGTGCAGTGGGAGACCTTACAGACTACAGTACATAGTGCTAGGATGATCCTCTGAATATATGTGCTGTAGATCACACACACACACACACACACACACACACACACACACACACACACTTTCCCATCTGCCACAAGGAGACTTTGGATCTCTTTCAACATTTTGGATTCCCATGGTAATTTTTACCTGGAAGACCATACACCATGACATTCGTGGTAGTATATAGAAGAAGGTTATGCTCCCACAACTAAAAAGTTTGTCAAACCTTAGCATTAAAAAGAGAATGGATGTAGACATGGAAGGTCTTACATCTTACCCTATATTTTCACATCTTCTGCCTCTGGTATCTTAGCACAATTGATACCTTCCAAGGAATGTCAGACTGGAAGAAACCTCAGTAAATTGTCTGGCACATCTCACTGTCAGATGTTTTTCTAGGCTAATTTTTCATCTCTAGTGACAAGATGCCTGCAGCTTGCCTAAGGAGACTTCCAGACTAAAGGTTTTTCCAGTAAAAGCAACTAAAAGGAAAGGTAGCAAGTTCTAATTAGCCACAGTCATGAACAGTGTCTTCTAAATGGCAAGCACACTGTGCAGCATGCTCAATAGGAACGTGCCAGTGTAGCTACCAGACATGCATCTGAACATGCATTCAGCATAACTCCTGTGACTTGTACTCCAAACATTCATTCAAGTGACACAGGTGCTTGGAAACACAGAATCATAGAATTTTTTGGGTTGGAAAGGAGCTTTAAAGATCATCTAGTTCAACTGCCTCTGCTTTGAGCAGGGACATCTTCCACTAGACCAGATTAACCAGAGCTGTCTGCCTTGACCTTGAGCGTTTTGAAAATGGGGCATCAATAACTTCCCTGGGCAGCCTGGTCCAGTGTCTCACTACCCTCACAAAAACCAAAACCAAACCAAACCAACCAACCAACCAAAAAAAACCAAAAAACCCCAAACAAACAAACACCCTACCCCAAAACAAAGTCATAGAAATATATTAAATAATAGACATTACAGCTAATGATCATGAGACTTCTCAATAGAAAAAATCAATAATTTAACATGCAAAATTCTGGGTCAGACAAGAATCATTGGCAGATATTGCTGGGTGGCTCTGATGTCTATATTCCTGCTGAAGGACACAGGTAGGGCTAGCAGGATTTGGCAGCCAAGTCATTTATTGCTAATGACTCAGTCATTAGCAATAGGAAATTGCTAACTGCTAAAATCCTTTTCCACCCATGTAGGAAAAGGACAACCCTGCTCTTGGCAAGATTTATGTAACAAAACAAACATACAAAGCATGCAATATCATAGCTACTGACCACTTGTATTTCTTTCCTTTCATCCTCAGAAAATGGCAATCCTAGGGATATTAATAAATTTTGTGGAAAGAAAGAAAGGTTTAAAGAAAGAAGCATGCATCTGCAACTTCCTTTTACTAACAAGTTCTTTGAAAGCACATCAAGCAGCTATGTCAGGTCCAACTACCCTTTCTCTTCCTTATCCTCACCCACCACCCTCCACAGCAAGAACAAATGCAGCATCTGCACAGATGTGTTCATTCCAGAAGGAGTGATGTTATCTCTTCATCTTTATTGGTGATATATTTCCACCCATGTGATTGATCTTGGCTGCTGTCACATTCTCACCAAGCCACTCTACCACCCCTCCTTCTTATCTGTACAGGGAAAAGAGAATATAATGAAAGACTTGTGGGTTGAGATAAGGACAGGGAGGGATCACTCACCAATCACTGTCAAGGACAAACAGGCTCAGATTGGGGTATTTAATTTAGTTGATTGACAAGCATATCACAGGTGAATAACAGGAAATTAGAATAGATCTTAAAAACACCTTTCCCCTTCCCCTCCCTTCTTCCCAAGCTCAACTTCACTCACAATTTCTCTACCTTGTTTCCCAGAGTCTCACAGGGGAACATGGAACCGGAGTTGCTGTCTATCATGCATCGTCTCTGCTTCTCCTTCCTCCTCCCACTCTTTCTTGGCTCCAGTGTGGAGTCTCACACTTGGGAGAGCAATTCTCCACAAATTTCTCCACTGTAAGTCCTCCCCATGAACTGGGGTTCTTCATGAACTGCTTCAGCATGTTCCGTTCTAGGGTTCTCCAATGGCTGCTGTGTGCTCTGCCTGGGACCTCCATGGGCTACCTCACCATTGTTTTCATCACAGGCTGCAGGGGAATCTCAGCTCCAGCATGAGATTCATCTCCTGTCCCTGCTTCTTCACTGTCCTCAGTGTCTGCAGAGCCTCTGACATTTTCTCACTCCCCTCATATATATATATATATGCTGTTACTCTTTCTTAAATACACTATCACAGAGGCACTGTGATTACAGCTAAACACAACTGATGTTTTGCTCAACTTTGGCCATTGGTGGGTGCATCTTGGAGCCAACTAGAACTGCCTCGGCTGGACATGAGGGAAGCTTTTGTTAGCTTCCTAAAGAAGCAACATCGTCCTACCAAATCCTTGCCACACAAACCCAATACAATCACTACCACACTACAAAGTTTGTCTCTCTCTTCTTACAGTCCTCTAGCAAGGCTAGAAGCATCTCCCTTTTTGGTCAGCCTTATTTCATACACGAAAGGATTTTTATGTGTCTTTGGAAGTTTCACTATCCAATGCATGCAATAGAAATAGCAGTACTTCAGTTAACACTTCTTTTCAATTTCCAGTTTCATAGTCTGAAATCTCCCTTTTCCCTCCAAGTACTGTAGGAGTTTTGCTTTCCCGGTCTGGCCTTATTTTGCCTAGCCCCCATTCTCCCAAAGACTCCATATTCTGTCTTCTAGTATGAGAATGTTTTTGCATGATTTTAACAAGTTTTACCAGGAGGTGAAAATTTTGAAGCATTTTTTAATTATTTCATAAACTTTTGTCTGCATTTTCCATTTCTTGAGAAAAGCTTCTTATTTCCCAAGTACAGAATCGACATTTATAGGTGAACCAAAGTTCTCTAAATGAGCCAAATAGAAAGCTTTCTCCTGTAAAAAAACTGTGAAGCTGAGAATAAAATCTGGACAGCTCTTCCTTATCTTGTGTTGAGGAGTCACTTCATACATTTGGAGGTCTTCTGACCTCACACAAGTGGAACTGGACTGTAAGTCATCAACAGAGACTCCCTCTTGCACCATGTTGGTGTTGCAGCCAGAGGTGTGGCTGCCACAAAGGCAAACACATTAATGTGCACAGTGCGCAGGCCTTTAACCCGGACAGCTCTTTTATTCATAGCAAGAGGGCACTAATAATGCAAAGACCTGTGACTGTTTTGAAAGATGCCACATGGAATTGTCAGTGTCTCTAGGAGAGCTCCATCATAGTGCAATCCAAGAGAAGACACTTCACAAAGCCTTTAAAATGTCTTTACCATTCTAAGACTGGTCAAATTTTTTTACTCAAACATGTAGGTTCATTTTTTCATTTCATCCTCCACATCTTCCAATTAGGACTGCCTGCAATCAGCAGCCTGACTTCTGCAGGATTTATATGCCCTACTCCCCCACTCTCCCAGTACAAAGGTCTTATTATGCACCTAATTTGAAACCTGGCCTTGTGGCTCCTGCCCTCTTGCTGGCCCCATGACTTACTGTTCCTTCTGGCTGCAAGACTTAGGGCCCCTCACAGGTTTCCTCATGTGAAATGAAATATGGCAGCAGTCCCATCTGCTCTGTGCAGGAGAAAGTCAACAAGTCATTCAGTAGTTGCAGTCCTTGAGAGTTAGAGAGGCCCTTATCAGGGCACAAACGGGAAGAATCAGGGAAAAGACACAAAATGAAAAAAAATAAAGTAAGCTGAAAAACTTGGATCTAATTTGCCATACATTATTAAAATGGTAAAGAGCAGAAAGCATTAAAGTAAGCAAGGTCAACCTATCTCACTATGGAGTGACAAATTCAGATTGAGTTCAGAGGGTTAGAGCAGGGTGTTAATAACACTAAGGTTCAATCCCTGTATGGGTCATTCATTTAAGACCTGGGTTCAATGATCCTTGAGGGCATTTTCCAACTCAGAATATTCTGCAGCAATGACAGGAGCAAGCTGATCTCAAACAATTCTTCATGCAGGTTGAAATAATCTATAGCAACTACCTATGAAACTACCTGTCCTGGTTTAGGTCAAATCTGGGAGAAAACCTTCAAAGGTGTTATTCTAGAAAGCAGATTTAAGTGGCCCTTTCCCCATCTGGTTTGGGAAAATATTTATTTGGAGAAAAGTGAAAAAAACCTGTTTATTTAACAGGCAAAGCATTCACCAGCACAAGAAATATTAACAGAACAATATTAAACAATAAAACCTCTTGCCAATCTGAAGAGATGACAAACTCAGAAAGTCCCCTTGGTGGGCTGTAGCTTGCACTGGAAATGCCACAGTCCAGGCCTGGCCCGGTGGCCATAGGTACGAGCTGCCCGTGCTCTGCTGGGTGCTCAGTCCAGAGCAGGTTTGAACAGTTCCAATAAAAAGAGAAATCACAGTTTAGGGAACTTCTCTGCCTCAGCTAGCTAAAAACTAAGTAAGAAGCAGAGGAGAGTTCTGTCCTGCTGTCTGTCTGTCTGCAGACAACACAGTCCAGGAGCAGGATGTGGGGGAGCAGGTGCAGATTCTGGTCACAAACTGCACACTTCTTCTCTCCCCCCCTTCGATCTTGGAACCAGTCTTAAATGTGCAAAACTTATTTCTGGGATAAACAGACAAATACAAGCATCATAAGTCACCCCAGGACACTAGCCTTACCCCGGTTTGAATAAGGTGACTGCAGGGTTACCCTTTTCATAAAAAAACCCCAAACCAAACTATGGTGCTGTTACCCTAACTTCTGCAGAAATACACACATTTTCCTTGCACTTACATGATTTTTTTTTGTAAATACCAAATCAGTTCCCCATGGTTTCCTTCAAATCCTTTCTTAATGCATCTATTGTCTGTGGTAGCCGCAAACACCTGATAGAAGATGGGTAAGACAAAAAACTCATAGCCTTGGCCACTCCTTGTCAGACACTGTTGTGTCCCTGTTGCCTCATGCTGCTTCTGTCAGCCCATAAACCCCCATTATTTCCTTCCCTATCATGAGACTGTCAATTCTTTAAACAGAAACCATCTTCTGGTCATTGATAAAATTCACTTATGAGAGGATTAACATTTTATGGTAGAGAAGAAAAAATGAAGGATTGCCTTTGCCCTAAAATACTGCACACAGATTACCACAGTCAAATGATAACCCCAAAGCCAGGATTTATCCTGTAGCTTCAACAGAACCAGAAGACCCATAGATGGTTGTGCATGTGGCAGGAATGTGGCTTACATCGTGTTTTTGAAGATAACAATGTCTCACTACGTCTACTTTTCACTCACCTAATATGGTGATTTTAACATGGGTAAGTTTGTGTGTGGGTTTTTGAAAAATTTTTAAAGAATATTGAAATATAACTAAATAAAAGGCAATTTTCAGTTGTTATACTTAATTTTACCATACAGAAATAGGCATTGCAATGCAGAAGTCTGACATGGGTAAGAATGAAAACAATTGCTCTAACAGAGCATACTTTTAATATAAAAGAGCTGGAAAACATCAAACTCTTGGTTTCACCCTCAGGTTATCTATGTATATTTATTGCTACAAAACATAAATTTGCTTACTTGTTAGCACTTCAGTGACCTTACCTACTTTATCAGAAAAAAAATTTTAGTTTTTACTCCCCAAATTCACAGCAAAAATTGCTTTTAAAATTCTCTTGCAGCTCTCCCTGCGCACCATGTTTCTATACATTGATTCTCCCATTGGTGCAGAGGGTGTGCCTGTTCATCCTGATGCACAGGACAGTGGTGACATTGGCTCTCACTGCTCTGTGGCTGTGCCTATACTCTCACACTCCAGAGGGAATGTCCATGCTTCTGCTGTGTGTTTCTGAAGTGAATATATACAAATCTCAAGTCTTAGTTCTTGCAGTCACTATCAACTAGCATTCTGTGTGAGGAAGAGGGATACTTCAGTGTCAGGTGTCCTGTGGGGTTTCCTGAGAAGCAGTCTGCCCAGATAGGTAGGAGCTATGGGGTGAGTGACCTAGTCTTGAAAGTGACACTTGAACTCCAGTCTCAAATGTACTTTCATGTTCCATTCTCTTCAAATTATGCACAGCCTTGAACACTTCCAAACACAAGAGATTTTCATCCTGAAAAATCAAGAAAACGAGCAAATGTAAATGTAGAATAAAATGAAATGTTGGCTAAGTGACTCTGACCATGTATTACCTTAAAATGCTACAATACCTGTAACCTTAATTCAGGTCTTCATTTTTAAAGGATAAACATTTGAGAAAGTTTGAATAGAACCTCCTCACCTGGGCAAAGGCAGATCTTAACACCTGCCAAAGAAAACATTTCAAGTCTCTGAGAGGAGTGATCTGCAAGAACTGTTCTTCTTAGAAGCAATTGTGATCATGAGCCCTAAACCTCAATTTGTCTACAAACAAAGGAATTAGAGATTATTCCTTAAAACAAAGATAATCTTTAGTCATAGGTGTTATGTACTCAACCTTTATAACAAAACAAAACAAATCAAATCAAAACAAAACAGAAAACAAAACACCCAACCTCTTTCTTGATTACTAGAAGCAAGTATAGGATTACTACCTATACTTGTAGGTAGTACTTAGCATTCTGCTTGTTCAGCATTCTGCTTGTTCAGACTGAACACTGTTAAGAAATTTAGTACTTGTGTATGTTCCTGCAGGACCAGGAGCTATATTTGTTTTCATTTTTGATGTTATATTCTTTATATAAATGACAGAATGACAGCTACATTATCCAGGTAGAAAAGTAATGATTTCTTGGTTTGCTTTTTTGTACACACAGCTCTTGCTTTGCCTACTAAATTGTCTTTACTTATGTCCCTGCATTTTCTCACTTGTACCATTCTGATTCTCCTGCGTCAGAGTGGAGGAGGAGGGTGGCATCTGAGTGAGCAGCTGTATCAGGCTTTTCTGCCTGCTGTAGATAAACCATAAACTATGATAAAGGTACTGGGAAGAGCATTTGGGGATTATTTAATACTGAGTTAGGATTGGTTAAGGGAGAAAGGAAGAGATCAAGATGTTTTAGGGAGGAACAGGTACGGGAAATGGAAGGATAAGAGGATAAAAGGCATATTGACAATTCAAACATGTCCATTGCTGCTCTGCTTGCTTCTCTCTGGCCGTGCCATATGCCTGGTCACCACATTCAGGTGGTGTTGTCTTCCCACTAAAATCCATTCCCAAGCAATTTCCTGGGTGAAGGACTGTCTATTCTGTGTGCACATGCAGGCATGGGTGTCTGAGGGCCAGCTGCACCAATGTTTCCTTCTCTGGCTCATCAGGATGGAGTAGGGACCATGTGTCACGGGAATCCTTTCCATCCACAGTGCCAGGGACTGGCATGGGTGCAGGTGTGCAAGCTGGCCACTGTAGGCATTGGGAGGCCATGCCAGAAAGGAAGGGTTGGGGTCAACTGAAAGACCTGTTTCTATCTGTCTGTGTGTCTGTGTCTGTGTGAGACAGCTGGAGACAAGAGAATCCAGATGACACTTACTTGGGGAGCCATAGTGTGCTTATGTCCATGAGTAAAGCTGCAGGCACAGGGAGCGTGTGTGCAGACATGCCAGTAACCTTGTAAACTAAGGATCCAGGAATATTTAGAGAGGATTTCAGTTATTGGAGCAATCTGTATTTTGTTTGAACATACAGATATGTTTCGCATCAATTGAACTTCATCCTGATGAGCCAGAGAAGGCAGCAATACAAGGCCATCGGTGCAGTTTGTGTGAGTAGTGCATTTTTGTGTTTGACTCCATCAATGTGGCTAGCTATGTGCATATGTATATATATGTGTGTGTGTATTGTATACAAGTATCTGAGTATAAAAGTATCATAAATATGTGAGTGTGTAGTCTTGGAAGGGCCTGGCAGTGTGGAGCTGCAATGGCTCTACCTCTGTTGGACTACCCAATATACCCTCTCCATTACTAGGTTTTGATGTCATCTGAATACAATTGCATTGCAAAGAGTTTTTATTTTGTTTATAATAATAAAATCTCACCCCAGGCTCAAATTGGAGAGAGATATTTTGGCTTCTTGTTTCAAATTAAAAGAACAAGAACCCCAAATACAAAATAATTAATGGGGAAAAAAGGATTCCTCATTACATGCATTTCTGAGAGTCTCTGGCATTTCCAGAAAGGGTAAATAAATTACTAGAAATTTCTCATTAGTATATACTTGTTAAGCTGTATTTGAAATAAAAAAAAGAATTGCCACAGGTTGAACTGAGCAAACAATTCCATGGTACAGTTACCAAGTACTAGTATCTACATTGACAATAATTTCAAAAGGCCCAGGATGACCTGAGGAGAATATCCTCATTTTACCTCAGTCAGTTATGCTGCAATTGAAAAGTTGTTGTCCTAGTTCCACTGCAATTAAAACTCTGCTCATTAGTCCCAGTGAAAATATCTTCTCTTACAACACCCCTTGTGTACTATAATAAATGAGGAGCAGACTGCTCTGGTATTGTATTCCTGTTTAATGGGCACTGATACACAATGGGATGCCCAATATCCTCCTGGTGCTGCTGGAGTTGGAGGATTAAGCCACTGAGAACACAAGCAGCAGTTTAGGATAAGAAGTGTCTCCTGTCCTGTCCTGCTGAAATTGTATGCCAGAATTTAAAAAGGCAAAATCAGCCATCCAGACTGGTATTAGAGTGGACCAGAACAAAATATCCCAGCTTGCTTTTCTTTTTTCTTTTTTTTCTTCCCATGTAAGATCCAGAGACATCTAAAAAGCTTTTGTAAAGGTTGTCAGAAAAAGTGGAGCTTTGATTCTGCTTGTAGACTTTAGATTTTTCTCAGGGCATTTTAGTTTTCTGAGGTACTGCACAGAATTTACAATTAATTCAGGCATAAAACACAAAAATCACATGTGGTAAACTAACAATTTGAGTTTACCACTTAATGCTGCATCTAGAGCTCATCTTAAAGTCAAAGTAGGCTGTCTAAAGAGACTTATTCAAGAAGATAATAATAATTTTATTAATTAAAGTATATTACAAATCAGATCTCTACAACCTCATAAGCAATAAATTCTGTCATAAGCTTAAATTTAGCATGGAAAGTTCAATGTAGACCAAAATAATCCTCAAAATCAAAAAGTCAAAGGTAAAGATTAATACAAAATACTGCCCTTGCTTGACTCCATGAACAAATATGATCTTTTTAAGTAGGTCCATATCATGTATATTGACACTTTATTTATGATTCACATTTATTTATGTTTGAATGTACTGTGTTCTCAACACTACAAATTGAGATCTAAACCTAGGCTTTCAAACACCTATGAATAAATCTGACATAATACTTGCATATAGATTTTTTTCATTTCAGTATTTTGCTGATCATTCTATCTCCTTTGCTGTGCTCCCAAGAAATTTCCAGAGTTTCAGGATTCAGCAATGCCTGTAGTGTGATAATGTTATATGAAATTCCTGAGGCACAGCTCCCTGGTCCCTCTCTTCTTAAGAAGAGCAAACCTATGCAGGATTGTTCACCTTTGTGCTGGAGCTCACACTGTGCCCACTAGCCAGAGACTGAGTTTTGCATCTCCCAGCTGACTCCTGTCACCCTGTTCTTCTAAAGTTCTTCTAAGCATTCTGATTTTTACATTTTTGTAACGGAGATTCTCACGCACTTTTCATGTAAATAATGATTGTTTTGCATTCCTTTCTAGAAGAAGAGAAAATTAATAGACTGTTAGTTTGACCAGTGTGGTTGGAGAAGTAACAATTTCATCCTCCAATCCATGGTCACATTTAAAATTCTATAAACATCAAAGTCCAAAAAGAAATAAGCCCTTTTTACCTTAGACATCTCAGTGTGTGAGTATCATTCATTTTGTGTCATGTTGTGACAGACTCCTGCAATGACCTTGACTAAAGCAGTTTGGCTGGCAGAGGGGAAGGAGCATGAAATGTAAATCTGACCAGTGTGACAACTGAAATTGTTAATGTATTGGAAATGCAACGGTGGTCCATTATGGTCATCAGCACCTAAACCAAAATAAAAGCACAGTGAATTGTGAAAACACTCCAGATTTGCATAGGTCACTTTACAGTAGAAAGGGAGAAAGAAATTAAAAGTGACACAGAAAGGAGGAAATGACATTTTCACATTTCTCCTGCTCATTGTTTCTTCCTATCCCCAGCAGAGGCTCTGGGTGGAGGTCTGTTGAACTTATGTTTCTCAATTGTCAGCCTTGTGGCTTCAGAGTCTGCAGATCAGCTACCACACAGAAAGCACTGCTCCCTGTTTACACCACCAGCTTCACCCCTGGATATGTACCTGGATATGTGCTTCATAGTGCTTTCCTCTGGGACTGCCTTTCACTGCCCAAGAGACAAGCTGGGCTGTTTGCCATCTGACGGCGAGGGGATAATTTTTTGCACTGGTCTGAAAAGCAATCACCTTCCACCTCACTCCATTGTCTCAAGGCAGGAGGGAGCTCATGGAGAGGCCTTGTCTATGTCTTGCTCAGTTTCCTTAGATGAACTTGCTAAGTGCATGCAAGAAGGAAGTTGCTGCAGCCTTCATTCTGCTTTTTCAATAGCTTCTCCTATTTCAGAGCAAGCCAGACATACATCCCTTGTAACAGAAGCCAGACAGAATTGCTAATCACACTCTTCTGCTTGCTTCTCTTCTAGGAATTTCTGCTGTACTGCACTGCACCCCATGCACCATCACTCACACTCAAAGTCCCCTAACTGTAAAAAGCCTGAGTGGTTGCTAATGGAAAAATCATGGAAGAAGTTACCAATAAAAGGCAACACATTATAGTGCTTGTTATCTCCCTGAATATCTCGTTGTATATTGATGGGACTAGTGCCCCCATTTCAGGTCTCTCTAAGCCTGACATGGGCACGCTGCCATGAGTATGCTTGAGCAGGAGAATAACAAATTCATCACAGGAAGACATGCAAAACAGACACTGTCAGAGGACCATTTTGTCATCTGGGCGCAGGGCAGAAGTCACACAGGTCACTTTCTGCTACTTAACAACTGTTCTCCTCTGCAGCCAGTGAGCCACTGCGATTACTCTCTTGCTTTTTATAAAAAATAATTATTTACTTAGTAACTATACATCTTGCCACCTAAGAAAGGGCAATTATTTCTGGAAAATCTTTGGGTTGGGCATGACAATTAGATATGATTCCTTCAAAATGTTTTTGCTTCAGCTACAGCAAAACCGAGCTCCAGTCTCTTATTCTGTCTGAAGTCCATGTTGAATTCACTATGCATTAGTATATTGTGAAATGTAAGATTATATTCCATCACCAGTGGAACATGAAAGGTGTTGTTTTTTTAGGCAATCTATTCTTAATTCTGTATGCCATGGTTTATTAGGTGAAGCAAGCATAACACACATGACTGACAGCAGTAAAAATGTTAGTTGAAATCAGATTGACCCTGGGTTTAGTCTTAATCAGATTTAACAAAGACAGATAGTTTAGACTGGAAAATGGGGAGAAAAAAAATAAAAGGGTGACACTGGTTGAAGTGTTAAACCAAACTGCTTCTTCTGTCCCTGAATGAAAACAAAAGCAAGTTTTGTTGCAAGTCCCTTCTTTGTCTTCAGTAGTGTAACATTTTGTGGAAGAGATTCAAGGGAATGGAATGCACATAAAATTCTTCTGTGAAAGGTCAGGCTGAGAGTCACAGACTCAGAAGAAAAACAGAAAGAAAAGTGCAACATCAAAGAACAGGCTTGAAAGCTAGGTATGACTGTCAGCTGAGATTCTAAATGAGTTGATACACAGTTACAATAACTATGGTTTCCCATAATGACTTATGGGGAAGAGAAGTTACACTGGGAATTACACAATCTCCTCCCATTTGTAAAAGAAGTAAAGAGCCGACAGTATTTAGTGATAGACCTTAAGATACAGAAGGATTATCTGTTTTTTTCAAGGTACTATTTTAAGGCAAAGCAAAGCCCACATGGAGATCTGCGTGACTTAATTCTTGAGACACAGCCTGGTTGATGAGTTAAAGCTAAGAATGCAGAGCATCTTGTCCAATCACTGTAGTCAGCTGCTTCATCCTCAGGCTAGGTTTCATATAGAAAGAAAAGAAATTAGTCATGTCTAAAGCATTAAAAAATCTAGCAGGTAATATAAGGAGAGGTCTTCAAATTAGAGCATGGGAAAAAACATTAAATCAAAAAATTTATGTAACTGCAAAATAAAAGGCTGCAGTAAGTAATTTTGCTACTAGGAAAATCACTCTAGCACTGAGCAAAGTGGGCATTAGCTAGCCCTCAATGTGGTACAGATACAAAAGGCAAAATGTAACACTTGACAAGAACAGTATAGGCAAATCTAGATATTTATATTTATATTGAAATTCTACATAATGCCAAATATAACATTTCTAATTTCATTATTCAAATTATCCTCTCAGGTTAATAATAAGCTGGTTGTCAGCTAATTTTAATAAGAGGTTTGTGTGTGCTTAATTGATAATTTATATGTGGTAACTCACTGGTATGGCAAATTTTGTCAAAGGCTTAATCTAAACCATGTGACTACCTAGTTGCTATCTCCTTACATGTGTTCAATTGAAATAAGCATTCAAGTGCTGTTCTTAAGAAAAAACTTTCTGTGATACAAGGTGGGCAGGTTCATGGAGTACTTCTCACTCCTCTCTTTGGCTGCAGTCACTGCTGTCCAGTAATGCTTTCCCCCTTGTCAAATAGATTACACCAGAGGTGCTACCACCATTGCTGATGGGCCTGGACAGTGGCAGATTTACCTTGGAGCTGTCTGGAACTGGCTCTGTCAGATACAGGGGAAGCTTCTGGCAGCATCTCATGTAAGCCACCCCCACAGCCCCCTGCTGTAAAGTCTTGCCTTGCACAGAAAATACATTTTTGTTTTTCTGTTATTTTCTTTGTTAGCTCTAAGAAAAATCAGGTTTCAGATGAAGGCTTCAGAGAAAATGAAAAATTAGTTTAGTTTGGGTTGTGGGCTACTATCCCAGTTGGCTTTCAGAGCATGCTGACATGTCCCTGTGGTGGACATGGTGTACCCACAACTTCTACACTGACAAACTTCCCTATGCTGGTGTCATATTTGGTTCACAATTAACATGGGATACATGAAAAAGCGTGCATGAGTAGTATTCAGTTATTGCTGAAGAAACACTTTGGTAGCGGTAAAGAATACTTTAACTACAGTACCAGTTAAATTATAGCAGTTTTAGGAAAAAAAGCGCCTTCAGACCTCTTTGAAAAGCCAAGCCATATGAAGTGTTTCCAGGAGATGGTGCTATTCTCAAGCCTTTTGCTTGAGCCTCTGACTCTCAGAGAAAAGACTCAGAGAATCACTATCCTTCCCCTGCTAACATCCAGATATTTTATAATTAAAATAACGATTTTATCAATTAATATATCAATTAATACGTTTATTTGATTCCTGAATTGAATTTGAAGTGTCTACACTGCTGAAATCCCCTCAAGAAATGCCCTGTGCCATCAGCTAGGGGATGGAGGAAGCTTCCTGCACCCACATGGAGGGAATCAGTCTTCACTAGAAAAGGAGACTTAAGGTAATGAGCCTCCGGGGTTTTTTTAGCTTCTCTTTTCTAGAATCAAGCCCTTGGGTCTTATTCTAAACAAGAAATTTAAGCCCAGATCTGTAATGTGAGTCGGCCACTCAGTCTCACAGCATCACCTCTGCAGAGAGCTGCCTCCTCAGGTCCCTGTTCAGTTCCCAAACAAACATCAGTGGAAATAAATGGCTTCAAACTAGAAACCATTACAGACAGTAAAGAAAAGGGAGTGCTGAAAATAGCCTGAAAAGGTGATGCCTGTGCAAAGAAATGCCTCTCAAAACCTTGCCCACATTAAACCTTCACCACCATACTGTTCTATAGGTCTTTTCTGTGCCTCCAACATAGCTCCTGGGGCCAAGATGCACCCCTCTTTCAATGCCAAATGACTACTGCTCAGATGAGTTACGGGCTACAGAAGAGACAGCTCCTATTCTCACTTCTGCCTGACAATGCTCAAACTCACATATCTCCAGAAAGTGTTCTAGACACCTAATAGTCCGTTTTTCAGGAGAAAAGCTGGTTTTGTATGCCAAGCAAGAGTTGTGAAAGAAACTAAAACTAAAGGTTAGGGAAATCAACTGGAAATTAGAGACTCAGTTATCAAAATTGTACAGGTAGGATTAAGAGTCTGGATGCCCAATCCCAAAGATCTACATTTGGCTGTAGTCCTACATCACTCTACATGTTATTTGTTTTTTGTTAGCAGCATGGCTTCATGTGGAGACCTAGGTCATTTTCCCCAGTTTGTCCTTCAACTCCATGGAACCTGTGTCCTGATGGTTACAGCAAATCTGCCAGGCTCATGGGGGAAGTGAGGTCAAACCTCCTGGTTCAAGCTGTGAAGAACACAAAGGTCTTGCCTCATCCATTGTTCTGGAGAAGAACTTCATTTAACATGAAGGCCTGTGCAGCAGGTCTCTGGGCACACATGACAAATGGTCCTTTAAAAAGGCTGAGTGAGGAATCAGCAGGTTTGTGAATCTTGACAGGATCAGTCTTCAGCTGCAAGATGATCCATGCAGCAGCAGGAACAAAGAACCTCTAATGTGCCCAGGACAAGTCCTTCAGGCATCAAGGGAATTTCAACTTCAAAGTTTCAGACACTGGGAGGCTCAGGCAGCAGACAAGGGGGCAGGTAGACTTTGGATAGTACTGCTTAAATCTTCTGATCTCTCACTTGGTCTTTTGGCTGTAAAAACAAAAGTAATGTTTATCTTAGGGTTGCAAGACATGCTTGAATAGTGTTCTAATTCTACCAAAGTCACTGAAATGCTCAAGTGAATGAGGTGCCAGAACTGGATCCAGATTCTGGGTTTGGTGGGGAGCAGAGACCCAGGAGTTTCACTTGCCAACAGCATTCAAGTTCTGAAGTTGAATAGAATGTAGTCACTAGCAAAGATGAAAAGTCACAAGCATTAGTTTTGCTAAAAGAAAACTATAAATTCTAAATCCACAACTATCAAACACCAACAATTTTTTTATAATAAAAGCCTGAGAAGTTTAATTCATGATTGTACTTAAAACAGGCTAAATTGTAATTTTTTAGCTGAGATTTAACAGGGCCCAAACATTAGAACAAAATTCTGAAATATGCACTGTGGTTCATGGGCACTCATGGCTGAGCATTTCTGGAGAAATAAACAAACAGAAGCTGTAGTGTTCTCATGGTCAGTTTTTTCTTATATTTGCTGCATTTTTGCAACTGCTTCTTTTGAATGTGTAAGAGAAATTCTTGGCTTCTGTTCACCTAATTATAAAACCACATCGAAGAATTCAATACATTTTATAATTGTAATTTGTCTTTTTTTGGTTTCTAGACAAACCCTTCTGGTTTTGGTACAAGTTTAGAAAAGCCTCTTTGCTCTGGGAAGATACATAAGGATACACTCCAGTTTTAAAATATATTTGGGGTTTATTAGAGTTGTGATCAAACACTTCCCTGATGCTTTCAGTGAAAGAATTGGGATATTCAGTTGGTTTGTGTTTTACTTACCAGGAAAGTCTGCCACAAGAAGCTATAAACTGAACTAGTGAATCAATATTTTAGACCAGGAAGCTGCTCTGAATTACATTTTTCAGCTTTTGGAGTATTGAATTAAGCTCTGAAAATGAGTCATTGGGGAAAAAGAGTGGATCATAAGAATCCATTATTAATATATTAGCTACATTACATTTTAGTCTTGTAAAAGAATAGTTTCCCTGCTCAGCTGAAGTTCTTACTGAAAAAAAAAGGATACAGAAGCATATGTTATGTTGCTCCATGACTCCTTACACCATTTGTGCATGTGCAAACAAACTATAAGATTGTTTTGTGTAATTTGTTCAACATGCATAAATTTATCCACATAGCTGGTCCGTTGACTTAAAAATAAGGACTGCATTTGGCTGTGTATCAACAACAGAGAAGTGAGTAAATGAGCAGAGTTTTGGGGTTTTTTTTCCATGTTTGTATGGAGTGGGTTGTTTATTATTGATGTAGTTAGCAGATGGAAAGCATTATAGCCATTGTGCATGAAGTCCACTTATGGTACTAAGAAGTAATAAAAAACAATTAATGTCTCTGTCAAAGAATCTCTACAAAAATGAGAATTGTACCAAAAAAAATAAGGTTTGCAGCAGACATCTGTTAAATCTTATATATAACATTCACATGCAAGCATTGCAGCTCCAGTGCTGTAAAGCACAAGACTAAAGGGAACAGCTGCAGCTGCACAAACTTCTCAGGTCACTGCACCTGGAGAGTGTGTAGGCACAAGAAAGGCACAGTGCCTGCCCAGGTTATGGCCCCTACCTCTTCCTTCTGACTGGGAATTTTTTTCCAGTTTGTGCCAATTTATATATTGGTTTAATAATTAAATAGGACTTTTATTAAAATAAGGATATCCACTGATGTGGTAGATACCAAGACATCTCCCCTTTATGCCAGGTACTATCCTTTAGGCTAGAATATCTTTGCAAAACTGGCCCTGTTTTCACTGAAGATTCATAGAGGCTCAGGCTCATCCATTTAACTTCAATATAATTAAGATACTTTGAAAATTTCAGATTTTTCCGCTGATAGTGGAAATCATTTTCTAAACTGCGGATTTGCATAAAAGAAAATAGGTACAAAAAAATGTCCATTCACGAAATCCACTACTCCTCTAACCCAAGGGTAAGCTGAATACTTGTGCACCTGAATTAAATCAGAGCCAGCCAAGCTGTTAAAAAAAAAGTCTGTATTTTTAATTATTAATCTTTATGGAGTCCTGACAGGATCCTGTTTATTAGCTCCTTAAGTCAGGTTTGCACATAGAGACTCAAAACTGAACACAGACATTCTGACTAGTGCTGTGTCTGAGCTAACAGTCTTTTCATGGCCTAGAAGGAAGTCTTCTCCCAAGGCACTCAAAGTCCTGTCAGTCTGCCTTGTTCAGTGCTTGTCAGGGTGGAGCCACCCCTGCCCCTAAACCCTTTGCTCCCTAGGCATGGACGCCAGCACTCTCCTGTGATGGTCAGCATTTGAATGTAATGTTATGCAAGGAGACAAAGGCTTCATGAAAAGCAATAGATATTGTCAGCTTGCGGTGAAATGCTGAGGTTTGGCAGCCCTGACTGCACTTGAAGCTTCCCAGAGCAGAGCTCCCAAGACAACTGTACTGCTGGCTCCAAGCTCAACACAAAAAGTTGCTGTAGGGCTGTCCCTCACATCAGCTGAAGCTCCAATACAGCTTATGTCAAGTCATGCAAACTATTGCATGACTGGAAAAAGTGTAGCAGAACATTATGGATGCTCTCTGGAGCCCAGAATGCCTGATACATGTTTGAGGATGCTCAAACCATGCTTATATAGGGTAGAAGTATCAAAAAAGTCTTTAAGCAATGGAATATGATGGAGATAAAACACTCTGAGACATAAGGATCACAAAATTCTCTTCTTGGATTTGTTCAATCTGTAGAGTTCTATGGAAAGATTTGATCATTCTACACAAGCAGTTTGAACTGAGTTTTAATGTATGAACTACATTTCAACAACAACCTCTGTTCTTCAGGTACTTTACAAACATCACACATTTTCCCCATCTCTAGCCTACTGAAGCTGGGCAGACCTTTCCTCTCATTAGCAGCAGGAATATCATAGAAGACTCACTCTTAAAGCTCCTTTTAATCTCACCTCATGAAGTTATCGCTGTGCTCAGGCTGCAGGTCAGGCAATGCTGCCGTCTGTTCAGCTTTGCTGCTGCAGAAGTGTTCTAAGCCAGCAGATGGAGGGGTCTGAGTGCACAAGCTCAGCCTGACATCAGGATGCAGGGGAGAGGGAGTCTCTGTGCCACTCCTGCCCTCTCAGAACATTGTTTTCACAAGTTAAGCAAATTCAGCACTAGGTCAAAATATCAACTATTTACTTCAATAAAAACAGAAGCTACTTTTCTAGCTGTTTCCATGTTTCATTGCTTTCATCTTTCACTGCGAGCTTGTGTGAAAGGGCACCACACAGTCTCTGGCACCTTCCTGGAAAGTTAGAGCAAAACAGCTACAATTTCTCTTAATTTCATAGGACTCCTATTAGGGGTCATGTTTTATAGCAGAAAATATTTTTAAGTGAGTTTGTTTTTATATGCTTTCTCTGATGAAAATCAAACCACAAGTCAGGTCATAATTTCTGAGAGGATGACAGAAATGGTAATGAGTGTACTGAAATCAGAAAATGAAATAGCCACTAGGGGACAGGAGAAATCCTACCATTATGGCCTACAATAAATAATATTTAGTGTAACAGAGCGAAGAGATGTTAAAATCAAATACATTGTTGTATCTCTTTGGACTATGATATCTCTCATTTTGTCAGGGAGCTGCCCATCAAATTTAGTTATTTGTGTGGTATAACTAAAAATTGTTTAAGATAGTGGAAAAATATGCAATAATGAATGCTACAAACCTTTACAAAATAACTTGAAAAACTAACTGTGCTTAATTTAATCAGAGACAAAATTCTTTCTCACTAACCACCTCTAAACAAAGAGACAAATTACTGTAAACTAATAAGTGTAAATTAAATTAGTATGTAAATTCTCAGAAATGGGAGCTAGAGTTGGATTGCTGAAAATAAATCAACATTATCCAGACAGAGTGAGAATTTTTAGTGGCTTTAAACAGAATAATCTGAAGATGTTTGTGGACTGAAGAGTTTTTACAAGAGTCATTCCTCTATTCAGTTGTCTCATGCTATTTTTATAGGAATACACGAGGTCATAACATCCTGATAAAAATTTTCAGCAGGTTACCTGATTCTATGTTCAGAATTGAGATGTGTTTTTATCCATCAGAGCAGAACACCTGAAAAGGACACAGGTCCAAGAGACATGGTACAAAAGTGCAGTTAGAAGATGATATACTCTGTTTCTCCAGCTAATGCAAATCTGTTTTACTGCTACTGTCCAGGTCCCTTCCTCCAGAAAGGAGCTGGTCTGGGGCTCTTCAAGGCTCTTTCCAAAGATATGCAGTGGCCAAGGTTCACATTAATTGATGAAATGATTCATTTCCATGTAATGAATGTTTAAACAGTGGGGGCTTTGCTAATGCATTTTGCAACTGCATATTAAGATCAGTGCCAAGACAATACCACAAACATAGTCTGAAACCAACAGACGATAAATAATCTATTGCTGCTCTTGTTATCAGATATTGGCTTGCAATCTAATAGCTTTTACAGTTTTCCATTAGACTTCCTGGCCATTCATTTAGTCCCCATGAAGAGGTACTATGCAAAATGGAGGAAGAGGGATGGTCTGGTCTGGACAGTTTCTCTTTTATCAAGGAAATTTAGCTGCCCAGTCTGAGCAGGCAGCTCTTGATGAACAGCACAGCGGAGGACACTCACCAGGCATTGTTCAAACATGTCAGCAAAGACAGGAAATAAACACAAGGTTTTTTTGCCCACCACCAGGTTCAAGACTAAAAGCATACCTGGTTCCTCCTAGTCACAAGAAGAATGGCTTAAATAAATGGTGATAGAAAAAAACAAGAAAAGGAATATTTAGGCCTACTTTCTGATGTGAGGGCCCTCAACCTTTGGTATTTCAAGTCCTCCTACAAAAGTGAGGAGGTTCAACACCTTTGGGGCTTTAATCAGGACAGCAGTGAATGACCAATTTTGCTATCAGTTTAAATTAATGACACTTCAAAAATTTTTTTAAAAATTTTATAGAGTGCATACTAATATGTAATTAAATTAAATCTTAAGTTTTTCATTGAATATATTTTAAAAATATCACTTTTTCTTATAATCATACTTGTATGAATTTAACCTTATCACAGTATACTGTATCACAGTATGAACTTAACCTTACCAGACAGATGGTAATGAGTAGGGAATCTCTGACAAAATCCTGATATGATGCTGACCTTAAAGACATTTTTGAAGGCAGGGAATTGACAGGTGCAAGAACTGCAGCTCGACTATTTTGACATCAGACTGTTGGAGTGAGTCCAGCGGAGGCCACCAAGCTGATTAGAGTGATGGACCATCTCTCTTATGAGGAAAGGCCAAAGAAATTGGGATTATTCAGCCTGGAGAAGAGAAGGGTTTGGAGGGACTTACTTTCTGCCCTCAGTACCTGAAGGGGTGACCTACAAGCAAGATGGAGCAGAACTTTTTACAAGAGCATGCAGTGACAGCATGGTGTGGTTCAACCCTAGCCAGCTGAAACCAGTGCTCAGGACAAGGGAAAATGGCTTCAAACTGAAGAGAAGAAGATTTAGATTAGATATTAGGAAAGAAATTCTTTACTCTGAGGGTGATGAGGCCCTGGCACAGGTTACCCAGAGAAGTTGTGGATGGCCCAATCCCTGGCAGTGTTCTGGTTGGATGGAGCTCTGAGCAGCCCAGTCAAGTGGAAGGTGTCTCTGCCCATGGCAGGGGGGTTGGAATTAGATAATCTTTAAGGTGTCTTCCAATCTAAACCATTCCATGACTGTGATTTTCATGGCCATCTTCCTTGCTCCTGCCCCAGCAGCTCCCAAGTAATTTGTTATTTATAAATCCCCCACACCTGTGTGACAGCTGCTGCTGCTGCAAACTTGTCATTACATATAATATAAGGCTAATCTCAGTGAAATGTTTGATCTTGAAAATGAACCTTAGATGCCACAGCAACTGATCTTTGATGTTTTCACAGAGGCACAAAGTGACACCAAAAACAGGGACAAAGATTTATCTAGAAATACTGAAAGCAAGTAACTATTGCTAGTTTAGACATAGGTAGGTTCTCCAACTGAATAAAAAGTATATGGCAAAATATTGCCAAAAAATTCCTTGGGTCACTACTGTTTCTCATTCAAATAAATTGTATAGGCAATATTTTTTATTGTTCTAGGGGCCTCCATACAACTTGCTTTCACTGCAATAAACATGCATAAAGCTGAAGTAATATATATGAAGTAAATAATCCTCCTAACCAATATCTCCGTTTCATAAAAGTTTGTACTTTTTGTGAATAGTTTTCCAGAGAGATACAATGTTCCTAAATTCCCTTGTGCTTTTGAAAACATCTACATCATCCAGAAAATAAGCACAGGAAGATTTCCTAGCTCCAAGGATATTAGGCAGCTCTAATTCACTATATTTGGAAGAGGCAATGGGAATTCAGATGTGAAGGCTGCAACATGAACACCGAGAGCTTCTTGATCTACAAAATCTAACCCTACAGACACAAACAGCAACTGGATACACCATAACCATGGGAGAAGGATACAGGAAGGGTGTGAGAAACATCTAAAGGGAGTGAGTGGCTTATATATGCACTGAGGTATTGGGCGGCAAGGAGCATTTATGTGGGAGGTGGAATAGAGGTTGTGGTATCAAAATGAAACCAAGGGCATTTGAAAACTCTGGCTATGCTCCTCCTGCTGAACACCAGACCTCAAGCTCTTCTGCAGTGATGAACATGTTGGGACATTGGCAGCATTCTTCCTGCTTTTTCAAGATATTTATGCTGAGAGCTTTTCCTCTTAAGACAAGCACATTCCTGGAAGACAGACTCTAGAGTAAACCTCTAATGCTTGAATAATTTTCCACATGTGAACACAACAGAATTTTGAACTGTTCAGGATTAATTTACTTCACATCATGATCTACAGTTAAGACACTCTAAGAAGTTCCTAGCAACCAATCTCATTTGATAAATGAAGCATCCTTTGTTATAGTGCTGAAGATTTTACTGTGCATGTGAGTCAACCATTAAGCCTTGCTCTTAAAAAATCAATAAAGAGAATGACCATCAGTGTGGTAAAAGACTCAATCCTAAATATAATGATTTTACAAGAAACATTCATCCTAACTCAGCTTTCTTTCAAGTTTATTTTGGGGTTACCTATTTCGTTTATCAACTATTTCTTTATTATAAATATAGTATGAATGATACTAGAAAAGTCTTGAAGTGTCAGAAAAGTGTTTAAATTTTTAAGTGGAATATCTCAAGATATTTTTAGCCTATAAAGAGTATGTGAAGCCCAGATATGCTTTCCTTTAGGCTTTGATTTTCTTACACAGAAGAAAATTGACAGAAAATCTCTCCCATTAACGTATGAGATACAGTCAGGCATATCACAATGGTTCATGCACCCCTTTTTCTGTGTTTTCCTCTGCATCAGCTTCCAAAATTTTACTTGAAATTTCCTATCTTCTCATCTAATGTCTGAAAGCCATTCAAACTCTCAATAGAAAAGTTCTTTTAAAAAATTCATCTTTGTCTTTTACCTTCATGGCAAAACTTATGTCAGGTGGCCTTACCAGTGAAATTTTTAGGCAGGACCCAAGAAAAACAAAACTTTTTTTATATTTTTAAAACTCTTATCCTAAACTTCAATCAAAAGCACAGGTTCAAAAATTATTATATGATCTCTTCTACAATACAGGGTTCCACAAATTGCTAACAATACAAACATTCCTCACTAAATCATTGCATATTTTTCTAAGCATATCCCATCTCAGTTTGAAGCTCACAGATGGGCATAAAAAATTCCATGGGGAGAGAAAAGGATTACATTAGGTTCATTTAACAGTTAATTGTACTAAACTGCAAGCCATCAGTCCTCCCTCCTCTTTCCTCCCCTCCTTCCTAGATGTTTGATGTTCACTTTCAGACCTTGTTATTTCAGCCCTTGTTACAAGCTGGCTGTTAAACCCTTACCCTGCTCCAATTGTTAGACAAGTTTGATAATGCTAATCTATTTTCTATCACATGACTTGCATTGCATGTCTTTATTGCATTTTTTTATTAACCAACATATGAAACCTCCTTATGAAGAGAGTTCATTTCCCTAGAAACCTGACATAGACTCTTTAAAGGCATGTGACTCATTTTCTGCCTCTCTGCAGTTTCAAAATTAATTTTTTAATGTACTCAAGATTTGAGTAATTATTCAATAGAGATCAGCCTGTCCCAGTGTCTAAATAATAGTTCTTGTGAGATAGTGAAAATTGTTCATTTCCAAGGACTACAAAAGGCAGGCTTCTGTTAAACATTTTTCAATAGTTGAGTATTATCTCTATTTCAAATGGACTTAAAATTTTATTATTACTTACCTCTTTATGAAGCTTATTCAGTTAAATTGTGATTCAAAGGTCATTGAGATCACATTGGATCCATGCTCAGAAAGCACAGCTGTGTTATCTGTGCTCAAGAACCACTTCTGCACATACTTTTGAAGAAGAGAAATTGAATTAATGAAAATAATCTAAAAAACAAACAGAGGAGAAACATCCAGACAATCTATGTGGTTTTTTCCTCTTAGTGGTACAATTGCAGACCTTCTAATACAATTGCCAAGGACCTAATTCCTTTTACCCTAGTCATTTACAGCTTTCAGGATTGAATTTTAAAGCCAGATGAAAGATCTAGATACAGAAACCCTACTGACTTACGGAAAACCTTATGTTCTGACCATAAATCCCCCAAATGCTTCTGATGTCTCCATGTGTGCAGTTTCTCTAGATCTGAAAAAATGGGCCAGTAAATCAGAGCATCAGCAAATGACAGGTCAGCAGTGAGTCCCCAGACACATTGCAGTATGTAGTGTAGTGTATAGTAGTGTAGTTTGTATGTAGTGTCCAGCTCCCGATAGCCAGCTCCTTGTCTCTGACTCATTTTTGCAGGCTGACAACCTACCACTTCCTCCTATCTTATGGAATAATGCCAAAATACTGGCTTTTTAAAGATATCTGTCCCCTAGGTCATTCTGGTCATTCTGTCTGGCCATCACATCTATGGATGTGTTTAGTGGAAAGGGCATGTCACCTTTTTCAGTGGAGGACATTGACCTGATATATGAATGTATTGGGAGAGAAGGGCACAAGGGTCCTCCCCCCTCTCCAGGGAGATCACAGAAGAGTGCAAGATCAGAGGAGACTCTCAGAGCCAGCCACACACGAGCACATTTATGAGGTAATACACTCAGAAGAACTACACTATCAGACATCCACTATGTCCATTCCCAGAAAATTCTAGATACTGCCTAATACTTGCCAAAGATGACCCAAAAGGAACAGAAGCATAATCATGTGAAAGTCAACAGGGTTTAATCTCACACTGACATTTTGGTTTAATATTACTAGCTCACAGAATAGATTATCAGCATCTTGGTACTCCTAATCTCACAACAACTCTCAAAGTGTGTAACGTGTTTATTTTAAAAATAAACACATTGAGATGCTGACATGCTGGTTTTTGCCTATGATGGATTGCTCCATGGTTTACAGAATGACAGCATGATTGGGACTGGGAGGGTGTCACTGTCATATTTTCTGAAAAATCCCTTCGCCAGGATTTCTTCTTCTGGGAAAATGAAAAGCTTCAGCTTCTCCTGTTTGCTGCTCTGGAATGTGGTCTGGAGATTGTTTATCCAAACATGTGAGTTGTTTTTACTTAATGACCAATCATCATCAGCTGTGTCGACTCTGAGAAGTCAGTCACGAGTTTTCGTTATCATTCTTAAACCTTCTGTCTGTATCCTTTCTCTTTCTTTAGTATAGTATTCCTTAATATAACATAAATATCATAAAATAATAAATCAGCCTTCTGAGAACATGGAGTCAGATTCTCATCTCTCACTTCTTCCTGGGGACCCCCACAAACCCAACAGGAAGGGCCTTTTGAGGTCATCTTGCCCAGACCCTCTGCTCAAATAGGGCCACCTACAGCGAGGAGCTCAGGAATAGGAATTCCACAACCTTTCTGAGCAACCTCTGGTAGTGCTCTGGCACTTTCACAGGAAAAATGTGTTTCCTGTTCAGGTACATTCAGAAAGAATAGTGAATCCTGTGTTTCAATTTGTAAATACTCCCTTGGTGAATCCATTCTGATGATTTTCTTGTTCTTCATGTGCTTGAAAATGGTTTCCAGAGCTATCTGTTCTATCACCATCCCAAGAATCAAGGGGAGGTTAACCAACCTGTAGTTTTTATTTCTACTGATACCATAGGACCTCAGTAACTTCAACAGGCTTTAGTTCAAGTCATAAAGAAAATGATAATAGACCCAGGAACCTTACCTTTTACTGTGGGTCACCAAATATACCTCTTAAAATTAGTGACGATCTACACTGAGCCAGTAGTTGCCTTCTGGACGCAGGACAAGTAGAACATTTGCTTGGACAGCTGCTTAGTGAAGCATCTTCCAGTATCACCTCTGAGGAAAACAGAAACAATAGGAATATACTAAATAGTCTTATTACAAAAAGGCGCAAGTATCTCTTACTACAAAAAGCAAACTTACTGCACTACATATTCAGAGGGATTTTCATAACTCTCTGGCTAATATTTAAATTGAGACGTTTCTCTCCAAAGTACAAAATATGCCCTCTGGATCTGACTGGCTTTCTGTTTTCTGGGGGATTTTTTGTCTGATTGCATATCATCTCTCACTTGCATTCCCTCCTCCATTTTCCTAGCCCTGCAGCGAACAGACACTCTCACTGTCATATCCTTTTCCAAGCCTCCTGGTATTCAGCCTCTTTTATTCAAATCCCATCTAACTTCATTATTTTTTATATACAAAAGGGAAAAATCTATTTCCTTTGCATTGCACTGATATATTTCTTGACTACATGCACCATTCCAAAACATAGTCCAATTGTAAGAGAGTAAGATGGAAATTCAACTTGCACATCACATCTACAATCCCTTCTGGGTTGTGTGACAGGGAAGAGATACTAAATTTAGAAATTAAATATCTTCCATACCTAATCTAGATAAAATTAAAATTTTAATATTGGAGTAGAATACCTAATGTGCCATTTAATCAGTATATTAATGGAATCATGTTTCAAAATATGAAACTGAAAACAAAGCATTTAATATTTTCCACCTCAGAGTCTTTCTTTTAGGATCTGTATCAGTTTTTGCTCAGGTGTTTGTAATTCCCTTCATACATCTTAACAGACAAAATGGTTTTAATCTACAGGAAGGCTTGGCCACAGCCCAGATGAAGATGTGCTGCTGTATCTCTTTTGGCATTTACAACACCTGGCACAGGCCCCCAGTGGCTGAAAATTGGCTTGGGAGACACTGCAAAGCAAAGCTGCTGCCAAGCCAGCAGCAGGTTGCTGCCTGGCATGAGCTGCTCTGGGCTGATTTAAATCCAAATCTCCTCGGAACAGCTGTGCTCTGTTGAGAAATCTTAATCATCTCCTGCTTGTATGCTGCCAATGACGTGTTCTTGCACACACATCCTGCTGCAAACCACAGCTTAAATATCAGAAGATCTTGTACCACCTCAGAATTGCTGGAAGCCCCATGACCCCCAGCTGGGGAGCTGCCTTCTGTGTCCCTTTCCCTGGGTGTTGCTTGTCTCCTTCCTTACCTTGCATATCTCCACACTTTGGGAACACCCTCTCATCTTGTCGGGATCTGGAGGCTCTCAGCTTCCCTTAGCCCTGGGGAGCAGCTGGACAGAGCAGAAGAAGGTTTGGATGAACTTGTCACCTCCAGGGGCCGAGGGGCTGGAAGCAACTCTCTCCTAAATGTATCATGAACTGCCCTCCATTAGCACACTGCAAGTGTTGGTGCACAAATCTGAAAACCTCACATAATTTCCATACCTTATTCCTGTATGTCTTTCAGGGCTTGACTGCAGCTCAGCTAATGGACACATTTGGGTTCTCCAAGCAGGCTGTGTTCCTCAAGGTACCAAAACTCCCAGATTATTTTGTCATAATATTGCTAATGGCAAAGGCTTGCAAAGCTGTCTCTGAAATATATTCCTGCACCCAGATGCCTTAATAATTCATAAAGTCAGCAAATCACAGTGTCGGCACAAAGGCATTTTAATATTAAGCTGCTGTAAGTTTGGACCAGATACATTCTGCTGAGTCCAATGAAAGGCAATTTCAATAATGTGACAAGACAGTTGAAATATTCCGTACATTTAGAAAGACAGTTGGAAACCCAATTATTTAACAATTTATGCATTTCTTTTGCAGATACTTAAGAAGGATTTGATTTGTCTGAACACAAAACTAAGCTACTAATAAGGTCAAAACCAAGTTATGTATTTACAATATATAGCACAGTGTTACATAAGAGAGCAAGCCCCTCAAAAGGACTATATGCATTTCTTTCACAACATGCTGTATAATTAATACCTCTCATCTACTTCTAGTCACATCAGGCACATGGCACAGGAGATAGAAATTAATGTGGGAAAAAATAGCCAGTCAAATAAACTCACATAATTTTGCCCCTATAGGAAAAATGGCAGTCACAAGCAGTCAGCTCTGGGGTAGACCACAGCAGGTTCCAATAGCACTGACAAATGCCACATGTGTGCTTTGGGATGAGGAGACCTGTGGGATATAAGAGACATAGAGCAGAAAGTGCCACGACTGCGTGCTTAGTGTGTATGGTCTTCTGCAGCAGGAGCAGTTTTCAAGCATGTCAAGTTTTTCTTCATTTCAGAGGAATAGGTGAGCAAAGAAAACATAGAAGGCATAGAAAATATTCATGTATTTTCTGAATAAGAAAAACAGCATTGCAGCAAATGGAAAAATAGTGGGTCTGAAAGGATCATAGTTGGAGTAACAAAAATAAGGTCCTGTAATATGAAGCACAGTACACTCGTACTGGTTTTGGCTGGAGCAGGGTTAATGTCTTTCACAGTAAAAGAATTTTGGCTGGGGTTAAACCACAACAACACTGCAAGATTAGAGTTTTATTAAAACCTAACACACACAACGTAAGGCAATTACAGATTCATAAGCACTATCTTTGTCTACTTCCATTTGCATTCCAAACCAGGCATTATGACATTTCCCATCCAAGGTATTTTATACAGACCACAAAGTTTTGTCCATATCTCCCATTATGACTTAGTACCAACCCTTCTCCAGTTTCCTTTGCTAGCCACCTCCTACCACTAACACTGTCTTCCAGATACTGGTTTCACCCAATCCATCCCAGAGGGCTATCCAACAACTACTCTTTCACTAACAAAACTAAATATTAAATTATCCAGCCAGTTGAGTCTGACCTTCTAACTGTGAATTTGAGGTTTCATATTTAGAATTTAAAACAAAAAATTTCCCAGCGTGGACCTGAGAAATGCCAAGTGAATATCAAATGAATGGAAAAAAGTAGAAAGGTGTTTCATCTAGGCTAAGATAATTTTCCAGCCAACAATGATGAGCTGCTTATACGTACCTCAGTACATATATGCCGTTCAAAGAGAAGTACATTTAAATTCTAATACCAAACTAACTTGTGCATATAGACACCAACTTAACAAATCAGAAGTCTGGAATGGAGCTTAAAGCATGCCTTGGCAAAGTCCCAGTAGAACATAAACATTCCTTGGAAGGGCAACATTGACAATATCCTACTGAAATCAGAGGATCATTTCAATTCCAACAAGTCCTTATACACAAACAATAAAGATCTCTGGCTTTGTGCACCTGTACTGTGCACTGCACCCTATGAGAAGCATAGGCTTAGCCTATCATTGTGCCTCAAGCCTTGGCTTACCTGGCATCATCACCATCCCAAGCTCCTGCAGTGATGAGCTGAGGGAAGAGTCTGTATCCACACTCAGAGGCAATTTCTCCATGGATGCAGTTCTGTCTCCATCTGCTCTTCTTAAATGTTGTTACTTGAAATGAGGTAGGGGTAGAGGAGCTGTGCAGCCAGCTGACTGGAGTGCCTTTCAAGCTGGGGCTGTGGTGCAGCCAGCCATGCAGTGCCAACCCTGTGGCTGCCCGTGCTGACCATGTTCCAGGGCAGGGCACCCGCGGGCGCTGCCTGTGCAGGAGCAGGGCTGATGGTGCTGCTGCAGAGCACACATCTGTTCCTCTCTGCCATGGTGGGGCCACCCAACCTCACAGGCCTGTCATCAAGAAGCAAATATTTCAGAGGAAAATTTGCTTTAATCGGTTTCACACACACTTTAAAGCTGATTTTAACCACTGTAGTACTAGTGCTTGCCTCTTGCTCATATTTCTAGATCTTGTTTCTGTCAGGTTCAGTGAAGGTCTCTTCAGTGAACTCAACAGGTCTGCTTCACAGCTCTCACAACCACAACCACATTTCTGAATGCAGAGTGCTGTATTCCAGCTTTGTGTTTGATCTTGTGTCTCTGTCTTGCCTGATCTCAACAGCTATAGCACCCTGCTGCTCACAGCTAATGGGTCCCCTTTTTAGTGCAAGTGATAGATGTCTGCCTTTTGAAGCTGATTATTTCCCAGATGCTGCACTTTACTGCAGGCAAGGAGTTGGTTAGAAAAAATTGGTTAGAACAAATTATTTTTCATTTAACTTAGTCATAGAGGTAGTTAGACTAGATGCACACAGAGATCAAATAACATATATAAAATAACAGTAATATAAGTTCAAGATGTGTTTCCCAGATCACTACCCAGAGAGAGGAGGAAATAAAAGGAAGATTTAGACAGATACTCAGCCTTGGAAAACTCTGCACCAGTCTCCTGATGATGAGGGACACAGACACCAGAGAGAAAAAGAAAAGAACTAATAAAACATGGTTTTATCTTGTCCTGCTGTCTTTTTAGAAAAAGTGAACATCAATTAAGTATGAATGTCTTCAAGTATTCCCCCCCTTAGGAAAAAAATTACTGCTGGAAAAGTTTTCACCTTCCAGATGAGCTCCTTCTTTACAAACTACGTTGACTTCTCACCGTATCAGGCTCAAGTCCTGTTTTTTCTTTTAGCAGTAGTTAATGTTTGTCTGATCAGATTGTTAGAGTCAACAGAATACAACAGTAAGAGACAAAAACCCCAAACAGGCTTGGTGTTTACTGCCCTGCCTGTCTGCCAAATACATCAGTCCAGGAGAGTCACCAGCTTTGTTCTTTTCTGCTGAGCTGCATGGCATTTATAGATTACAACAGGGTTAGTGAGCTTTGTTTGTCAATCCCAAAGCACAGCACATAAACCTCACACATTCATAGGGCAGCCTCTCCTCCAGGGCTGGGAAAGACCTGGGGGAAAAAGAGACCTGACCAACCAGTTTCTGAAGAGAAGAAACCTGATGAATTATGAAAATTCCTTCCTTTTAACATTGCTGCCCTCAGGAATACTGAAAGCTGGCTTTCTTCAGGAGGTAAAAACTGGGTATGAAAATGGGTACAGGTTTGATTTGGTATGATTTTTGTCTGTGTGCTGCAGAAACATGAAGCTTGTTTCCTTAATCAAGTTACATGTTGTCTAATGTTTGCCCATAGACTCAGAAGTAAAGTAGGGAAGCTGTAGAGCATTTTGTTCTCCCCCAGCATGTGGCCATACAGTTGACCTGATGCCCAGAAAAATTCTGAGTTTCATTTTTTCACATGGTGTGAAACCTTTTAATACAATCTAACTTTGTGGCTTTTGTAGCAAGAGTCAAAGAAATGTAATGTCCTAATTACCAAAAAACTCAAAATGTACAACAGCAATTTCTGCCCTGCACATGTTCTATCTGCTTTCTTTTCCCAGCTCTTCTGAACCACTTTGCCCACACCAGTTATACGTTACCATATCCTGCTCAGCAGTGAGCAGGAAATTAAAAATAACCAAAAAGCAATGAAGTATCGCTGTAACGTAATTCTCACAAGAGGAGATGCTACTCTCTTCACTGGAGACCATCACATATCCATATATCTATATCTCTATATATCTATATATCTACAAAAATATAATCATCTCATATATACATAAAACATATAACACATATATAATATATATATCTTATATTTATGTCATATAATGATACTGTTTCACTGGTATCAATGCAGAAACTACTGAGAATCAGACCAAGACAAATATTTCTGTATCTTGGACTCTAAAAAAGTAGAAAAGAAAGAGGATAGTAAAACATCAGAAGTAGAGAAACCCTCCTGAGACTTACTGAGCATTAGGCTTGGACATAATCTGATGGAAAGAGACCACACATATTCGTAGGTGACAAAGTAAGTTGTAATGATACCAGTCCACAGTGTGTCACAGAGCATGCAATTCTCACCCAAGGGCATGTAAAAGGAAGTTACTTGTAAATGATTTAAGTAGGAACCTAATTTGTATCCAGGACATTTCTGTCAAAAGAAGTAACCATCCCAGACTGCAGTCTCTTTCTCATTTCCTTTTCTTCTTGGTTGTTAGTGAGCATTGTCTTATCCACAAGTCAGTACAGAAGATCCATTAAATACACTTTAATCTGGCTAATGGCCAGAAGAAACCAACTTTTTGTTGGATTCCAGGGAAGGCTTTACTCTGTTTGACAGAAACAATGAAGTCACACCTGAAGTCTAGGTAAGTTGGAAAGCCAGCTTCCTAAAATTACTGCCTATGTTCCCAAGAGAGAGAACAGGGACAAACCTGCCTGCCTGAGACTAGCTGCCTAAATAGGATCCAGTAATCCCAAGTGTTCTGATTTGTCTTATTCAGTGGTGTTTTGATTTGGTTTCTTTTTTTCCTGATTTAGTGAGTAGGTTGTATTTGTTGACAGAGGCAGAGCTCACTGCCCTGTTTCACACCACAGTGCAATACAGGGTATCTCCAAAAAGTTTGAAGGCAAATAGAGGTCAGCTCTCCTGGATGCAGCCATCTCTTCAGCTACAGACTTTAACTGAGCCTACTGTACTAATGCCAGTGGGCCTGAATTGCAGAAGATAGGGACAAAATGAAAACTCCAGCAAAACAAAATACTCATAACAATAGGCAGATTTAAGCTTTCTCTTTAACTAAATGGCCTCGGAACTGTGAAGATACCTCCATATCCTCTGACCAGTCATGTGAATAGAGAAGAGAGTCTCAAAATTACTCTCTCTTATGCCTGAACACAAGAGATGTATTTCACTTTTTTTTTCCTTTCAGAGAGCACAAATGTTCCCCACCCCATGCCTGGGAGTACCAGTGCCGCAGGTTCAGCTGTGCATTTTTGCTGCAGAGCTGCCCTGAGGCTTCTCTGGCAACATCAGAAACAAAGGCTGGAGCTGGACCAAGGTCATGTTATTGAGAACCCTGGAAAGGAAGAGGTAGTAAGAAGGAATTGTGGACAGTTAGTCTTTATGTTCCTTTACCATCAGCTGTTAGAGATTTTGGGAAGAGATGTGTTGCCACTTGCATAGCACAAGCTCTGCACAGACCTTTCCTGGGTATAATTCCACCCCCCAGCCCAGCTTCCCAGTTATCTGGAACAGACTAAAAGGAGGCCATGCCATTTTTCTGGCCTGATCCCTTTCATTCTCTGACTTGGCTACAGCTTGCTGTGTTTTCTCCTAGGCCTGGCCTGGCAATGCAGGTGCTGCCATACCATGTCATGTTCCAGAGCTGCTTCTGTCCCTGTGTGTGCCCTGAGCCACAAGCTGAGGTGTGGTAAATCCCTTCTCTCTCTGTCTGATTTTCACCTCCTGTGTGCTCGCTACAAAACCACAATAAATATGAGTCAAGGTGACTCATATTTACAAACTGGAGATGTCAGCCAGCAAAGGGGCACATGCAGCTCACTTTAATGGCCTCTCACTGAATGGTCATTGAACAAGGAAGATTTTGTTGTACTTGTTCTTTCACTAATTAATGTCAGTATGACAGCTTTCAGGAGAGGTCAGACAGCACCCCAGGAAGGCTGCTAAATGCAGAACTCATTTGAGCATGGAGGTTGCTGCAACTGCAGCCCTTAATAAAAACTCAGTATATTCAAGTGTTGCAAGTAATTAATATTTTCCCCATTGGAAGTTGTCTGAGAATGAGATAATAGTGAACTTTTTTTCCTGTAAAGAGTCAAAATACATTTTAGAAGTTTATGACTCTGCAATCAGACAGATATGCAAGTTCTGGCGGCTGAAAATTTATATGTCCTAATTTTTACTTCCATTCTTTGTTTCAGTACTTTCTCGGACCTTGAAAACAGCTGGCATAAATTCTAACATCAAAGACTGGTCCAAAATTAGGGCTCCATACCTTTGATATTACTGATAACTATTCTGTTGGAAAACAAAGACAACTATGGGTAATTTTTTTCCATGCAGCATTCACACATAGGTCTGTGAAACTTTTGCCTGGAAAATCATTTATCCTTTCTATTCACAGCAGGTCGATTGCTACTTGTAGTTACATCTCCACGGGCAGAACTGTTCACATTCATACCGAGGCTTAAGTTTCATGTTCTGTCAAATAACCTGGGCTTTGAACAGGACATGATATACAAATGCCTCAGTGATAATCTAATATATTTATTTTACCCTTTTAAATTTTCATATATCTAGTGTTATTATGAACAGATAGTTCTTCTTGATTCTGCTTAGTTCCTAGTATTATTAATTACCCTTATGCAGACACTCAACAAATCTGTTCAAGGCACCAAAAAGGATGCTTTGTGATTTTTCACCTACTAGTACTCATAAAGAGGTGTTGAATTTTCCAAGGTATTTTGTAGGTATCTAGCACCAATGGATTTAAAATCCAATGGTAACATTTTATGCTTCTCCGAACATTTTCGGAATAATTGACTCCTTTGGTTCTTATCTCTAGTGCTATGAAACCAGCAGATTCAACAGTGTGGGAAAAGCCATTATAGATTTTTTGCTGTAATTTACATTCTAAATCATTAATTTTTGTTCAGCTAATTCACATATAAGGCCTGCTCACATCTGCAAAACCCACAAGACTCTGCATTAAAATATCATTGAGTGAGTGGCAGGAACGAGCACTGTGTCAGGAAAGCACTTGCTAGGAATAGAGGATGTAGTCAGAAACAACAGCTTACAGATATCATACCAGGTAATGGCAACCTTTTGAAGGCGGTGGGAGATTTCCTTTTATCATCAGAAGAGAATATCAGGACTTCATGAAAGAATATTTTATTTTCAAGACACGAGGAAGGAGGTCTCTGTTATGTGGGACATGGTGAAAGCTGGTGTAAAAAAAGAAGGGGAAGAAATAATTTAATATTCTGACATCCTAGAGCAGTACAAAGCAAAACCAAACAGGAGCAAAGTACTCTGGATACAGACCATGCAGGACTATCAAAAGCACAAAGGAGCAGATCCCAAATGCTGGTTTCACAGGTGCCAGAAAACCTCCCCACATCTTATCCAGCCTATATTATGTCTGTGTGCTGGACCTTCATGGAGAGATTTTTGAATCCTGAAAGAATAGGTGGGAGAGCAGCAAAAGTCCTGTGCTCTCCCTGCTGGACCAAGCTGTGCTGGACTGTGACAGCTCAGAGGGACATGGAATTGCATGCTGCTGTTACAGACAGGGCTGTTACAGTCAGGGTAATGTGACTGAATCAACAGACCTCACTCTTCTCTTTTTAACTTATGCTTTCAAAAATTCCCAGGAAGGGCCATGGGAACTGTCAAAGGGAGATCCCAAAAATTAAATCAAAGCAATGTCACAATGTAAGGAAAAGTTTGAAAAGTTGAGTTCACACTTATCTGAGTAAAATAGCATAAAATGCTCTAAAACCCATACCAATAAAGTGGGAAGAAATTGGCCAGAAGTCATTAATATGCATTATGTACTCATGAAAGCACCTACCTTAGCACAGAGAGCAGCAGTAAAGTCCTTAAGCAGTGGTCAAAGAGAAAGACATTAACTTTACATCTTTTCATTTGGAGAGTTGCAACAACATAATTATCTGTGATTCAGGAAAGCAAAGACATAGCCTTTATTTTAGAATATGTATTTTATGTTTTTATTTATATGAAAGTGTGTATACGTCCTCATAAATAGACACAGAAATATATATATATATATATTTATGCATATACACGTGCTTGTACAGGGAGGCTGTATCTGCTGTCTCTGGCACTGTGAGTAAACACAGACCTACTAAATTCTGCCTCCAGTGAGTGAATGGGTGCAAAAAGTCTTGCTTCAGAAAAATAACTTGCTTTGAGCCCTGTGTCAGCTGGTCAGAAGCCACCAAAGGAGTATCTCCTTACAGCAGCTGGCACAGAGGACCCTCTGCTGCTCTGCTCACCGCACGCTGGTGACAGCTTGCCAAGTGACAAACCCCGCCAAACCACGGGAAGTAGCAGAAGTTTCTGCCGTGTGAAAGAGTTTGCTCACTAAGAGAGAGTTTCTTGTTTTCCCCAAACTCTTAGAGCTGCCTTCCTAGTAGGCTTCCTCACAGAGCTTTCTCAGTAGTACAGAAGCAACACTGTTTTAAATCTTCACTAGAAGGAAATAGGAGACGCAGCTTGTCACAATTCCTCCAGTCTCTCTCCTATTCTCCACACAGAGCTTATCAGATGGCTCTTCCATTTGATGAACACTGCAAAAAGCTATCTTTTTCAAACTTAATTTTTTTCCTGGAGGACATTAATTCTCAAAATGCAAGGGACTTTTCCATTTGGGAATTTCTTCGGAAAAATACCTTACTTTTATATTAATTATTCCTCCTCAGACTGCCTCACAAAGCCCTGTCCTCATCTCTCTCTTTAGATTTTAGCTGTTAAGCTTGCAGCATCCTTGGAGTTTCTCCAGAGACAAAAGCAGCCTTCCACTTCTCAGTACGCAGTCTACAACCCTGTCACTCACAGGTCAGGAGCAACCCCTTGACTTCACATCCCAAAGGATACAGTTTTCAGTCATGTGCACCGACCTGAACATGCTCCAAAACAAACACAGCATCTCTTCAGCATCCTAAAGTCTCTGTGGTGCTATGCACAGCTGAGAGGAGTGGGCACTCCTAGCAACACAGGTTCAGGATCTTTGCTGATTTCACTGCCCAGGCTCCAAGTTTTATTTATTACCTTCTCATGTATGTAATGCTTAAATGTCTGCAGTAAAAATAACACACCAAATTCAAATCAAAACTGATCTTCTAATTTTTCTCTTTTTTCTATTGTCTTAAAAAGCACTCTTCGCACTGTAAAACACAGTTCAACTGTGAGCTTCAAGCAAAGCCACACCTGTCTACCAGGACACAGAACAGCCAAGCACAGGCAGCCACGTCCTGCAATACTGCAGCTGCTTCTGCTGAGCTTCTGAGCCCCTTCACCTATGTAAAAAAATGAGAGTGCAGTATTTAAAACTGAGAAATCAGCAACACCATGAAGAGCTGAACAACGTGAAGTCTCCTAGGAGGGTATGCAGAAGCAGCCCTGTCACTCTGCAGGCTTACAGTGTCTAAGTCACTTCCCACTGTCCTCAGAGGAGCAGCACCACAGTGGCACTCGCCCCAGGAGCCATTGTGAGAAGCAGACACAGCCCTTTCAGAGGACAGCATCCTTACTGTCAACATCACCCTCCCTATCTTCCATGTTGTGGCTCCTACAGATCATTATCTCTATTGAGAGCCAAATTTGTCAGATGAAGGCGTTATAAAACACATCAAAAAAGAAAAAACATTTTAATAATTGAGAAAAACATACTGAGCTCTATTTTTTTTCCAGAGTCAGTCTCCTGGTCCAGACAATGGTATCTTTCTGTGAATATTAGAGAAAACCTGCCTGTAAGTTTGGACAGTGGAATAGTCTGCTACATGACATATAGGATTTTTTCAGCCACCCATAAGAAAGATGGCTTTCTGCCAAACCCTCAAGGATTTGCCCATGGAAGTTCTGGTCTCATGATGTTCTCAGGCACCTTGCAGGGACTTAGAGCCTTTCACCAGGGAACAATGAATGAGTGCCCACTAAAACATGATCTTCTCTTCCACTTTTCAGAAGCAAACACAATGGTCTTCAGTACAAAGGAGGAAACATTTACCAGCAAAACCCTCAGGTTTCTGGGTAGCAGCAAACATGACTAATTGCTCAGGCTTGCAAGACACAAACCACAGGCTGCTGGATACCAATTCATTTTGAAAAATCCAAATTAACTGAACTGTACACTGGAAAATTGGACCTCCTCTATTTCTACAGAGTCATCAATCATTCCCTGACAAGTTCCTCATGTGCATGCAACCCAGAGCAGCACTGCCTTTTTCTCCAGCTTCATCCTATTTCTACCCATTCTTTTTGCCAGTTTCCCTATCTTTTGCTACTTTTGACTGTCCCTCCAGCACAAGTCTTCTGTGTTCTGAACTTCCATTCATTTTTTTGGAGATAGTGACTTACTTGAATCTCACTCCTGTCTCCCACCTACAAATTCTTCTTCATATTTCTCTGGTTACTAGTTAAACTCAACCTTATTTCCCATCATTTGGATTGCTTTTAATCAGCCAGTGTTAATGGGTTATGGTCAGCTTATCCAGGGAGAACCTTTCTGGCCTTTTGTCTGTCACTAGTCATAACACTTTCCATTTAGTGGGTCACACATCATGTCACTCAATGTCACTACCACACAATCACTGGAATCAGGACCTCAGATTGCTTTTAAGAGCAATCTCTGTGAAAAATATGTAGCATCATTCATCCTTCACTAGAGAACAGGTTTCTGTTTTGGGAAAGAGGAAGGGAAATGTTGCAAATGTACAGAATTAAATCCTCATGTCATTTAACATAAATCCTCTTAGTGATTATAAATGTGTATGACTAGCTGACCCATTTTACAGCAACCTGTTCTAATTTTAATGTAATTTCTCATTCTATTAATCAAAATTTCTTGTTCATTTTTTTAAGTCCTAATCACCAGGGGTTATATTGCGTAGAATGGGAAAATTTTCCTAGGTCACTAGTAATCTCTGCAAATAAGTGTGCTGAAAACACTACACAGTATCTTAACAGCTTTTGCATAAAATAAATTGGTATTAAAACCTGGAGATTAATGTTTGTACAATGGCTAGTGCAAATGGTATAATATCTTGCTCCCAGCTTGTGCTTGCCTACACAAAACATCTGCTATCAGTGATTTCTCCCAGTGACTAAGGCAGACTACACAAATCCTTCCTGAAGCATTGCACCCTGGAGAGTAAGTCTTATACTGTATCACTATTTGATCTAATTTTCTCCTAGGAATAACCAAATACCACACTCATGCCTGGAACCTCAGTAGGTCACACCTCTTTTCCACGAGACAATGCATCCTTTAAAGAAGATGCATCAAAGCTGTTCAGGTGAGAAAATCAGAGGATCCTGTTTCTTTTTCATGTGGGAGCACATGGTAAGCCCTAATGTAAGCTCCAGAGAACAGAAAATTAAGGAAAGTTGAGATAAATGCTTTAACTGTGGCAGAGAAGGAGAAAACTAACTTCATATGAATTATACTGCTGTCCCTGTGGTAATTTTTATGCTTTGCTTAGAGGATGGCACATTCTTCTTGTGGCTGAGGAAGTCTGCTGCGGGCTGAGTGGGTTGCTCTGAACTTCTGTAGGAAGTGAAAGTGCAAAGGCCCAAGTCCATGGAGACAGAGCACAGAAGAGACTTTCCACCTGGAGAGAGGAGAAGGAGACCAGCATGGCATCAGGCTGAGCTCTCTGAGGAGCTGGCCCAGCCAGCACAAACCTACAGTGAGTCAGACTCATGGCAGTATGGCACAGAGCCTGGCACAATGATCCCTCCAAATCTGAGAAGCCTGGCCAAACAGAGACACCTCTTTCCTCCATTTGTCAACATCCATTAAGTGCAGGTCTGAGTAGCTGGACTAGTAGTGGATATATTGATACATACACAAATATCTCAGGTGAGCCATGAAATTTTCCTTAAGGTGCCCTGATGACAAACCTGAGTCACATACAGCACAAGAAAACCACAGCCCACATGGCAGAATGCTGATTTTGTTAAAAAAACACCAAAGGACAGCTCAATACAAAGCGCCAATGTGACTGGCATGCACATGGCCACCTTTAAACATATACAGACACACAGACATACATCTCCCCATCTTGTGGGGAAGCTGTCCCAAGCTTTGCACTTGAAAACCACATGGATGTATTTTGCAAATCACATTTGCTACTTGGAAGTGGTGTCTTGGATGACCACCATTGCTTTTCATCCTCTTGAAGCACTGACGCTCACAAAAGCAAAGACAGCAGTTTTGTTAAATGTGTTTCTGCATTGCTTCCGTCACTGGCTGACTCACTGTTTTGAAGGTCACTGTTTTCAAGAGATGACTACATGAGATTTATGTATCAAAGCTCCTTCCAGATGGTTCATGAGGGCTCTCATGAACTATCAAAGAGTAAAATCATCCCTATGACACAGAGTGTATAAATGACCTTCCTTATTTGTCTTCTTTGAGATAAGGCCAAGCCTAATCCAATCTTTCAGCAACTCTTTCAGGTCATTACCATGTGCTTCAGGAAGGTACAGTAAGTACCTTTTCATAAAGTGGTTCAGTACAAAATGTGACACATTGTTTTCCAGTGAGTTTTCCTAATAGCTTTTCCTATCAGGGCTGTCTAAGATGAAAAGCAAAGTGAAGCATTAGGCCTGGTAACTCAGTAACCTGCTACATAACGCATTTGTCTTAGATAAGGGAGCAAACTAAGTGAATTGGGTTTTTTCTCTCCCTTCCTGCAAACTCTACTGTTTGCAGCCTGTGACTAGGCAAACTGCCTCCAATGCTGTGTGCCACAGCTGGCCCCTCTTGTGAAATTCACAGGGGCATCATACACAAAAACCAGAGCAGTATTTTCAGGAATTAAACTTCCTAGTATCTTTCACTTCTCCTTACTGTTTATCATTTTGCCTGCATTTGATGCAGTAATTTTTCCAAGATTCGTTTTCAGCTCAGTTACACTGCTACCTGGCCCAGCAACCACTGTCACTACTTGAACTACAAGGCAGTTTAAGGGCACACATGGCACACCTGGCTTATTGGCAGAAGGGTGACAGTCCCTTCTCATTACAGCACGTGTCTGCAGGAGAACTGAATGGGCTCCTCAAACAATAGCCATATCCTTTGGGACAGCAGAAGCAGTGGTGCTTTCTAGCCTATAAAACCTTGGACAACTTTAAGAAATGCACATGAGTAAGGTGAATGTAAGCTAATATGGACAGATAATAAACAAATTGCTATTAGGAGACTGCTTGGCCATAACTTTGTTAGTTCTCCAAAGACAGCCTCTAGGGTCTGCCTGGGCAGTGCAGTTGCAGCAGGATTTATTGCATTTTCTTCTTACATGCATTTCCTGATTTCTGCTGGCCCTAGATTCTGAAGCCTAAAATCTTATTTATTTTAGACAAGCTCAGCCTTATTGAAGCTTGCTGCTCAGCAGGTCTGTCCCCACAAGCAGCACAAGAACTACTCTGTGGGTTTCTAGGTGACAGCAAGACAATTATGTAGGTTAGAAAGGAAAGAAACCCAAATTAAACAATTGAAACAGGTCAAATAAGGACATGAAGCCTCTAATCAGTGTCTATGAGATCGCAGTGAAAACACATACATGTACATCTATTTATACCCATCTATATTAACTGGCAGAATATACTGAGCAGAAACAATTTTTCTTTAGTACTGTGGAGGAAGCCAATATGAAGCAAGAAATAAATAATCCTTAGAGTGACCTTCTGGGCTGATGTATGCTGCAGACATTTCCCAAAGCTGATGGAGACAGCATGATTAATTTTCATAAATTATTGAACCAAAACCAACTTTCAGCATCTAGAAATACATATCACGCTGATAACTGTTGCATTATTCACCATACACAGCCTGATTGTAAACCTTTTTGCCAAGTAGTGAGTCAAATGTTTACTCATGGCAGTAAGGACATGCACACCTATAGACAGAGCTGCAGGATTTTTTGTTCATATCCTAATAGAGGTACGACATGTTTATTATTTACTGCTGGCTTGGTTTGCAAGATTCATTTGCACTTTAAATGGTGACATCCCCATTCAGTGTGTGTTCTAAACACTCCTGTTCTGTGAATGTTCTTTGGGGGGCCAAGTCCAGTGTCCTGGCTCCTGTTCATACTGCTTGCTTGCTATTTTAGGCCACACATGAAAAATCTGAAAAATAAGTTTTCCTCTGCCCTGGCCGAAGGCAATATACACCTTCATAATTCATTCTTCTTGAGTTCATCTGGGCAAATGGTATCACAGACAGGCTGCAGAGCAGAATTTACCCAGCCACAAATGCAGAAAGAAGCGCCATATAGGACAAATCAGGAGGGAAGGATATGGAAAAGGGGCCAGCAGAAGAATAAATATATTTTGGAGAGGATTTGCAGAGTATATATGTGCCATCAAGTCATTAATATTTGATCAAATGTTTTTTGAGATTTGTTTGCATACCTTTCATTAGCACTTCTGTTCCTCAACACATTTTGCAGTCAGGTTCACTTCCAATAACACAATTCCTATTACAATGCCACGGCACCTAGTAATATTTTTACTGAGAAATGGAAAATGTTTCACCTGGAAACCTGAGTTTTTCACATTCAGGGAACAATAAAGCCCAGGATAAACTTTAAATGTAACTTTTTTTTTTTTTTTTCAAAAGCAAGTCAAAATTGCAGAGGAAATATTTTTGTCAAGTCCAGAACTCCGTAGAACAGTTTCAGCAGATATTTTCTGACATGTTGACTGGTAATCTCCTTGAAACCTCATCTCATTTAATATCAAGCTCAGAGTTTTGCTTCAAATCTAACTGTAACTATCATCCAACTGATGTTATTTAAATGGCTTTGTCATAGCAGAGGCCAAGCAAATTAACTTCTTTTACTTTTAAATGTTTTCTTTCCAAAGATATTCTGCACCTGTGATGTTTTGACTCTTTGTCATGCTTTGCTGTCATATCTGGTTACTTGCAATATCAAAACTGTGAAATTCAGGGACTGCCTGTATTTATACCTTTGTATAGACATGGGAGGGGACCTAGAAAAAACAAATATCACTTAAATGGTGGGTCACTTGAGAACAATAAAACCAGCATATAGACATTAGCACTATTTTGGCTATATTCAGAAGTAAAAAATTGCTATTTCTTTACATATAGATCCAGAAAGAAGGTGATCCCAGGTATATGGTTAAGATATTGGCCACTGACTTAAACTGGAGGTCATCTAAGATAATCTGCATTTTTCAAAGCCATAAAACTAATAATGGAAAAATACTAACAAAAGCTAAAACAACAAAATGTTTATTGGGGCCAGGGAATAGGAGCCTTCATACCATCTGCATCTTACACTACATGAGGAAAGTAAACATACTGTCTTTACATAGATACACCCTTCTATCCTCTCCCCAGCTTTCATCTTTCTCCTACAGCATCCCTTGCAGCCCCCAGCCCCCTTGCCTGGCTGCACGGAGTTCCCTCCCCTCCCAGAAGGGAGGGAGGGTTGCAGAGCTCAGCCATGCCTGGGGGATCACCCCTCCCTCCCTGCTTGCCTCCTGCCAGCAGCAAGTCCTTCAGCTGCACCACCAGCCCCAGGAGAAACTGATGTCTTCATTAAGAAGTCCTGCTCTCCACATAATATCTACAAACAGAATCTTCTTTTAACCAATTTGACTGTGAAATAAACATTTTATAGATGTAGGGTAATACAGATTACCCATAGGGAAAAGCCAGTTGATTGGTCCAATGCAGCTGCAGGCTCATTGTCCACTTACAAACACTCCAATTGCCCTTACATATCAATATTCATTTCAGAGTTATTAAATTTATTATATTTTTCAACAGAAGTGTAAAACTGATTTGCTATGGAAGACATTTCTGACACTGGAAAACAAGTAAAAAACCAGAGTGAGTTGCAGCCACAGCTGGAAGGGATCAGTCCCTTGAAGCATGGTTCTGAAACAACAGCCTGAATTACAGGCAGAAATTATATTTTACTTCTGTGACTTATTTACACCATTTCTCTTTCTTCCTAATATTTAGTTAAACTAATCTTTCTCTGAGGGGGTCTGCACTGAGTCTGGAAAACTGAAGTCTAAAACTCTGTTTCAGGAAATGGAAGAAAGATTTCTAGAACCGGAAAAATTGCTGGGTGACTTTCAAGGCTTTCTGAGAAGCCTTTGAGTAAGCCTCATTTATAATTTTAAGGCAATCTAGTGGCAGGAAGGGGATCCCTGTGGAGACAACAAACAGCCAAGAGCAACACTTTGAAGTCTGAAATGGGATTGTGCTGGGAGAGACAGTGATTACCTTACACCAAGGAGGAATCAAGGTGTGAGTGTGCAGCAACAGTACCCCTCCATTAACTTCAGTTAGAGCTTTCCAGTAGCATATGACTTCAAAAACTTCAGCTTGGCTTTTAGATTGAGTTTGCATCACTAGCTGGTGACTTTCCTTTAGCCTGTAGGCTGGCACTCTGAGTACATGTATTAGTATGGAAGGCTGTAGCATAAAATCTCACAAGCAGCATTCTACTGCTGCAGGAGCAGCAATCACAAGTGCCAGCGGCAGACTTTTCCCCCATCCCCAACCCAGAAACACATTAGCTGTGACTGACAGCCCTTAAAACTCCCAGGGCCACAGTTAACAGTTGGATTACTGGATCTCAGATCTTCTGACCTTTTCATTGAAGTGTCTGTATTGGTTTAACATCTTTGATTAGGTTTACGAGTTGTTATTGATGTAGCTGCTTTTGTATGTGCTGTACAGATGATCATCCTTTTTACTGTTTATTCTCTGTCTTAACAAGATTAACCTACATAAGGATAAACTACACTGCTAAATAGGTAACTTACTACTAAATAGGTAAGTTTTCCTACTAGTATGCTTTCAGCTGATTGAACAAGAGCAGAAAAAATAAAGCTAACTACTTTTAAGTGTAGATCATCATCACTGGTGCTGATTAACGCGAGGGCCTTTTACGTTCATAATGCTCAATATGAGCACCTCCTACTCCCACTTGAGTTTAGCTTTATATTTTTTCCTAAGCTGGTTCTATGATTGTATCTGCAGCCTTGGGCAAATGTAGCCTGCCTTTTGCATAGCACAGATCATGAAAAATCAGAGTCATTCCCATTTCAAGACTTGCAATTACTGCTAAACTACTAATATGACAAAGAATCTCATGACAAAGAATCATACTCCTCAACAATTTGTTCTAAAGGCAAATTCCTTTGCTGAAAAAGAGTTGTAATTTTAATTTTATTTTGGATATCTGGCACCATGTTCCAACCACTAGACCTCCATTATATTCCTGCCTGCTAGATTAAGCAATATGTAGTATCTGATGTGTTCATTTTCTTCATTTATGGTCCAAGATCAAGTTGCTTGGGGTTAAAAAAGGCAGGCATTTCCATTTATCAGAAGCACTGACAGAATTTCTTTTTGGCTGCCTTCCCTTCCCTCTCTGCATTATTTTACTTTTTTCTGGTCAAGTCACTCATCCATAACTCAGTTTCCATTAAACATTCAGCGCACGGTTTGTTCGTGTCAGCTGGGTCAACTGCAGCGCTGAACAATGGCCCTAGTGCGCCTTCCAGGACTTCTCAGCAAGGAGATGCCCATGGAATTGCTTTTGTGTACACATCACACAAAAGGACAAATGCTTGATCACAACAATAGACTCAAAAGAAAACAGAAATAAAAGGACACAGGAGCAGCATTTACCCAGCAGCCAAAGGAAAGGGGAATTAATCCACTGTTGGAAAGACTGCTGGACCAGTTTGCTGTGAAGCAAAGTAACTTAGCAGGGAAAGACCCAGCAGCTATGCAAAATGCCCTGGTTTGGCATTCCAGTCTTCAAACATAACCCCATCCCAACCTTGGAGACAAGCTCCTGGGTGCCCTACCATTTGACTGACTGTCTTGACACCACTGCAGGATGGCATCACTATTTGACTCCGTCCAGAAACAGCCAAATACCAACTGAACTGTCTGAGCAGGGTCCTCTCACATCCCTATGACTTGACTGTGTGGACAAACATGATCTTATCACCAGTGTTGCCAGCTAACCAAACCTTGGACACCGAGTTCAGTGAACAGCACCCAAAATAGAATGCAGGTCCTTTCTCTTTACAGCCCAGCAGTCACTGTGGTTTACTGGAGCACAAAGATTCATCACGCCTCTGCTGAAGGAGAAGGCACCGGGAGAGTGGATATTCAGAGCCATCTTTTTCAGACACTATGCAAATTCCCACTTGTTTAACAGAAAACATTTCAATTTAATTTTAAACTTTCTGTGAACAATACCCAAACTTCATGCTACCATCAGCTAACCAGGAAAATAGGGAAAGTCTATTGAAAGGCAGCTGAAGATATTGTCACTCTACCCATCAGCTGGACTTGAATATCATGCAGAACTCAAGAGTTTAGTTGGTAAAAAATTTGAAACAGATTTGAAAAATGAATCTGTCAAAAACCCCAAGCAAATACAAATAGTAGAAATATGACAGCAGAAAAAAACTCCTTTATTGAAGTGGTGGCCAAATACTCTTGGGCTAAGCAAATGAGTTATTGCTGAAGGTTAAACTAGCTTTCAAAGTGCACTTACCACTTTATCACAAACCAAACCTCCACTTCCTATATCTGGTTATCTGAAGGGAACATGTCTGCATGCTTGAATATTTTTTCTCGTTGGGAGCCATGTGGCCCAGACCTTTCCTCCTCTCTTTCCCCAGGCTGTAACACTGGAGTTTTCTGTCATGTTTGTCCACTCCAATGGCCTTGAAACACAGCTAGATAGGATCACTGCCCAAAGGGTTATTTCTAGAATGGTGGGACAGAGGCCACCTCTTCTGCCCCCTCGGCTGGTGACTGTAGTGAGCAGTGCCTCAGCAGGGGACAGCGCAGCCTCTGAGGCACTGGGGAAACTGGTGATCGTGCCACAGTGCCAGCAGCAGCTCTGTGGTGTGAAATGGAAGCGTATCACCTCATACAGACTGAAAAACACTTTTCAGGTAAGTGCTCCAGGTAAATCTTTCGCTAATGTCTATTCTTCTTGGTATTCTGCTTTATTAAATGTCTCAGATTTCTGAAACTGAATGCAAAACTATCCTCTCAATGACTGCAGAGAAGTAAAATGCTACAGCTACTCCATTTTAGGATGACTCAGTTTTTCATGTCTTCAGCTCTATGGTTTTATTACTGCAGAACCTGATTTGGCTGCCTCTGTTTCAAATGAGCACAAGACATACAGTAATTGAAGACATACTGTGTCTGCTCCAAAGATCTATGTACAGAGACTTTAAATAAATCCTGATTTAAGAAAGCCATAAGAGAGAATGTCATGATTCTTCAGCCAATAAAAACAACACAGATAATACAATTAGCTGGCTGGTCTGGAAAATTATAATGTTGATGTGCTCTAATGAAAAGAAACAGAGACAATGCTTGCTCTGCTGGCTGAGTGGCCTGATTGCTGCTCCAGCTTGGTTCAGAGAGGCAGCTCCATCTTCAAGAGGCTGACTTGTCCAGTCACTTGCATGCCAACAGACACAAGCTTTTCTGGTTCTGCTCTACCATACCCAACTCTGGAATCTGAGACCTAGAAAAGAAATAAACCACCAAAGCCTGCTGATGGTTTCACAGAAATACAATTTTGTTCTGCAGAGAGGAATGCATCCACATCCAGTTGAGCAACAGCTTGGAACTAAGAGAGCATTTTAAAGAATATTGTTAGCAATACAAAAGTCAGAAAAGTACCTCCAACTTCTTACAGTAACAGCTCTATGTTATCCCTTTTCAAGTCACAGCATCACCTGGGGGTTTTTTGGGGGTTTTTTGGGTTTTTTTTTGGTGATGTACATGATTTTACTCCCTTGGATATATCTTCTTGATACAGCCTTATATATCATCTATATCTATATAATCTATAACTATCTTTATCTATATCTGCATCTAAATCTATATATCTCCTGTACCACACAGAATTCTACACAAAAGAAAGAAGCTAAGTTTTGCATAGGAACAAAGGATATTTTTGATAATTTTCCCTTCAAATACAAGTGGAGTAAAATATAGTTAATTTCCCAATGATTCGAGCACATAAATGTACCAGTTCAGGCCCAGGATAGCTGAGCATATGCACATATCCCACTAATGTCAATTAAATAGAAATCCACCCATGGCACAAGCTGATTGCACCAAGAATCCTTAGAACTGCTTCAGGAGCAGAAAGGAAGTTTTGGACTCCAAAGCAGCTTAGAGTAAATGAGGACTAAGTAATAAAATTTATTTGACATGGGTGTCTTACAACCATAAAAACAGCTGGGACTGCTGCATTAAAAGGTAAGAAATAACAGGGGGGGTGGGGGGGTGGGGAAGCAAGCATAACATTCCTTGGAGAAAGTAAATTGGGACATCTGTATCAAACCTCTGTAGCAAGAGTACTTCTGTTTTCTGCTATCTGAAAGGTTACCACCTGTATTTTCATCCTACTTCCTATGGTCCCTAGCAATTAAGTGCTGAAATATTTCTGTGTAGTTATTTCCAAGTGTGATTTCCAATTCCTGTCACAGTTATTAATAAATGGTGATTTGAACCTCTACAGTATAAGTTGCAGTTATTCTTATTTTCCAGAGGTTATGCCACAACAATACTAATAGCATAATGGCTATAAATATAGTAGCATAACAGCTGATATGGTGGTAATTATGCCACCTGCAGCATCTCTGTATACTCTCTCATCTTTTCATTGCCCCAGGCAAAGCTCAGATTTGCCATCCTTTCCATCTCAAAGCACAAATTCAGGCAGAGAAAAGAGGCTCAGCAATAAAAAAGCTGTTGTTGTTTAATCTAAATCACAATGAAGTCTCTAATTGTAGCCCAGGGAAGAGTCTTTTAAGTAAGCCCACATGTATTAGAAGCAAATGTTTAAGATGCAAATGGGATATCAGTCAATAGTTTTTCAAAATAGCTCATGTTAAAAAAATTTACTACATATAACACAGAAAGCATCATTAAAAACCATTCACCTGCCATGAGCAGAAAAATCAGATGCTCCTTTGTCTGCCCTCTCTGATGCAACCAGCACAGTCCCCTGAGTCTTTCTGTAATCCCCTAGTCAAATTCCAGTAAATTTTTAAGTACCTATTTTTTACAAGACAAGAAACTGATACAGGCTCCAGGAATTTCTTTGCTAAATCATCTCTGTTTTTAAAATGTACTAACTCAAGTTTTGCTTACCTCAATCAGAGATGGCAGCAGCAACCATGCTATGTGTAAGCATTTCCACTTAAATCTCTGCTAAGACATATTAATGGAGGCTCAGTAGCAATAAAACTTATTGTCCTTGCTCCCCATTAAAAAAATACCATCTAACTCCTTCCCATCTAGGTTGGGTTGACCCTGGCTGGATGTCAGCTGCTCACCGAAGCCATTCTGTCACTCCCCTCCTCTGACAGCCTGGGGAGAAAAAACATAATGAAAGGCTTCTGGGTTGAGATAAGGACAAGGAGAGATTGTTCACCTATTAATTACTGTCATGGACAAAACAGACTCAGCTTGGGTAAAATAAATTTCTTACCAACCAGGACTAGGGAAATGAGAAATTAAAAACAAATCTTTAAAAACCCCACCTTCTCTCAGCCCTTCGTCATGGTGCTACCTTCTTCAGGGAGGAATCCTTCAGGCACAGCCTGCTCTAGCCTGGTACCCTCATGGGGCCACAAAACCTGCCAGGAAAGCTGCTCTAGTGGGAGCTCCTCCCTCCATGGGGCCACAGGTCCTGCCAGGACCCGGCTCCAGTGTGGAATTCCCATGGGCTTGCAGCCACCTTTGGGCATCCATTTGTTCCAGTGTGGGCTCCTCAAGGGGTTGCAGGTGGAGCTATGCTCTGCCTTGGATCTCCTTGGGCTGCAGGGGCACAGCTGCTTCACCATGGTCTGCACCACAGGCTGCAGGGGGACTTCAGCTCCAGCATGTGGAGCACCTCCTGCCCTCCTTCTTCACAGCCTCAATCCTCTTTTCTCTGGCTGTAGCTGCTGTTGCTTGGTATGGCTTTTTTCCTTTATTAAATATGTTATCCCAGATGTGCTATCATCATCAGCCTTGTCCAGCAGGAAGTCCATCTTGGAGCTGGCTGGCACAGTCTCTGTCAGATATGTTGGGAAGTTCCTGGCATCTTCTCACAGAATCCAACCCTACCCTCCTCCTGCTACCAAAAACTTGCCATAGCCTTTCCTATGAAAAAATGCCTCATACAAAGGTTTGTGGTTTTTGCTTTCTCTGTTTTTTATGAAAGACTGGCATTATAAAGATGAGTATCCCTTAGCTATAGAAAATGAAAGAGTTATGTAGCTCTGAAGAAACAGGACCAGGATAGGGTGTATAACTGTCAGCTTGAAATACTAAACAGCACTGGGGTGCTTCCAGTACAGATTCACTGCATCTCAGTAACAGATCACATTGTTCTGCAGTATCACTTCCGTGACTGGAAATTATCATCACCAAGACCAACTCAGGTTCTGTAAAAACATCGAGTTAAAACAGATATTATACCTGAAATAAAACTCAAGGTCACACTGTAAACACACATTAGTGCACCACATATACCCCACATTTGCTGCCCAAATACCAATTTTCTTATGTTTATATATTCTGATTTAAATGTCACAGTAATGACACTGTAGTTATAGAAATAGTCAACAGGCCAAGTCTGTTTTAATTACAATTACAGATTAGAGTCTAATTCCTAGTCCTTCCTTTCACATCCTTTTATTCCCATGCCAAAGAAAATGCGTAGTGAGGCATTTATGTGTACATATTATCCTCCGGATTACATGTCTAGCCTAATAAATTCATTAACAAGACAAGTAGTACAAATGTTGGCTCTGCATCTCTTTCACTAAAGCTCATTATTTCCTTTTCTTCCTTACTTAATTTGTCTGTGTTGGAATGCATTCAGCATTTTTGCTGTTTTCAGACACCAATAAAATGGTGGGCTGGACACGTACACCAGTGCTGACAGCCAGGAGCAGTACTATTGCTCTGCTTATGCATCCTTCCTGAATGGGAAAACTGGGTCACCTGATAGTCCAGATTCTCCACGTGACAAGCACAGGGCAGGATGGGTGGAAGAAGGCCAGCATAGTGCTTCTTCAGCAGAACAAATAAAGAAGAAACCAATATGTGCAAATATACGCGTGCTTCAAAATTGTGAAATAAATTACAAGGGGAACCTCTCAGAAGTGAGGAAAAGAATGAAGAGGAAAAAAGAAACAGTAAATCTAAGCTTTACAAAGGAAAATAAAACCAAACCAACAAACATACAAAGAAAACCACCAAAGAGACCCCCAAGAAACCATGTGAGAGTAAATGCCTATAATCTAAGTTTCAGCCAAAATAAAACTTTTTGTTTTGCCATAAACTAGGTTCAGCCACTTTCCTCACAGAAAGGTTGTGTATCATGCCTTGGGTCCAGCAATGGCAGACCTACCCATGTAAAGAGCAGTGATGATGAGGATTTTACCCACCCCTGTAGTCTAATTACTTAACTGTGATCCAGGCATCAGTATGGCAACACTGCTGAATGCAAAGCCAAAAACCAGAGAGAATACTATTCAAAAGTTAAGACACTTATATTTTGACTGTTCTTTTCTTTGGAAACAATGGAAAATATTCCTTCTTCCTTAGAGATCTGCAAAAGTCCCAGGAAAACCCAAGAAAATCAGCCCAAATTCAGTGTTGATCCTGTTGTGAGCAAGAGGCTGGACTAGAGGATCTTCCAGCCTCACCAATCCAATGACTGATTTTTGTGAACTGCCTTTCTACAACCCTGAATAGCCTTTAAAACTGCTTTCAGAACAGCAGAAACATCTAGAATTCATTGGAAAATCAGCACTTCATAAAGTTGCAGCTATCTGTACACTGCCCAATTCCTCATCTAGCAAACCAGTGGCTGATGCTGCCTCACACCGTGCCACATCCGCCCCCACTTCTCTACCACCTTGGAAGAACGAGGTGCCTTCTTCCAAACTCGTTAAATGACAGGCATCATTCCAGCCAATTCAGTTAAAATACCACAAAGTTGCATGTTGATTAAAATCACACACTTCAATGATGTTTAATGGGCTGGTGGATTATTTTTATAAATCTATGGCAGATCAAACAACTACAATTACACCCAAATGGGTACATGTGTACATACATACATAAAGCCAGTTTTAATAAATACAAATTTTCAAATATATTATCAATTTATATGTACAGAAGGCTGTAGTTTGGCCTTCTGGGATACTAACATTCTCCTTTATTAACTTTTTAACCACATGAGGACTCCATTTTATATGCAAGCACTAATACATGAATCCATAAATACTACCAATATTTAATTTTCTACAAAGTATTTATAAATTACATCAAGTCAGGACAGCCTTGGGTAGACAGGGCATGTCACAGAAGTACACAACTCAGACTTTAAAAATAATCCCCATTCATTTCAGAAACAGTACATTTAAGAAATACTTGACCTGTGCACCCACAGACTCCATAAATAGTTTTGTGGATAATAAATTATCCACAAAATAAGTTAATACTAAATAATTAGTATTGTGCAACCAAACTCACAATACCTACAGGTTTCAAAGTGCTTAGCAAGACAATAGAAGATTATGGTTCCCATTTCACAATGGGAACAGCTGAAACAGAAAACTCAGGTGGCTTGTCTGAAAACTTACTGAAAATCATTGTCACAAATGTGGAAAAATGCCTAAGAATCCCAACTCTCAAGCCAGTCTTGAGCCACAAATGACTTCACTGGGACTAAATCTATAAACAAAATCTGAGACTAAAAAACAACTTGGTTCTTTCAGCTCAAATAAGGAACAAAGATTTCTCATTGATATATGGTCATTACTACAGCAATCTGTAGATCAGTAAGACCAGATACAGATATCCCAAAGTCACTCATGGGGAAAGGTCCCTTAATAAAAGACAGATGGCTAGAAAGAAGACAATGGCATGGAGAAAGCTAAACCCCGAGATCCACTGGAACCACCAAAACTGAACTTGTGGCAGAGCAGCACTCCAGGGAAACCCCCAGAATGCCAGCAGCATTTCTGAGTTGCAGAAGTTTCTGCAGAGACCACTGCACTTGCAAACACTTCCCTCATGCTGGAGTGTGGGAAGCCCAGCGGTGAGGAGGCTCCTGAGCCATTCCGCTGCTGGCAGCCTGGCAGGGCCATGGCAAGCAGGGGCTGTAGGAGAACTCTAGCTCCACAGCTGAACAGGGCCAATTCAGGCACCTGTCAGCCTGGGATCATGGTAGTGCACAGCCACAAGACTTGCAAAGAAACCACTTAATGCAGGGTCTTCTGTAATATGGCTATTCTTATGATTACTGCTCAACTTTGTGTGTTCAACATTCAACAAAGCACCACACTGCTGAACACCAACTGGAAACAGCTCTGTGTGTAGGGATACTGTCTCAAGAGGACTGGGATTTCACATGAAGATATTCCTAGAGGCAGATAGAAATGAAGATTGACCTCTTTTGGCACAAATACCTCCCTCACGTGGCTGCAGAGACTGCCCTTAGGGCAGGCATGTATCCTGCCTTTGGAGAAAACAAAACTGTGTGCACTCAACAGTGCACAACGATTTCAACCAACTTTCACTGCTTGTGAAACCCACAGTGTTGGCACAGCACCTGACCACATGCTTTGTAGAAGGAAAAGCAACACCCAGGTTAGCTGGGAGAAGAGAACAATGGTACACAAAATGCAGTATACAGGGATCTTCTTTCCCTTATATCATCCAGTCATATCCACATTGCAAAGATCTATGCAGCTCCCACAGATGAGAAGTGTGGAACTTCAGGTGGGGTCACATGGCTCATTTGGTGTTCCTGCTGATCTCTTGGTTTTTGCTGTGAGATGGGCACTTTCAGTTTTCCTGAGGTAGCAGATACAGAGGTCTTCCCTTTATTCCTTTAATAAAAGCAAAAGTGAAGGAAAGGAGGAGAGGCAGACAGAAGTGCTGAAGTTTCTCATAAAAGATACACACTTGAAGTAAAATACATTTCTGAAATACTCCACTGGGACAGAGAGCACAAGAGCCTCCAAAGGCAAACTTCACCATCTCAGAATCACCCTGAAGATAATTACAGTTTAATGTGGCAAAACAGTTAATCAGCGAGAAATTACTTTACATAAATAACTAGCCAGGCACCTGGCTCTGCAGGGCCCAGGGCGTTATCCAGAATGGACTTTTTCCTCACTGCCATCCTGCAGCAGGTCAAGGCAGCAGGACTGCAGGTGCTCTGCACACAGCAGGGACAGCAGAGAACACAGCACTGCTATGTCAAGGCATTCGTAGAACTTAAGTGCAGAAAGTGCTCATCAGAGGACAAATGTACCCACTCCTTCTGTCGTTCTGCCACCTTTTCTGCCAAGCACTTTACCAGGACAGGATCTACTTTGGAGTCAATCTTGTTGGCAAACCAGTGTCCGTAATTCAGAAGCCACCTTAATTCTCCAGCCCCATAGATGCAGACACTGCGAAGGTGGGTACCAGTGCATGGAGGATACAAATAGTCTTCAAGATAATTCCATTTCACCAGACGAGTTTTGCTTTGTAAGTCTGTTACATCCTGGGATGACCTTGGAACTTCCCCAGGGACCCCGGGGACACGTACAAGAGTGGCCCAGAAATGTTCATCTGGAGAGTATGTGTCCCTTGACCACTCAAAAAAATCTTTTGCAAGTGAGCTTTCAAGGGTATATTGAATAAATTCTCGGCTTAAAACAAAATAGGCACTGCCTACAAATATCTCAATATCATGAGGTGGTGGATTCTTGGAAATATTGGTTTTTACAGGCATCTGCATGTATTCATAAGGCACTTTCATAAGTTCATAGTGATAAGTAAATCGTTCTCTTTTGCTACTGCTTGGCTTTGAAGTTTCCAGCATGTTTCCTCCACCAAGTTTCTTCAGTTCAGCGACCAGTTCAAAATTTGATCTCAAAGGGAAATCTTGGCCACACAAATTGATAACATACTTCCAAGGAACTGGAGAGTCCATCAAATCAGACAAACAATTGAAATCTGCTTGCAGACGTGAAATATGTGCGTAGTCCACTGTCTCCAATTTTGATGCAATGAAAATATTTGGGAAACATTTAGCTAGACTGTTCAAAGCAGATTTGAAACTTTTTGCTGCTTTTAGATCATAATGGATGCAGTAAATATTTTGACGACTGTACAATGAATGTATGAGCCTTTCTACCATTGCTGCATCTTTGTGAACAACCAAAGAATAGGCAATTGGAAAACTCTCCTCCTCTGGAGAAACAGGTTTTAGCTGGTATTTCCTAAGTGAACGATACACATGACAGTCACTTGTCATTGCTACAACATCTTCATCAGCTAAATCAACTATTTCTTTTCTTCTTATTTCTAAACTCTTGCCAATTTCATGAGGATCTTGTTCATATATAGATGAACAATTAATTTCATACTGGAACTCATTTCTAGGGTATGAATATCTGTTTCTAACATAAGAAGAAGTGCTCAAGAAGTGCTCAACTAAGTAAATGCCTCTAGAGGGAAAAAAGTGTCTTTCGACATGGAGAAGCTTCAGCAGTGCAATCAGCCACCCAGTAACACACAGAATCAAGATCTTCCTTCGTGAGGGACATTTGTAGGACCACTTGTGTCTCTTCATTCTGCAAGAAATAAAGACATAATATTACTTTAAATGAAAAATCATCTCTGAAATCATCAGAGACCATTCCAACCTCTAAGAAAGATAAGTGCACACCAGGCTGTCTACAGCATAAATACCACCTTATTAGGAAGGCCACTGGTAATCTTTAGTTTCTTCCTAATCATAATTTTAAAATTTCATTCCCCTGAATTAGCTAAATGAAGGCAATAAACCAGATGATTTCCAGTCAAATAAGAATATCAGAACAAGACTCCCACTGTTTTTTTTTGAAATCTTTTTAAAATTTCTAATGAGCCACAAACATTACAGTCATCCATGTGAGTAGGAAAGATTGTTTATTTTCCTGAGTAACTACAAGGCATTTAATGGGAGCAGCAAAGAGATGTCTTGTAAGTCTGCAAAGAATGTGTGCCTAATGGTAGATGTTAGTATTGGTTTTTTGAAAAAGCATGAAACCGAAAGTTTTAGTATTGAAACATTGCATTCTCATTATCACAAACACTGGAGCTGGCTCTTAAAGATGGTCAAGAGAAAATTAATTTCCTTCCTATCCTGTGCCAACAAGATCTGACAAGCCCAAAGTCTCCTTTGTCTCTTCAGATTCCTTCTGGAAAATACTTCTAACTTGCCATGAAGACAGAGGTGGATAAATACCTAGCACTTTCATCCACTGGTATGAACATATAAAGGAAGTACCCTTCTGAAGGCAAAACGGGTGCAGTAGTAAGGAATAGTGCATCTGTCCTGCTCTCTGCCATGTGACACAACCTTGGATGTGACCACAAAAACACATATGGCCCCTTTTTATACAGCATGTTATTTAAAAAAATTCCTGTGTAGCACATTAACAACTGAGTCATTACCACAATAAAAGCTAAACACAGAGATCCTCTTCCACATATCTTTGCTTTACTGGCTGAGTGTAATCAGCATTGTTTCCCAAATTAAAATTAGACCAGAATCACATAACAAGTGCACCAGTAAACTTAGCTCCACTTAGCTTAAACTAAGCTCTGCTTTGTTTTTAAATTGAACAGCTTCCACTGTTTTCTTTTGAATAGAAACTTTTCAGAGTGCTTCTAGAGCCAAGAAAATGGTGGGGGCAGCAGATCTGGCTTAGATGCCTGAACATCTCACATATGTATGTAAAATGAAATACTGAGATGTGCATTCAAATATATTGCAAGACTAACTTGGGCATCTTTGGCATTCCCTTTGATGTCAGGTCTTGCAAGCTGTAGCTACATTCAAATTGCAGCTTGTCAAGGCAGAGCTTTTTCATTTGTCTCTTCTCCCTTGACTTTGCCTCTCCCTGTGCATCTTTATCCTTAATATTTCTCTTCTAGGGCAACAGAAAGAAGGAAATGTTATCTCCTGGGGGTTGCCAGGTACAGACCAGGGTCAGCCAACACATACCTATTTCGTAGAAACCAAAGCTCAGCAACTCTCAGTAGGTTTTAGAAACAGCTTCCAGGTATGCTAAAAAAGAAAGAGAAAAAAACAGATCTCATAGAATCATTGAATAGTTTGAGTTGGAAGGGACCTTAAAGATAATCTCATTCCAAAATCTCTGCCATGAGCAGGGAACCTTCTCCTAGGCTTGAATAATTCCAGGGATAGGGAATCCACAGCTTCTCTGGACAACCTGTTGCACTGCCTCATCATCTTCAAAATGAAGTGAGACATTCATATCCCTATGAAGCCAAAATCCCATATTCCCCCACAGCAAGCAGGTGCTTTACTTCATCTCTTCTTCAAATTAATCCCAGCCCAATGTCTAATCTGGGTTTCCCCTTTACCTACCTCCTTTATGTATCTGTGATCCTGGAAAAAATCACTTTTAAAAACTGTTCCTAACCAAAGGCAGGTTTTCAGTCATATGAAAAAAAAAAAGCCCTGTAGAGGGGGAAACAGGTAACATGCCCTGGCTTTTTTCTTTGGAGGGAAAAGACCTATGTGGTGTGGCCTTTCTGTGAAGCCCACCCCATGCCTCTGCCCAGTGTCCCCCTGGCTAGCAAGGACAACACCTACCGCCCCTGCCTGAACAGGGATTGCCTAAATCAAGGAGTGAATTGTCTCTTATTCTCTCCTTCAAAAAGGCGAGTCTGGACAAAGAAAAAGGAGGGGAAAAATCCAACACATTCCAAACTTCTCCCTAACCTCTCTATCTGTGTCAGCCCTGGCCAGCTTCTGCCCAGTGCCAAACATTCTGTTACTATGAAACCAAACAAAGTCATAGAATCTTAGAATGGTCCTGAGTTGGAAGGGGCCCACAAGAATCAGTGAACTACAACTCCTGGCCCAGCACCCCAAGAGTCACATCATGTACCTGAGAGCATTCTCCACCTCTGGACCATGGGAGTACTGAACTGTGTCAGGCTGGTGCTCTGTGACCCTTCCCTGGGGGGCTTCCTCCAGAGCCCAGCCACCCTCTGGGTGAAGACTCTTTTCCTTATACTTAACTTAAACTTCCCCCAACAAAACTTCAGACTGCTCCCTCGAGTCTTGCCACTGAGAAGAAATCAGTGCCTGTCCGTCTGCTTTCCCTCTCAAGGAAGCTGTAGGTCACTGTGAGGGCTCCCCTCAGTCTCCTTTGGGCTTAATAGACCAGGGGACCTCAGCTGCTCCTCATATGGCTTCCTGTTCAGATCCTTCACCATCCTTGCGACCCCTCCTCCTCCCCTATAGTTTTGTATCTCTCTTACACTGTGGCACCCAGAGCTGCCCCCAGCACTGGAGGTGAGGCTGCCCCAGTGCAGAGCACAGCAGGACAATCCCCTCCCTTGCCCAGCTGGCCATGCTGGGCCTGATGCCCCCAGGACACGGGTGGCCCTCCTGGCTGCCAGGGCACTGCTGACCAAGTTCAACCTGCCATTGACCAGGACCCACTGGTCTGCTTCCACAGGGCTGGTCTCCCAGCCTTCCGCATCCCAGTCTGTCCATACATCCAGGCTTGCCCTGTCCCAGATGCAGAATCCAGCACCTGTTTTTGTTAAACTTCATATGATTGGTGATTGCCTAGCCCTCTAATCAGTTGAGATGTCTCTGCAGGACCTCTCTGCCTTCAACAGCTCCTCCCAGTTTAGTGTCCCAGTTTATATCTTTGAGTTTATCTTGAGTTCTGTATCCAAGTCATTAGTGAAGATGTTGAGGAGCACTGGCCCTAAGATGGAGCACTGTGGAACCCCAGGAACCACAGGTGACATGTCACCAGCCTGATGTCACCCCATGCACTTAACCTTGTGTGTCTGACCCACTGCATGACATATCCAGAAGGGTCCTGTGAGAGACAGCATCAGAAGCTTTACTGAAATAAAAAAAAAGATCACATCATCAACAAGGTGAGCTACCTTGTCATAAAAGGGAATTAGTTTGTCAAGCAGGAACCTCCTGGTATGAAGCCATGCTGGCTATGACCAATGATTGCATTTTCTTTCAGGGGTTTTTCAATAACTCCCAGAATAATCTTCTCCATAACTTAACCAGGCACTGGAGTTATCAGGGTCATCCCTCTTGCCATGAAGGAATTCTTCCTCATATCCAACCTGAACCTTTCCTGGTACAACTTAAGGCCATTTCTCATCCTGTTGCTCGTTGTCTGGGAGAAGAGGCTGACCCCCATCTTGCTACAACCTTCTTTCAGGCTGTTGTAGACAGCTGTAAGGTCTCCCCTGAGCCTCCTCTTCTCCACACTAAAAAAACTCCAGCTCCTCAGCCACTCCTCATATGACTTACTTTCTGAACCCTCCATCACCTTTGTTTCCCTTCTAAATCATTTATCAGTATAAAGGTAATTTCAGCAAAACCTGCAATTTCTTGATGAACAGTGGGAAACGGAGGGATTAAATCTCTTGGGATAGAAGAGATAGGTGCCATCACACACCTCATCAGGTTTTGACTCATCTGAAAAACTTTATTTTTACCACTGCAGACTCAAAGCCCTACTCAGACATGGAGCTGTACTGTACACACCGTTCTCTCCAGAGGAACACAGAATGAATGAACAAGGCAGATGAGAACAGCAGCCTACTGCTGTCCAAAGCACCTAGCTTGGGTAGCACTGACCAGATGCTAACTCTGGTTATCTTGCCCACAAAAGCTTTTTCCTTAGGGGATGCCATAGAATACACATGCAAGGTTCCATCTTTTGTATCAAGATTTTATATTATGATCTTATATTATGAGCTTGGCATTGACATCTGGCTTTGTTCTGCAAAATATGTTACTTGTCTTTTCTACATGTGAGAAGACTCCTGAGGTACATTTGCTTGTTCCAGGACTTGAGGAGGGGAGGAGCCCCAGGTCTTCACACAGTGTAAGACTTCTATCCAGATACTCCCTGGGTTCCAGGGAGCTTCCAAGGGCTTCCACTAGCCCTTTCATGAACCTGGGCTCCCAGAGAAGTCCTCTTCTCCTGCCTCTGCACCACCCTATTAATAAACCTCACAGATTTTACCTTCTCCATGGGTGCCAAAAACAAACACATCCGCTTGTATCTGATTAACAGATCCATTATCAGTTTATTATGTCAAAAAATCTGCATTTCCCTTATCACTAGCACTAGTAATGCAAAAAAAAAAAAAAAGTAGAGGAATTGTCTCTCCCTTCACAAGGGCTGCTCACATTCAGAGAAGATGGATGAAGGTAAAGCATCCATCCCTCGAGACCAACAACAGTTCAGCCTCACAAAGACCATGACCTCATCTGCAACAGCTACTGTGTCAAATGTTTCTGAATCTGCTCAGGATTCAATTCCAAAATGAAAATGGGTGAAGTTGTCAGAAAAGGGAGGAAATCCTCTCCCCATGTCCTCAGGCTTCACATGGGAGGACTCTGACTTCATGAATGTGGTAGCTGGGAAGTGACCCAGCTAAAAGCTTCCAGTCATGAACCTCAGGCATTAATTGCAACTCTTCTGACTGACAGCAAGGCTCTAAGTGTGTCTTCTGTGATAATGAAGTTTAAAAATGTTAGGCAAGGGTAAGGTGTGCTGCTAACATCAGATGCAACCAGGCTGGAAAACCCTGAACATGCTGCTCTCTGAATCATGTGAATAACTGAACGATTTTGCATGTGATTGGCACCCCCAAAACACATGCACATTGCCTCAAGTCAATGTATGTCTTACAAACTCAATAGAAATACTTTCTGTTTCACTGTTTTCTGTTTGAACTGAACTGAGTGCTAAAAGAAATTCCATTTTGAATGAGAATGAAGTATTACAGAGGGCAGCAATCCACCTTTTGGCTTGTTTTACAGATTAGGGTATTTTCATCAAAATTAGGATAAATTAGAACAATGTTTGTTTCTTCATTTTTATCTTTTAATAACTAAAAAAAATGTTCTTTTCTGTAAAAATTTGTAAAAGCAACAGTGGGACTTCTGGCCTCCAAGGCAGACCCTAAGAAGGAGTGATGATCTGCCTACCTGAAAAAATATTCTGCTGTTTCACCTGAGTGCTCTGTAACTTTTTCTGCATTCTGATCTAAATACTCTGGCTAAGGCCACTGTGCACTATCACATATTGAGTATCAAGGTAATTGCAAAATTGAAGCTTCTGATTCCTCTATTATTTAGTTTTTATTATTAATAGTTCCATAACATTGAATACCTAAGATGCTGTGGAAACAATACCAACCAGTGTAGGCAAGGTTTAAATTGGTTTTGAGTGTGCCCAACAGAATTTTCCCTGTATTTACCAAATTAGTGAAAAGTGAACCTTATTAACTGTGCATCATCTCAGTGCTATGCAAAGAAATTCTTGTGGGCCCACTAGGGAACTGCATATCAGGGTAGTGTTGGACACCTCATACCTGTCCAGCATCTTTTCCATGGAGGGAAGAAGACCACACATACAGAAAGGGGAGAGAAGCCTTATCCACCTCCCCATAAACACACAGGAAAAAAAAATAGGAACTGCTGTTGTTTTTAATTGAAGAAGAACACAGCAGTTAGGTAAAACTCTACATTATGAGATGTGGTGGTCAAAATTGAAGAACCACGTGTGAGCACATATATTAATTCATTGGGAATAACATTTTTTACAAAATATACCTCCATTCCTTCAGGGTAAAATCATGTTTAAACTATCACTCTTACTGAGAAACTATAGACCATCATATGTTGTTTCATGGAATTATAGAAACATAGAAATACATGGCTTGCAAGGGGACTTTTAAATGTCATCTAGTCCAAATCCCCCACCATGGGTAGGAACATTTCCACTAGACTGCTTGAGGCTGTCACATAACATCTAGTCATACTTAATGTTAGGAAGCAGAACTTAATGTGGTGAATCTACCCAGACTACTTCTAGATTTGGGCTTGAAAAAAAAACCAGCAGACAACCTGTTCTGCATCCTAGTTGCTCTACTATGCATCTTGCCCAGACTAAGCATCTGATGCACTCTGCAGCTGGTGGAAAGATACCAGGAACTGCAAAGGATCAACAATTCATCCCAAAACATGAACTGTGAGATGGGCTGGACAAAGCATCCCTGGAACAACAAAGAGAAGCAACGAAAAAGCCCAGCTTTTGCACCATAAGTGCCAGCTCTGCCAACCCTGCTTGCAATGGCACAGCCTTGTTGCACCTCTAATGTGAGGAATTCCAGGGGTAGCAGTATCACACATAACCCTGATCCTCTGCCAGGAATACCCCAGCAGCTCCTCCATCCCAGAGTGGTACTCAGATGCAACGGAGAAAAGCCAAGAAGCTGCTCTGGCCAGTCCAGCCACTCAGATCCAGCTCTCTGTATGCTCTTTAGAAAAGGCTGGATTCTCCTTTCCAGCTGCCTCCAGTGGCAATCCTCACAGTTTCAGTAAAATATCTTGCATCAATTTCAGCATGTTTGTGTCCCAGAGATATGTCAAGGTAAGGAAAGTCAATGTCTCAGCTCTTTGGCCAGGAAAAGAGGCAAGCAACTTCTGCAGGGTCATGCAAGCAGCACAAGAGAGAATGTAATTCCTCTGCAACCCCAACTAATCTGAACTGCTTAACAGAAACTTTTCACAAAAGCTCTTTTACTGGAGGCCGGAAAAGTCTCTCAGCAAATCCCTCAGCATCCCATACTACTGTGTGATGCCAGTCAGAGGATTTGCAGCACTCTTAAAGCAGGAAAGTGTTCAGAAGGCACAGAGATAGTCAGTCATCAAAATTCCCAAGCCTGATGCTTATACATTGAGAATTTCAATTCTCTGACTTTGTGACATGGGGTTTCCATGCATGCCAAGTACATCATGTACTACAAAGGCAGGAGTCCAGAAAACAAATAAACAAAATCCCACTAACAAATACATACTCCAACAAATAGAGTTTAGTCCCTTCTAATTTGTGGCAATCTAGAGTTTAACAGCTTTTTTCCATTTCATATGGGAGTTTAAAGCATAGTACTACAGTGGAGAGAGGGTTAACCTTTAAACTATTGAATAACATAAAAATTAAACCCAAAGGGACAGAATTTGTGTTCGTTGGCAGGGAGAAGCACTGTAAAAGAGGGTGGAAATTTCCTGTCAGACAGGGAAACAGGAGAAACTGCATGGCACTGCAGAAAAGCTCCCATTAACAGCTCAAAATACTTCTCCATTTCCTTCACCCTACCACCAAGCTGTCTGCAGACTCTTCTCTGCCGAGCCCCACTGTAAATCACCCTCTCTAAGTCATTTCACCCTGCAAAGTCACAGCTTGTCACATCAGTAAGACCTCATCAGAGAGAGCTGCAGACCTACCTCCTGGACTGTGCTGCGGTCTCTTCTCCTCTTTAGGATGCTCTGTCTCTGGAGATCAATATGGGTACTGCCAGATCAGTGGGCAAACCAAGTCCTAGTGTCTGCTCCATCCTGCCACTGCCAGCAGCCTCCACCAGTATCAGTGCTTCACGTGCGTATGAAGTCGGACATTCAGAAGTAGTAGGGATGACATTATTTCTTGCACAAATTAAAAAAGAAAAGTGTAAAATGTTAGCTGAAAAATAGTGAACATGGAGGCTTGGTGTGTTAAGTCCCAGGGGTGGCTATGGCTGCAGTTCTGAACTAATAAGCCTCTGCTTTTTAGCTGGTTAGCTGGGAAGGTTTTATTGTTATTAAGCCGTGGAAGGCATTATCTGTATAAGAAGCATTTATTCTTGTTTACTCACATAGCATTTCTAAGCACCAAGAAGGCAGGGAGAAAGGAACACCATAAAAAGAAGAGATCACATCAAAGCAACCTAATTTCCTTCTCCAGCAGAGTAAAGAGGACTTGGGGAGAGGCAGAAAAGCACTGGGACACAAGGAGTCTGTCAAAAGCCTCACCAAGTCTGAGATGCATGTAATACTTCAGGTACCAAGACTCCAGGTGTGAGAGGCCTTGCTCCCTCCACAAATAAAATAGCTCTGACACTAAGCTAAGGCCAGAAGTTTGGGCCACTGTTATGAGACCCACAGTCCTCATGATTCTTCGTGAAATTCTCTTTAGATATGATGGCTTGCATAGCAAGTTCACCTACACATAAGTACTTCATATGGTATACAAAGTCTCCAAGGCAAGAAATAAATTTCTGGGCTATTATACCTAACTTTTCTCTGTGTTATGCTTACAAAGAAATTTGAGGAATTAAACACTGTACTATTTGTGTATACCACAAACAACTATCATCATATTTTCCCTCAAGGAAAGCACTGCAGCAGTATTCCTAAGGCATATGTAGCATTGTCCTCCTCTCCATCCACTTTTGACCAAAATACACACACCAGCCTCCTCTTCATCACCAGTCTGCCAGATGATACAGAATTATAAACTGCACTTTTGTGACTGAAGTGTCACAAGCCTGAGTGTCATAAGCCCCAACAGGGCTCTGGGTGTCACAGATTCAAGGGCTCCTCCAGTCCTGCCTTAGCTCATTGTCCCCATCATTGCAAAATTATACAGAAATATCAGTATCCAGATTCCTTCATATGGAATATTAATACTTAATATTGGCACACTCTGTTTGTATAAGATGCAATGTGGCAAGACAGTAGCTGGGTCAACTTTACCTCTTTTCTGTATGATGGGAGGGTACCATGGTCAAATATATAATGTGTTATAAATTGATTTTAAAAAAGTTAAGAAAATGGGACATTTTCTATGAGACAAAAGCTCCCAGCACATGCAAAACTGAAAGAGGTCTGCAGACAGCTATGCATCTTTTGAGTAAGATTTAGGATGCTGATTTGTCCCTGCTGGGAAATCAAGCATGAAGAAAGACCTCCCCCAGCAAACAACAATGCACCACAAAAACACACACAGGCCAACTACACTCCACAGTCAATTCAAAAGGAAAAGGTCTTTGACTGGCCCCAGGGAATCCTGCACAGGCCATGGGCTAGCTACTTGACCCACCAGACAAGCCATGCAGCAGTTGGGTATTACAACAGAGCCTGTTGCAGGAAGATGGGTGGATCTCTGACAGGCTGGTATCTACCCCTCACCTGCCTTTATCTGGGTTGGGGCAATTAAAGACCTCCTCTTTCTTCACAGTTGTCTATCTTGTACTAAAAGCAGAGTGATCTCTGCCTCGTGCCTGGTCACACTGCAAACCCTGGCGAAGCCTTCCTCGAGTGTTTCAGGGAGAGCCTGATGAGGCTTGACTTGTTGACAATTACGCAAAATGTACTCCCTTGCTGGATTCAGCACCCCGCTGTTTATGTTGCAGAAATGAGCTTTTTATGACTCATCTGGTACATTTCTTAGTTCCTTTATCAATATTTCTTGGAAGACCTCAAAAGCTGGAGTCACCATATGACTCCTGATGACTCTGTAGCTGTAACTGCCACGTAAATGCTTTAAGCTTAATTCCTCTGAACTTACCTGGACTACTCATTTCAGATACAGTCTCCTGTCTCTCAGCAAGGCCTTTATAGGATGGTCACAGCCAGCCTGTTGACTGACTAGAATAATTTGCACATATTAGGCCATAAAATAGCAGGCATAGTATAGGTTAAGAACCACAAAACTTACAGAACCTGGTACATATGCAGTTTTCAGTGTATGGATCCCTTTCTTGGGGGTCTGAATACCCAGTGTAATAACACACAGAGGTGCCAACCCAAGCAACTGAAACTTGAATGTACTCCTTATCACCATTACTGCTTTTCAGAAAGTTATAATCCTTAGGAATTACTAATTTATACTACACATATGTCAAAATGCATTAGCCAGGTTTGCTGGTAATCTTTAAATGCCTTTACAGCTGGGCAGCATACAGAAAAATACATGGGAACTGGGCCAAAACCCAACACTATCAGATGTATAAAACCAGAAACCACAGTTGTACAAATGTTGTAGCATTTCACTTCCCTTTCTATGATCATCTCAGAAAAGCTATGTGCATGAAAGAACAACCACATCATATCCATGGAGCCAATCCAGCCCAAGATGTTGTCTCATAGTAGTCAAGAGCTGATGCTTGGAAACAGGAGAAAAAATGAATACTCTTTAACATCTTCTCCACATGTCCTTTCCAGATCCATTTCCTTACAGCTTTGCAGATTTCAAAGACAGGTTACAAATGTCTGTTTCTTATGAAATTTCAAATTCTTTCATCCAGTCATTTTTGGACCTACATAAGCTTTCCGACTCGCAGACACCAGGGAGTGTGGGGGTGGGGGGGGTAACACACTGCAGCTCACTTGAGTATAGTGTAAAAACCCACTGTCTTGTACTTGTTTTCAATCTTCTGCCTCCCAGTGTCACTTGACTATTGTAATTCTCTGGCTGAAAGAAGCAAGCCGCTCTTTCCTGTTAATCACCTCCACATCAGCAGCAAGTTTATCTACCATCTCTACCCCTCAGCTGTTTCTCTCACAAATAAGCAAATGCAAAAGGATTACTACTAAGGAAATTCATTTATGCAAAAAGGCTACTATTAAGGAAACATGCCTATCTCAAAATGAAACAGGTTGGTTTATGGATTAGATATTTGGAATGAGTCAGAGGATGCTCAGTGGAGCAGATCCTTAGGTGGGACACAGTGCAAGTCCCCCATAAGGTCTTCTTTTTCTAAGCCTTATTCTAGCATTAGTAAATCTGTTCACCCAATAATAAGGGACAAGCTGCTACTGTCTCTCTTCAAGAAAAAAAGAAGTTCTGTCAGGTTCTTCCTATTGTTACTTTCTGTTTCTTCACAAGGAAAAAGAACCTCTTTCCATAATAAAGAAACAACAAAGTGTACTTGGAAATCTGAACACAGCTACATGAACATTCTGAACAATTTACTGGGAAACGAAAAAATGCCAACATCACAGCAACCCCGATTCCCCCTACCAAACCTTATTTTAAGTTGGTGTAACTGTTGATTCTGGAGAGAAGGTTACGAGGCTACGACATCTGGGTACACCGCTTACCAGCCGGGCGGCGGGCAGGTGGGTGCCCCGGTTCCGGACACCCGCACACTCTTACTGAGACGCAAAATCCCCCCGTAACTAACTTTTGTTAAAGACAAACAGCACCTTCTTACCGGAGCTCTCCCCCAGCACCGGCACCGACCCTCCTCCTGCTGCTCGGGCCGCCTCCAGCGCCGCGCCCGGCCCGGCGCTCTCTGCCCCGCGCAGCGCCGCCCGCTGCGCTCCCGCGGAGTCGCACAGTGCCGCCCTTTCCTCCTTCTCCTCCGAAACTCCGCCGCCACGGCCGAACATCCAAATTTGCGCCTACAGCGAAGCCGCCGGGAGCAGGGCGGGAGCTGCTGTCGCCCCAGCGCCGCTCCGCGAAGTTAGGGCTCAGCTTCGCGGGCCGGGACGTCTCGTTGCCGCTGTCCCGGGACGTGCCCGCCGGTCGCGCACTCACCCGAGCGGATCGCGGCCGTCCCGGGCCGGCGCCCGGCTCGGCTCCAAGGGGCGCTCTTGTGTGCGCGGGGCGTGTGATGGGTGTGCGGCACAGCATTTTCCTCCATGACGTGAAGGAAAAAAGAAGGGCAGCCGCCCGCCCCGAAACCTGGCAGGCAGCAAGAGGAGGACGAGTGGGAGGTGACGGTGAGGTCCCCGCCAGCACCTGGGAGCGGGAGGAACCCGCCGCCTCCACGCCGCCTCTCCGGCAGACGCGGCACCGACTTCCCCACGACTCCCCATCGGGGGCGGAGCGGCCGAGGAGCTTCCCAAATACTACAGCCGGCTCGACCGGGCGGCAAGACGGGGCTGGGCCTGGGCTGGGGACTCGTCCCCAGCCCAGGCTCCTTGTCCTCTTCTCGGCTGCCCCGGGAGCGCACAGCTGTGGAGAGGGAGGGGCTGCTGCGGTCCCGGGGCGGGTGGGCACCAGGCGCGGCAATAGCTGCAGTTCTGAACTAATAAGCTGCACCCTGGCATTAAGCCTCTGCTTTATAGCAGGTTGGTTGGGGACGTTTTATTGTTTTTATTTAGCAGTGAAATAACCTGCCGCTGCACTGGAATACTGCAGTTCCCCAACCACTTCCAGGATAAGGCCGGTGTTTTAAGGTCAGGCCGAGCTGCTGGCTCTGCTCGCAGAGAGCCTCAGGCCCTTGGTGCACCGGCTTGGTGAGAAATGTGGAAGACGCCACAGCACTGGAGAGCATCTGTCTGCTGCTGTAGCGCTGACCCTGCAGCTGGGCACTGCTGTGACAGCTCAGTTTACAGCTGGTAATTGCATAAGCCACTGTGACCAAGTTATATGTAACTGGGTGTTGGCGCTCTCTCCACAGAAATGCGTAAGTGAAATCGGAAGGCCACAGATGCTGGAAAACTCACCTGTGCATTACTCTGCAACAGAAGTATTGGTGTAAGTGGTAAAACCTCCTGCCACAGACAAAACTAAAGCTTTGTTTTAATAAAAACAAACACCCCAACAAAAAACCCCACATTCATAAAAACATAGAGATACAAAAGTCACATAAAAAGTTATTTGAATCCTGTTCCGAAGTCTTATTCCTTAGAAATGTTTTAATCCCTTCCTGTGTCATGTTTCTCTTGATATGGCCAGTAACTTAGCACTTCAAATGTCAGATCACCGACATCATTTCCTACCCAACTAGCTAACTAATAACTGGTGATAAGAATAAAGGGCCCAAGTCTCATGTAGGCAGTTGCTCAATCTATTGATTTGAACAGAGTCTTTTCCTCCAGTTTAGTATCGAGGTTTGAAGACCAGAAAAAAAGTCTTTATATCATCATGACAAAACACTTGCCAACTGCAATTGCTTCAAGAATTTATCCAAACTCCTATGACAACATTATTCATCCCTCTTCCTCCCCCTTAGCTGCATTTCCACCATCAAAACCCCAAGCAGTATTGCCTTAGAGTACTGTAAATACCTTTCACAAGCTAGCTTTCATTCCCATTATTCTCTTCCCTGACCTGCTCTGCTTTGCTTGGCAAGAAGGTGAAATGTTTTGTGTTGATCCTCTGCTTAGAATGACTTTAGCTCTCTCTGCACCTGCCTTTACTTTTTTCCTCTTCTCCATGCGTTTCCCTTGCTTACAGAGTTTCATGACCTCTGACCTGTTATTTAGGAGGTCACACTGGTTCCTGCTGGCCTTAAAATCAATGGATGGATGTATATTGTCTGCCTCCCAGCTGCTTATCTTCCTCTTTACTCATTCTTTTGTTTTGAATCTTGCATTCTTCCTTACTGGTATTAATCTCTCCACCGATTTTTTTTTTAATTCCATGTCAGCAATAAGTAAATAAATAACTATGTGGAAATATGAATCTGAATTTTTGGCTTTTTGCATCACCTTTTTATCCTTTTATTCCCCATGTGAATAATAACAGCAGTCAGAATGCCAGGAGTTCTGTCTTACTATTTGCATTTTATATTCTTTTTTACTTTAGCCTGCACCACATGAAGTAAATGCTAATTCACAGCCTAGGAGTGGAGAAGAGGTCTACTAAATAAAAGAACTGAATTGTGAAAGCAGCAGAAGGGGCTGGGAGGGGGACCTGCCACTTGTGAGTAGAAGCTTTGTTACTCTGCTGCAGTTAGCATCACTAACAGCTGCCCATCTTTGACCGGTGACAACCACTGATATTTTTATGCAAAGGTACACTTAAAAAGCATAAATTTAAACTGAGAAAACATGATGGTTAAAGTTTTTTCTGTCTTCATGGATCTTTACATTAAAATCAAAGGACTCCAGCAGGGAAATTAGAGAATATTCACAGTTTTAAGATTTGGGGAGCAGAATCCTACATTTGTTAGTCACATTAAGCTATATGTTGTCAAGCTAATGCCTTTCTCAAGATGCTTATATACAACTGAAAAACTGAAAAAAGCCTCAGTGGTAGATTAGTTTTACATACAGCATCTGTAAGAGACAGTGGTTTTCATGTATCACTTTGCATTTTTACCTCTTTGCTCAGCTTGCTCATTTAATTTTCTGTCACTGTATCTTAGGATTGCCTTAGGTCATGTAATCACATTAATATAATAGACCAAAAAAATGTTGTCAAATTCTCCTGGGTTTCGTACATTAATTTTATTAGACATCTTGCAACAAAGAAAAAATGTCAAACAAACATGTAATTCAGAGGTCATTTTAATAGTCAAATACCTTTTATTTCTCAGTGAAAGCGCAGTATTTGAATGAGCACTTCCTTTGAAACAATATGCCTTCAGGTTTGTTTTGCTGCTGCAGTTGTGAGAACACTCCATCTTCTTTCTTTGTGAAACTGACTTTACAAAATACCTGTCACTCAGCAGCTTTTACCTTTTCTGACTTCCAGGCCACTGGCATTTCTTTATTCTTTACAGCCCATCAGGCTACGACTGCTCATGCATCCTAGGGCATAGTACTAGCTCTCTGCACATCAGACACCTCTCACTTCCCTAAACCAACTTATGTTTAAGACACTAATCAGATCTTTGCAGAAGAGCTCTTCACACTCCAAAATAGCTTATTATGTATTAACAGGAGATACTTCCCATCCTATTCACTGGAGTTAGGAGTAGGAGTAGCAGGTACTATTATTCCATCTCTTCTTATAATCCAAAGAACGAAAGAGCAAGAATATCACTTGAATGCAGATAACTCTCTTAACAGTCAAAACTTAAAAATATGCTGCTAAAGCAGATTCAAACATTGTAAAATTAAAACAAAAGAAATCCCTCAGAGATTGGGATGAATATCTGAGATGCTGTTACCTGGAAAAATTCGTGTTCCACAAACAGGCTAATTGCATTTCCTGTCATATGCCAGCACATTTTCTGCCTATCAGAGAGATTTGGCTGGAACATGAATGGAATTTTCCTGAGCACTTCCAACAGCTAAGATTCTTCTTTTAACCTCTCTGAGCACTTGTTCCCCTTCTCAAATGTTTATATATATATATATATATATATATATATATATATATATATATATATGTATATATACACCACATAAAGCAATACTGATGATGATTTCCAAGGCTGCTCATCTTGATTTTTTGCCTAACCTAACAATTTATGTTACTACACAAACATGCACTGCCATTTCTGATACCACATCCTCAGCCACAGCAGTTCCAGGTTTAGGTGTAAGAAGTGACTGTGAGTGCTGATGCTTGTCTGTTTCTGTCCTGTCCCAGCAAGCATGGGCAGTTACCTTAATCTGAAATTAAAACTTAATTTTAAAAAGTTCAACTTAAAAAGTTCAACTTAAAAGTAATCAACCTGGAATATAATTCACAATGAGCATCAGTGTGTAAATCCTATCTATTTCCCCATTTCTTAATCTTGCAGTAAAGAGTAAATATTACTTAGTTCTATACAGTTATCTTTGCCTGCTACTAAGTACTTCCCTGTTCCTCACTTACCCAAACAAAATTTCCATCATCCCAAGTGCTGGACAAATAATTTATCAAAATGACAGCAGCAAAGTACTTAGTTCTAAAAGCTCAAATGTTTACTTTTAAGTGATGGAAAAGAAAAATGCATTAGCATGCAAGAAGTCTTTAGAATCCAAAATCTTTGCATTCTTTGTAGAAATTCCAGTGCTTCTCCATTGCAGAGCATGGTAGAAACTCCTCTTTATGTGCCATTACTATCTCATGGAATTGAAGAAAATGTGTCAGGCTTTCCACTGAGTTGAACTGGACAGAAGAGCCTGCTGAAAATGAATGCAAATGATTAATGGAAAGCAGTCACTGGCACTATTACCTAAAAAGGTATTTGCAGTTTGTCAGAACCTTGCAAGTCTTAGTGATCCCCAAGAATCTGTAATGTGCCCTAGGAATCTTGTGGGGTAAGACTTATGACATCTTACCAGTATGTCTCACTCAGACCCAGTCCTCAATGAGACAAGGGCAACACTACACCTCCTGGTGCCCAACTTAGGAAGCTAGCCATCCCAGACATCTCCAATTATATAATAGGAAAATGCAGTTGTTCTTCAGTACTGCTTGAATTTCATGTAGCATATCTGCAAAGAGGCATGTTCATTGTACTTTCCCAAAATAAGGAATCTCTCACAGAGAATGCCCATCCTAAAACAACTTAGTGAAAAGATATAAAGTGCCGACATGTACAGAAGAAATTGCAGGACTGAACATATGTATTTTCAATATTTGAGTATCTGCTGGACTGAATTAACTATTGCAATGCATAAATTTAAAGCACTTTTGTCAGTACAGTAGAAGGTGAACTTTTCTCACTGTTAAAAAACACTAACAAAGTAACATTGTAAAGATCCACCAGTGAGAAATATTAGAAGACATTGATCCATAACAACACAGATTCCAAAATGCACCTGGAACTTCAGATTTCAGAGTTACTTGCTTTCATACATCTTTCATCCCCGCTTTCTCCCTTCAGTATCCTTGCACAAAGTAACACAGCTTCTGAGCTGCCACAACCAGCCCAATACAGAAAACTGCCACCGAGGGCACAACTGTTACACATAGCAGATAGTGTCAAGAGAGAACTCTCATGAAAGTGGAGATGGTTTCTGTTTAAAAAAAAACCAAAAAAACCCAAAAAAACCAACAACAAAACCAAAACAACAAACCGCAACAAAATATTGTGTCCAAGCAACATTCAAGTGTCCTCAAGAAGCAAACCAGGATACTTATTTCAGGATTATTAGATCAGTCAAGATAAATCCTTGTGAAGAGGCAGAGAAAACATGTTTGGAGTGACACCAGTTAGCCAGTTAGCTTGTGCTTATTACTGGGCTATCATATGCCACCCCAAGAGTCTTTCTTTGTTACTACCACTTTTCATTTCTGTCATCTACACCGATTCAAAGAAGCAAAATAAATTCACTGAATGGACAACATCAGTGGTGCCAGTGCTAAAACAAACAGTGCCATATGCAGGTGTTAGACCTTTTAATTCCATATCTTGGTGATGATTTCCCTGCCATTTCCTGAGTTCCAGGAGCACACCACCCAAAGCCAGCCAAGTAGCAAATTGCTACTAGAAGAGAGAGGTTGGTGTTCAGAGGTGCAAATAGAGTCTTGTGTGTCTTACAAGCTCAGTGCATGTTCAGTACACATAACACAGTACATAATGGAATAAAATGTATGATCTGATATCTGGAATATATTTAAGTATCACCGACTGCAACAAAGATGGGCAGGCTGCACATCAGACAGACCTATGCGGAAAGTTACATCACAACGCTCTTTGCGCTTATGAAGCAGCAGTCAGTCACACCAGAAGAAGCCAACTTACACACTCCTTTAGAAGTGATGTTGTAAAGGTACAAGGAATGCTTGGATAAAAAAAACCCACAAAATAGTTTTAAAGACAACTTCAGGTAAAAATGATCTTAAAGTATGCCTGGGATTTTTTAAAAAGAAAATAAACTGGCAGAAACTGAGATTAAACATTTTCATTAATGCTGAGTATGCAATGTCATGATAGACATGATTTCAACCAGCTCTAGTTGAAAAAATGCTCTTTTTTTGTTCTGAAATGTCCACATTTTGTATGTAAGAAGAAGGAAAATTCTTAGCAAAGCCTGTAACTAATTTAACATCCTGTATTGATAGATTATAATTAGAGAAAATATGCTATTTTCTTACTTTGGAAAGGCTCTTCTCTGTACTGCAATGATTTAACTTACTGACTAAAAATTCTCAACTCAAATGTGAATTGTAAGAGAGATAAGACCAAATACATATATTGAAGTCACCTTCTTGAGCAGCAGATAACAGCTTTCTTTGTTGATTCCTTTGTGTTAAATTTATGTTTTACCTACTGGATTAACATTTTGTCGATTAAACATCACTATTCCACCATAAGTACTTTACCTAAGTGAACAATTAACATATCTAATCTCTGTATTCTCCACATCTCAGTAATTTTAGATAACAGTCAACATCTAGCAAAACCACAGTAATTTATACATCCTAAAGCTGCCTTTCTCAGTTCTGACACCAGTGTTTGATAAAAAAAGTTTCTATATCCCCAGACAGTAATTTTCCCAAGTAGGTATGAATCAGTATTTTGGCTCCCGTGTTTCTTTCTCTGACACCAATGATTTCTTTTCCTTTGCATTTTTCTTTCTCAAGTCTTTCTCCCCTTTCTCTCTCCCTTTGCTACTATATTTAATCTTCTGATACCCACTTTGATGTTTTCTTCCTGCACTTTGCTGACTTTAACTCTAATCTCCTTTAAAAAGACTGGCAGTTTAGAGGCTGTAAGCAGCCAAGAAAGGTTCCTATACTGTTACTTAAAACTCAGTGCCTCAGGTACAGAAGCAAACTTAGTAAATTTAGACACACAAGCAGGGCCTTTCTCTGCTTTTCCACCCTTGCTGTCCTATTCTGTCAGTCTTCTATCATCTTCAGGAACAGCAAGATAAAGTATCAATATCAGAATGAGAGTTTTTTTTCCATAAATATGGGGAAAACACACGTTGTCTCTTGGCAGCTTTTCCATCCTGCTTATCAATATCTCTTCTGTCTTTGAAGGCATCCATTTTAGTCTTACAGTTTTGAAACCACACAAATATTTTCAACTTGTGTTTCCATTTTGTTGCATCTCTAGCAGTCCTTGTCCGCTGTGGCTGTTATGAATCTGAAAATTGTACTTAAGGAGAATTTCCATTAATGGCAACTACACAAATGTCAGACTATAATCTCCAGTGCATAAGCGTTAGTCAGTGAAGAGAAAATTGTCACTTCAGTGCAGAGTCACCTTTTTCTGATCATTGAAATAGCTCCTGGAAGATCAGGCCTTAAAACTCCCACTAGTATCTACCGTATTTTTCCCAAGCAAGAAAGTACAGGAAGTATCCAAAAACTGGGTTATGTATTTTACAATTATCTTACTGGTGTAAATTAAATCTGTAAAATAATTTAAATGCTCTTGCAGTTTAGTCAATATATTTGAGTAAATTTACAGTAAATCCAGTTTAAATGCTACTATAAAACACGTAATGATGATTATCAGATCTGAGGGAAAGATGAACTGATTTGCAGTATCTGGCAAAGCCACAGGAGACTTTATTCTTTTGAAACTCAAAAGGATCTGGTTCAGCACAACTAGCCTAGACACAGGCTACAAATGCGTAAACAAAGAGAAGATCTAAGAACAACACACTTGAAGGTGACAGCGTTTGATCTAAACTGCCACAGCGGAATATTAATAGAACAAAAATCTGTCTTAAGTGCTTTCAAGTTTCTTGGGCCTTATTCACACTCCCCTCAAGAACTTAGAAAAGATCAGTCACAATCCAAGAGTTCCAACATGCATTGTCTATTCAGACCAAGTAAGGCCTCAGAAATGAAGCCAGCAGTTCATATAAACAACATTTTTGGGCCTTCTGAATCTTTAAAGAAAGGCCGCTACTGGACTGAGGCACAATAATTCTGCCCATGCTAGTGATAATTTTGAAAATAACTTTTCTTTTGGATTAAGTGTTCCCATTACCTATTACACTGAACCTGGACACTAGAACCTGGATTAACACCTGAAATTTAATAACTAAGCTGAAAAGTTCACCAGGGCAGTTCAACACGGTACTGGTTCATTATATTCTACAATTATTCAGGAAGAAGAAGAAATCTCAGTTAGAGGAATATGAGCTTTTGTCTAGTTTAGACCAAAACTAAAGCTTTCCTATGCCTTATTTCCCTTTAAGCCAGACACACAGCCTGGTACGTATAGCTCTTTTTCTCTCCTAAGATTGGAATATATCAATGGTTTCGGTTACAGACACATCAAGAACTTACTTCACTTAATATTTTCCTGAGACTTGACTGAAAGCAAGTAACTGTCTTTTGTGTTCTTAAGGTTTTTAAAAATTGGCATTCATGATCTATCAAATGGAAAGAAAAGCTGGTCGAGACCTGGTATTTTGGAAAAAGAGATGTGTGTGGACAGATTGCCATTGTAAGACCAGAACTTTATCTTACAAAACACAATATTTTCCCAGTAATTTAATTTTTTTTTTCCTCTAAATGCATTAACTTTTATCAGGTCTCCCAGAGTTCTTGATTCACTTCACATGATATAGATGTCAATTCTTTTTTTCTCTTGTAAATGCTGGAGTCCACAGTCTCTGTCCTTACAAACCAATCAGTAAGGAGACATCTTCTTCTAATGAACAGATCAATCATATCAGTCAGACACCTAAAGTTAAAGTGGTGTCCACCCACTACAAGATACAGACTAGCAGAAATTTTGACTAACTGCATTTTGATCCTTTGTGTTCATCTCCATCCCAATGCTGAAAATACCTTTTCCCCAAGAATTAATCTATCAAGTGACCTAAATCATGCACACTGCATTTTTTTGCATTGATAATTACAGAAAAAAATCAAAGGTTATTTATAGCATCATATTAATAAATAAATAATTTCAGTTTGGAAGCTCCTTAATGGACTATAATGACCAGGTCATTCATAGAACAGCTATAAGAGTGTCAGAAGGACATAGAGCACCTCCTGATAGTACCTTAGCTTATGGTTTCTTTCTTCACATAACATCCATGAGTCATGGATGATCTATAGGTTCAGTTCACCATCTGCCTATAACTGAAATCTGTATAGCATTAATGTGGAATTTAATTCATACTTTCACAATTCATTATTTTATTCCATTCCTTCTAGATAAAATTGTATATTTGAGAAAGAAACATTTCTTTCTCCACTCAATAAAGGATAGTATTCCTCAGAAGTCCAAGGTCTGTTTATGTATAATGGCAAAAGCAATGTCATAAAACAGAAAAAATACTAGGTGTTTAGAATGATTCTTTTTTCTAACTGCTCCATAACAGTGGCCTTTCTTGTTGCACTGTGTCTGCATAGTAAAAGGACTTGCAGGTATGATTAGAGACCAAGTATTCATGCCTTTTATTCTAAAGCATCAGTTTCAATGTTTATGCTGAATTCTTAAATTATGTTTCATATGGTAGAAAGTATTATTCCCACAAATGAACCTAAAGATGTTATGCTTTTTCAAGACACACAGTTAATAGTTCATCTGTTTCTAAATGTCTGAAAAATGTACAACAGCAATACTGCTTTACAGGCTTCTTTAGAGCATTACCCAGATAAGTGATACGAATATATTATTTTCCATTAACCTTATGCCTACATCATGTTCTTATATAGTAACTTTTTTTTTCCCTACATATCCTGGGGTATAGGGCTGTTACACAGTAACAAATGCTTATTATGTGACATATACTGAATTATTATTTTTCAGGTACCTTGGTGCATCAAGATATTGTTACATTATTCATTTAACAAAGTGTCAAAGTCAAGTCCGCCAATGTATTGTAGAAATCCAGCAATGTTTCAATAGTCCCTCAGGGACACAAAATGACAATTTACATCTTAGTAGCTCTTTTTTGCTATAGATGTAAAATGATTTTATCCCCAAAAGGTGAGAGAAGTATAACTGACATACATGCCAATACTAACTGAGAACTATGCACATCCTCCCATAAAAGAATCTATCTTCAAGACTGAATTTATAAATAAGTAAAATAAAATAAGTACTTCTAAAATAAAACAGAATGGCTGGTTCCATTTCTCTTATTAAAAAATATTTTCTATTAAAAATATTTTTACACAGCTGTCCAGATGACCTATCGGTTTCTCAATTAAGTCCATCACTGTATTTAAATATCAATATTAATGATTTTGAACTCAACATCAACAAAATCATATACTAGTATCCATTCTTAAAAGACGCAAAGATTGCTTTAAAAATAATCGGAGGAGACTATTTCTTGGTATGACTAGGAGGGTGTAGGTTTCCAACATGTGATTCCTTCTTTTTAGCCTATTATGTTATTGTTGTAGACTTGATTATATAATGATTCACTTGTATACTCATTCGAAAGGAAAATGGTTCTCTAAAATTATTTCTAACCATTTTAGAAAACCTGAAATTAATGTGCCAAGATAGTGCATAAAAAGTTCCAGCTCCAAACTTGAGTAAATAAAACCAGAACACTTTAAAATTCTTGCAGTTTATAGCAGACTGAAATGCAGGTTGGAAGAAACAGGATATAAGTTATAAATCAAGTTTCAGTTCAGGTCAGAACAGTGCTTTGAAAAACCAACCGCTCCTGTTTTTCATGCACTGGTAGAATCTACAGCGGCTATTTTTTGAGTTTTATGTACAACCTCAGAACAACTTCTAGAGCCTTCTCCTACACTATTATCACATGGTGATTGAAAGACTGAATTATTTTGTTTAAAAGCTTTGTCGTAACTTTGTTAAAAGTGATTCCTGAAAAAAACACCAACCAGATAAAAAAGTGATAAAATTCAAACACTTCCGAAGATAAAATCATCAGGTAATCTCCTAAATATTTTCACCTCATATTACCAATGTGATGTCAAAATAGTCTGTCTTGTTTCTTTAAAGCAAAGCAGCAGGCAGAAGCCAGTGCCTCTTGAAGGCTGATATGCCTCACATTCTCTTGCATTTATTGCTTTCATAAGTAAGACAAGAAAAGACGTGCTCCAGGAAGATAATCTACAACAGTTCTATTTGTCTCAGTCTTCTCTCAGTCTCCACAGGACCACCAAAACAGATGAAAATGTTATAGTGCACCTGATTAAGTAAGAAGATGGGTCTATTATCAAAGGATTCTTTTACCACTTGTTTCACATAGTAAAAAGGCTAGAAAGCCAATGTTCAAAGCACTCAGCTAGGAGTCAGTTTTAAGTACTCTGGCTGCACTTCTTAGAAGAACATAGTTTCTGTATCAAAAAAGGGGCAAAAGTTTTAACAAGCAAGTTTCCAACTAGATACTGGGGAAAAATTCATCCTGAGCATGGTTAAGCATAGGAACAGCCATCCCTGAAAATATGCAGAATTTGCCTGGACAAGGCAAATTTATCTAATTTGGAAACTGGTCCTACTTTGAACAGAAAGTTGGACTGAAGACCTCCAAAGGTCCTACTGAACCTATGTTAGCCTATGATTCTGTGCAATCACAGTATCATCTGGTTTCTTCTGAAGTAATTTTCCAATGTCAGAAAAATCTGGCTTACAGGTAACAAATACAGACATCAGATACTTAGAATTGGTTTCCATGGATGCAGTCCCTGATAGTTGTTTCTTCCCCTAACCCCCTCTGCCCACCCACAATTTTTGTCCCTCTGAAAAGTGATTTTTGTTTGGCTCTTGCTAGCCACATAGCTCAAGTCTGAATCAATCATGTGACATTTTACCTCCTACCCTGCTGACAGTCAAATAACAGCAGGTAGAGGATTTTGGAAAGCAAGATGAAGGAGAAGCCTATACCTCAGCCAAGGTATGCAGTTACTAGAAAATACTGCTTTGTAAATTCTGCAGACAGAACTGTGCACTTCTTTGTAAAGCATGTAAGCACATAATGCAAATGCCTGGAACTTTACAGTTCTGAAAGTACTTTCAAGTATTTTGTCCATAAGCCATAAAGAAGAGAGAACAGTGTAATAGCTGCACATTGAAATCCCCCCAAGATTGAAAAATAGTGTGGATAGACATTTTTGTCTACAAACTCACTTTTCTTTCCAAGTACAAAATACAAAGAATATATAGTTCATCTCCCTGTTTTTTAGAGTCACATAAATGGGGACATAGTGTAATTGATGAATATTCTACTATAGGTAGGGAAGAAAAAACATATATGAGACGTCAGGGTGTTGTTTTTTGTTTGTATATGGTTTGTTCACTGGGGGTTTTTAAATATTTCAAGTACTTCTCTTTCACATCACTGTGCCATTATTAACAGTATGATAAGCTACTACTTCAATAATACCCAGTCCAAAAAATTCAGATATACAGAATCAAGTTCCTTAAGCCATGCTATTTTTGTCAGAAATAATAAACTTGGGTTTATTACATCTTGACTTTTCAACCACTAATGTTATTCATCATCTTTTCCTGTTTTCCTTCAAAAACACGAAGAAGACAATAGTAAAGTTTTCTAGTGAAAGTAGTTTCTGATCTAAGTGTCTGAGCCTAACCAGAACCTAGGGTTCTGATGTGGAATACACTACAGCACAAAATATTTAATTTTGCAATGGGCTAAATTTGTTGTTTGGATTATGCCACAAAGTATCTTCAACGGTTCAAATATGCATATGAGATCCCTGTCCTGAAAAGTTTACAATTTAAAGTATAATGGAAGACTGTTGCAAATATGCACATGCAGTGTTTTCTAGTAGCTTGATTTTACACTTGTTTAGGAACTGACATATATAATAGCTACGTTTCATTTATCTGGAATGATTCACGTGGATTTAAATGCTCTCCTGTTAAGTCGGCCATTTCAGCATCACAAATTTATACTGGTGTACAAGAGAGGACAACTGACTATCAAGAAAACTGAAATTGATTACCCTTCTATCATTTTCCAGGACTAGTAAAGCCCACAAAATAAACTAGTTTAAAGCCAACTTATACAGCTGAGCTTTACCTTCAGATTTGATGTAGCACAAAGTAAAACAGCAGTGGCATTGTGTATGTGCCTAGTTCTTTGGAAACAGAACTAGAGGGCAAACCAATGCAGTAAATCCATCTATGGGTTATGAGCCTTCTCATAGCACTTATGAAATTTCATTTAAGAGACTTATTGAAGCACTCATCCTAAGATGCTTGCAAAGGAATTTCCTTCTGAAATAGGAGTTTTCTTTTTACAGTTTATTTTAAAAAATGATCAGACTGTGAAAACTGAGAAGCTTATATTTAGACCTCCACAGAAAAGATTTGAGATTCACAAGGCAGAGATGTCAAAACTGAGATGGTGGATAAATTTTTACATATTATACTGCATGTTCAGCAGCTTTTTTTCTTCAATTGATAGAGTAATTAAAGTAGGTATGAACAAAAATTTATATATGGAACAACTGTAAATGTACAGTTTATTAATTTTTTTATAACATGTATCTTTAATTTTGCATTATCTCTACTGTATGTTAATGGTTACTTCTGCTACACTATAATTCTACATTCTTGCTGTAACTGTTTCCATTCAGGACTGAGCACTTAGATGGTAGGGTGACAATGACTGTATATGCTACAAGACCATTATTTTGCCAAGCAGAACAGAAATAGTAGGCATATTTGAGAAAATGTCAATCTGGCTGTTCATTTGTTCAGCAGAGATACATAACTCCTATAAACCATAGTCTTTGTTACTTTTCAATTAATATCAAAGAGCAGTTCAATCTGGGTTTTTGATATAAATAAATGTAGCCATCTACTACAGAATTTATTTTTTGTAACTTTACAGACCACCTTCCTCCAAATATTCTGACCTGCCATTTAAGATACAAAGACTGTTTGCTTCTATTAAAAAAAAAAAAAAAGGATAACAAAGCATTTTCTCCAGAGGTTTCTCAGCTTAATCCTTGCAAGGTTGCTGTAGGGCCTATGTACAGAAGCATTAAGAATTGCTTTAAAATATGGTGCACTTTTAGTTTCCAACAACTGACAAAGACTTGATTCACTTCTGTTTTCTGCCTTACTGCCTCCCACGGCAGACCTGGCTTGGCACTGTTACCCTTGCCAGTGCAGTATTATCTGGCACTGGGGTTTGAGCTATCACTCTAACTTTGAACTGTGGTGAGTCAGGGTCATCCCTCCATAGTGTAATCACAGGCAATAGAGGCAAAAATACCAAATGAAGTGCAATAGGCACTGTTCAAATCATACAAGTATTACAGATGGGGTTTAATGTGCAATCAATGTAAAAATGCAATACTGAAAACACAAAGTTACAAGCTTGGTCAACTACATAAAGGTGAAAGCATCTTCAGAAGCATTTCCACACCACCCTCTAAATTAGATTATACAAGATTATTTAGCAATGCTTATGTATCATATTTCTCATGTATCATAAATTCGGAAGACATTTCTCCATGCTATTTTTTTTTTTGAGACATTTAACTGAGTACTCAAAATGACACAAAGTTATTTTGTTAACTACACCAAAATAGCAAAATGTTTCTAATTTGGACACAGGAGAGTTGACCATATTGAGCTCTGAAAAACACCACTATTGGGTCATTTTGATCTAATCTAAACCCTCAGGAGTGTAATCATTTTTCCCCAGCACTCTTTCCCTCCCACACACAAATCAATTCCATGCCACCTGCTTTTCTTTTTCCTCTCATATCTCTTGCATAGCCCTTGTATCCACCATTAGGTTTTCTAGACTGCTAAAAAAACACTCACTCATAAATTCCCTGGCAACAGCTGCTTCTCCTTCAGCACACAGCTCTCACAACTTATGTTTGTGGCAGGGATTGGTGTTTGGCTGCATATTACTCAGGTCAAAGCTTCCAAGAGGCTGAGCAATGGAGCCACTACCAGGATTCTGATAGTGCCTTTATCACAAGGTGGTTCCTTGTGATAAAATTCTTTCCTGGGAGCACAAAAAGATACTTCTGTTCAAGGAACAAGAAGTATCTCTTAACACTGATGGTTTAATGAACAGAGAAGTTATGATTTTTATTTTTCTTAATTTGTTTCTTTGTATTTTCACTTAGCCTTATATCACCTAACACATGTAAGGGTAAACTTTCCTTTGCTCCTTTACCAACTCAGCAGTTGCTGCTGTAAGAGGACTGGGGCTTGTTTTTTGTTTTTTTTTTTTAATCTATATCTTCCTTGGCAAAATTACAACAGACACTGCAAAACTCTAACTTGAAAAGTAGCCTACTAAATGTATGTGTTTCATTGCTTGCCTCAAGGAAAACAGAAACACACCATATCACGTACAATCATAGCACTACTTTCCCACTTGCTTTCAAGCATTCCTCCTGAGTTTAGTTTAAAATTTAATACTCCATACCTCAAATAACACTAACATAAACCTTTCAAAACAGCTTATGGTTCAGCCATTAAGAAATCATTTGGATTCCCTTGAAAACACTCTTCTTCCATACAACTTTGGGACCTTTCACGAACTAAAGGTGAACAAGAGCTGTTTTAATCTTTACAGGTGGCTAATGGTTGTTAAAGGCAGTAAGGAATTGCCTGAGCACAACAATTGGACTAGTCATCCTGTTTTCCAAAGACTGTCTTCCTGAAATAGCAATCTGCAAAATGAATGAGCACATCACACTTACTGTAACAACTGAATAAGCTTTTCTTTTAAGCCACTTTGCTGGAATTTCAATGTGAAATACTAACGCCAACATTTGCTTGACAACTTAAATCTGTTTTTCAGCTGACATCTGCTTCTGAATCCTTGTTATCCTTGGTCATTTTTAACAAACATTATGACAAGTATCAGAAAGCATGGAGAAATTCTAAGCTATAAAATTACTGTTTATTCTGTTTTCCTGCATACAGATAGTCTAAGAGTACTGCTCATTTGCTTAATGTTTACTTTTCACTCAGGCTTGAATACAGTAATTCTTGCTTTCTGCTAGCATGATCCTAGGAGAGACTGAAGACTCAAACCCAAAGAAGACACATAAATTGAAATTTAGTTAGGATTTAGATGACCAATTCCAAAATTGCAATTTCTAGTGCTTCTACTAAATACTTGCATTGGTCTGGGACTGCTTTACTTCATGGGCTCTTTAAGGTTTTTGCACTAACACCCCTAAGGTACCTAGAAGTCTGATGATGCATTAACGTTGAAGCACCTTATAAATCTCAACCAAGTTGAAAAACTGGACCATTTCTTATGTTAGCCGCCACAGAACAGTAACTCCTTTTTTTCTCACCAAAGGACCTTGATTTGGTAGAGGTTCCTAGGCCACGCTTCCTAAACTGGGCTGTACAAAAATTTCATTGGTAGCTGCTTCTTTCTATTCTACACCAAGATGGCTAGGTGTAGCCACTGTATATATAATTTTCTTCCCACTTCTCCATGCTCTTCATACAGTAGCTCAATGAACACTGGGCCAAGGTATGGGAAGCTACAAGGAGAGTGAGGGAGGGGTATTAAAAATAATAGCATTCTCCTCCAAAATTGCTCAAATTCCCAGGCCCCAATCTTCTTTTTTTAACAATGCTCTGGGACACACAGAAAAAAAAAAATCATTAATACAAAAAGTAAAAAAGAAGTTTGGTTCTCTGAAAAGCAGAAAAAAACTTCTACTATATAATACACACAGGCCCTAAGCATATTAGAAAGATAGAAGAGTGCCTGGGCACTCTATGTCTCTCCAGGCAAGCAGTACAGAATAGTTCACATCCACACCAGCAAACTTTCCTCTGCTTTTGAGCAGGCTGGCTGCAGGCAAAGTGCCTGTTGGAAAAGGCACTTGGAACAAGCTAACTCATGAACTGAGCTTGGAAACCATTTGATGGTTGTCCAATGAGCAGAACTGTACTCACAAAACAACACTGCAGATTAATCCTCTTCTGAAACAATTTAAGGCACTGTTTAATGTTCTAGATATCTCGCCATGTAGTATCTGAAATGGAACTGAAACTGTGAACACTTTGACTTGCTCTCCCTCAACTTCCCATATAAGACTAACGGTTAGGCAGTGGCTACTGTCATCTTAAATCACATATCACAAAAAACTTCCTTAAATACTCTTTTCCAGATGACCCTGGACTACTTGGGAGAAACACTTGCTGATCTTCAGACCGACTTTTTTTTTGTCAAGAATAGTTTTTGAATAAATATATTTCTCTGTTCTAGAAGTTACAATCTTTATCATAAATTTTTCACAATACAAATAATTCAGAAGAACTAGTGAAATTTTCAAAGGCCTATCAAAAAGTTTGGAAACCAAATACAGATCTAAGTCACTTACACCTGTTATAACCTGAAGTTACTGAAGCAAGGAAAAATAAACTCACCCTCTGGAAGCTCTTAGCCTAAAGCATATACCAGTAGAACACAGTAATTTGAATACCAAGTTAGTTCTTTTGAACTGTTATCTTTAAATTTACTTTCATTATGTTAAAAACAGACCAACCCTGGTATCCCAGTTCACATGAAATGGAGTGTCTTATCAAATTAACAGAAACAACCCCAAAGGCCCAAAAGCTTTATGGACTCCAAGTACAACTGGCTGTCAAAGGGACTTGTGTTTCCCCAAGAATACATTGCTTATCAAAATTAGACTGAAGTACTTAAGTTTGCTAAGCAGTTCTGAAAAAATTGTTCACTGCCATTTTGTCATATCAATACACTTTGTTTCTTTTGACTATTTATTTCTAGAGAATTAAGTATCCTCCTAATTATTAGTGTTGCTTGGGCAATAGAATAAAAAAATATTAAAATGGCTTACTCAAAACTTCACTTTATAGGAAATATTCTATTATAAAGTGTTACTCTTTTTTTTTTTACATAACAACCAAATAATTAGTAACTATTCTCTTCACACAACAAATTTATGGAAGTGTAGTTTTTTAGACTTTGTGTACAAATTTGGCACTACTTACATTTCAAGATCAAGATCAGTGATAACCATATACCCAAGAAAAAAACTAGAAAGCAATAGAGGTTCTGGGCCTTAAGTCCTTTAGAAATCACTCTCTGCTGCTTTCAGTTATGAAGAATTAGATTTTAAGTGGTACATACCCATAGGATTTTCTTTCTGTGCTGGTAACTCCAGGTCGCTGGAAACTGACGTTTCACCAACACTAAATTTTGACAATTCTGTCCCAAGATACGTAACCTGTAAAAAGAAATCTAGATGGATAACTGATTGTTTTAATTAGTATTTTTGGGTTGGTTTTTTTTCTGATAGGTGTAGAAACTTCACTTTTCTATAAAACTGAGTTTGTGTACTTGTAAACCTAATCTGCATCTGTCAAGATCAAGGAGAAATTATGCTAATTTGAATTCTAATTGAAAAAAAACCCAAGAATAATACAGCCCATCTGTAATGCCCTTTAAACTCTGCCAGTATTTTTGCAACAGTCATGCATGACACCCTGATATTTCAGTAAGTTTGTTCCTTTTTATTCAACTACCTTTTAGCTTTTTCTATCAGTCTTAATCATCTTTAAAGCAACTCTTTCAAATCCCTTTTAACTTACAGTGTGGGCATTCCATGTTCTTTCAACATTCATGATGAGTTCATCACTATACAACTATGTAGCTACAGCACTTTCTTTGCTGCTCATTCATTAAAAGTGAGACGATATTTAAAATTCAGGCTTGTACCCTCTTTTGCTTTAATAACAGTAAGGAGATTAGATTAGTGAAACCTGTTACAGCCATTCATTATTGCTAACTGTGAGAATCAAATCAGGCCTACCTTATTCCATGCATACTTCCATGTCACAGAAATATCACTTCCTAGTAGATCTTTAACCCACTGAACTGGATTCTGTAGTATTTGTCCTTTACTGGTTCTGATCTTGCCATTCTTCAAGAGTGTAGCTTTATGACTAAATTCCTAAAAAAATAATAAGAAATAATTTCAATTAATAAATTAACAAATATAAGATCTTTGAAACATGAAAAATGCCAAAGAACAACATAGCTGAAAAGTTGCAGCTAATTCTGTTTTTCTCTGGAAAAAAGTTAAGTAATCTAATGCCTCTATCAAAAACTGTACAAAATAAAGATGATTTATTCCACCAGAATAACAACCTTTAGCCTATCAGAGGACAAATCTCCCTATGTGTGTTTGTCAGAACTGTATTTGTATTTTAGTTCCTCTTACACATAACAAGGCTTTGAATAAATTAATGTGCATCAGTGAACTCAGGCAGTTACACAAGGCAAATCTGTGCAACAAGAAACTGCTATACGAGGTACATATATGTCAGAGTGAAGTTTCAGCAACCAGTCAAACATAAAACATATTTGCACAAAAATTTCACTTATATCAAGGGATATGACTTACATGTTTTAGGAGGAACCTAACAGCCTTACCTTCTGCAAAATTAAGTACAAACAAACTTACTGTTAATGCCTCTTTCATAATGTTAATACGGCCCAGTTCTGCAAACATTTACACCTCTCCATAAGCACAAGTTATAGCTGTTTATAGCTGAGTAAGTCATGGTTTTGTCATATTGGCCTCCGTTGACTAACACAGCTAAGTAATGCAACGATTAACTCTTGATCAACTCTGTCAGAACTTAGTAAGGTCACTTATCATTCCTAAGGTTAAACAATCCAAGTAAGAGAGTGACGCACCAGAAAATACTGAACCATGTCCTACCATATCCACTGGCTTGGGGTTGCTTTAAGAATTAAACAGAGACAATTAACCCAAATATTTCAATGAGCACTCAACCGAGTTCCTAAGTTCAGAGTTTCACAACCTAGGTCTACAGTATTCAACAATTGCATTCTCCCTGCCCAAAGCTAACCCTAAGTAAGGACTATGCACCAGCTGTATGTTGTCATCAAATACATCTCTATAATGATAAAGAAGGGAAATTTACTGATCATATCTTTGCAATGCAACAGACACTGGCTTCTAAATTTTGATTTCCATAGCACCATCTTCCAAGACATAAGTGAGTGTCATTTTCATTCTAGTAAAGATCACTGACTTCTCTACATGCCAAACACTAGTACCTGCAGCACTGGGTTATAATTCCTTAGGATCTATGTGTACCAAGCTGCTATCACACACAACTGTCTTGAAAAATTACAGTAGGAATACTGAATTTTTCATCCTTCCACTTAGTCATCTTGCAGTTCAAACAAATATTACATGTTCTTGAAAAAGAAGCACGTCCCCAAACCTATCATATGGCGTGATATACAGCCTTGTGACTTACACTACCCTATGATCAAGAATACAAGACCACACAAAACAGCAGCTCTCAGCAGAAAACCATTCCTGAGATTATAGGTGTAGGAAAAGGAGTTCTTTCTACATTAATTAAATTGGTGAGTTGGCTGAAAAGAACTTTACATATTTTGTCAATATGCTGCCCTGGAAATTAACTAGCTGTGTTGGTTTTGCACAGACTGGTTTATTGTAGCAGAGGGCGGCCACAGAGGTGGCTTCTGTGAGAAGCTGCCAGAAGCTTCCTCCATGTCTGGCAGAACCAATCCCTGGTGGCTCTGAGGATGGACATGCAGCTGGCCAAGCCTGGACCAATTAGAGATGTTGTTAATGCCCCTGTTTATGACATATTTAAGAAGAAAATCAAAACAAAATGGACAGAGTTCTTCCTTGCCAGAGAAGAGGAGGAGGTAAGAACATGTGAAGGAAACAACATGGAGACTCCAAGGTCAGTGGAGAAGGAGGGGCAGGAGGTGCTCCAGGCACTGGAGCTGAGATTCCTCTGCAGGCCATGGTGCAGACCATGGTGAAGCAGCTGTGCCCCTGCAGCCCATGGGGATCCATGGGGGATGCAGAGATTCACCAGCTGCCCATGCTGGAGCAGGTGGATGCCTGGAGGAGGCTGTGGTCCAGTGGGAGACTCTATGGAGAGAGAGGGCCCTGCTTCCAGGCTGGAGCAGCCTTGTCCTTGGAGGTCTGCACCCCGTGGAAGAGTGACCACGCTGCAGCAGTTTTGGGAGGACTGTCTGCCCGTGGGAGGGACTCAGGTTGCAGCAGTCTGGGAGGACTGCTGCTCATCAGACTGGAATGGAGAAGTTCACTGAGAACTGTGTCCTGTGGGAGGGACCACATGACTAGCAGAAGGACTCCTCTCCCTGAGCAACAGAAGAAAACCTTGAGTGATGAACTGACCAAAATTCCCACCAAAATTCAGTCTCCCTGTACTGTCAATAGGAAGCAAGTGGGGGTTGGGGAAAAAAGGTGTTTTTTAAGGGCTTATTTTTACTTCTCATTATCCTCCTCTGATTTTGTTAGCAATAAATTCTCTTTGTACATCTAAGCTGAGCCTGTTTTGCCCTTGGAGTGGTCCTTATTTCAACTCATGAAGCCTTCACTGAATTTTTCTCTCTCCTTTGCCCAGCTGTGGCAGGAGAGGGCAAGTGAGTGACTTTTGTGGATGTCTGGCATTTGGCCAGTGTCAAATCATGACACTAGCTCACATCTCAGAATTCAGTCAATGATTCCCTCATATGCTCAATACTAAGCCAGGTCCCTAGTAGCTGTTGTGAAAATCTGCTCTTTATTTGGAGGGACGGGAAATGCTTTTGTATTAAAAAAGAGAGGTTTCTTTTTTTTTTAAACATGGTTCATACCATACTGTATGCTTACAGAATCAGCAAGCATGTAAGCAAGGAATTTTGCATGTGTTCATGCCTATCACAGCACTACAAAATCCAAATGTCACATTTTTTATTTGAGGGACTTGACAGTTGTTTCCAAGAATTACATTAAGTCATAACAACAATCACATTCCTGCTCCTTCCAGTATGAAAATCATGTAGATTTTCATGAAAATCAATGTAGATCAGCCAAAGATTCCACTCTGGTTCTAGCAATAAGAAATATTAGCAAACTGGTAACGCAAAGTTAAACACAAATTTTACTTATGCAATATTCTGGGTCTTAAAATTATGGGCTGACAGAAGACTTCATCCATATAATTTTCCTTTTAAACTCATGAACAGTTATCTATAACCAATGAATAAAAATACTCACTAGTCAGTGCTGAAGAAGCAGATGAAACCATGAGAACTGCTTTTTCCTGTTTTAGTGTGGGGGGCATTTTTATTATCCGCTAATATTAATATTATTACTAATATAATTTCTCAACAATTACCTGCAGTTTGAATTCTAAAACATTTTCTCCGGGCTTTATTCTTCCCAATTCAAGCAGATCTATCAACTGATTTTTTTTCTTACTCTTCCATCCATATCTCACTTGGTTTTTTTCCCATTCCTGATTACCATAACTCTGTGAAGATTTCTCACTGATATTTGCTGGAGAGTCTGTATTTGAGGAAATATTAGTAAGCATCAGGTTGGCATTAAATGAATTCTCACTACTCTGAAAGACCATTTGCTGCAAAGTATTAGAGAAGCTCTTGGTAGATGCTAATAAAGTTTCTTGCTGCGGCTGCTGTTGCTGCTGGAAAGCTTCTTTCTTATTCACATATCTGTGCAGATCCTCATGTGAAAGAACCTGCTTGCAGTGACAGGTTGTCTGATAGACTTTCTTACCGACAACAGTGCTTTGGGGTTCTACAATATTTAATGTGTTGGTCATTGAAGTGAGATTTAAAGACCTGTTTCTTTGTCCTACAATTGCTACACAATCAATGTCTTCTGGCTGTGAGCACTTTATTTTAGCAGTGGAAATAGTAGGTTCTGAAGACAATGTCATCACTTCTGCAGCATTAGTCAGCTTTGACATGTTGTCAAAGGCATATTCTCTTACTCTGTTTCCAGATGCCAAAGCATGATCAGAAGCCTCCTTGCTTCTAATTGCTTCTTTATTTGCTCCTGTTTCATCCAAGCAGATGTGTGGATGCTGGATGCATTCCTGAGCTGAAAATCTATTTTCTAAAGAGACATGTGCTTCTACTCTGTTTCCATTAGGCCTGCTGGCACCAAGCCCCATACTAAATGTTACTGTATTAGGACACATTATTTCATTAGCAGTTAAACTTTGAATTGTATCACTTCCATGAAATGAGATTTGCTTCTCTGATGATGAATTGAACATTTTCTTTGTTTTTCTGTAATTTTTTAATTTCTGCACTAATTTTTCCTGGTTTTGGGCAACAGTCAACAAGCTCTTTTGACTAGAAGCAAGGTTAACTAATTGTTCCCTTAGTGCACCTTTTTTAAATGATTCCACTGAGGCCCTATAAAAAATAAAAAATAAAGACATTGTAGTTACTATAGATACAAAATTAAAACAGTTAATAGACATAACAAAGAACAAGAATACGTTTCAACATTTAAAATCTGCCAACATTTAAAATTTGAACAATATTTTTATCATGTATGAAGTTTAATGTTAAAATTCCAGGTTTATGAACAATGAAGTGCAGAATCCCAAGAATTAAGATGCAGGTGGGAATCCCATAGAATTAGAATGTTAATCATCAAAACTTCGGAAATAGTCTTGCCTATACCACTCCTTAATTCACAGAATTTATACTTCTATACCACCTTTAATTCAAAGAACCAAAACTATGACTGTAGTATATCACCAACTGCTCTGTTATTACCACAAATCATAGTAGCACATTGAATCCCATGTCCCAGAAGTCTACTTTGGAGTCTTTTAAAATGAGTTCAGGATGAGCTCCTGAAGGATGATACTATAAGGATTTTTTTATGGCATACACAACAAAACATTTCATAAAGCTACCAATGTAATAATGCCACATGACCTTTAAGAGGACAGCACAGTTTAGGATGTTGCCTGTGTAATCTGGGAATGCTGTACCTTCATCAGACCCTGCTCCCAGACTGAGCCTCCCTCCTATGAGACCCCTTCCCTGGGGCACTTTACCTCCTCTCTGCTGGAAGGGAATTCTTTATTTACCCCACTTTCTTTAGTACAAGAGCCATCAACTCAGCATAACACTATTTTCTCCTAATTCTTCTTCATGAGACAAGTGGCATAACTATGACTCAAGCACCATTTTGGGAAGATAGAGAAGTAACCCAAGTTGTGGGAAATGGAACTACATGCTTTTAAGGCCACCCACTGCAGAGATGCCATGGCAGGTAACACCATACCAGTCTCAAAAGAGACTGTTGAAGGGATCAGAACAAAGGTACACTAAGACTAGACGTCTCAGAACAAGGACAGAAAAAACACAGCTTGACAGTATTGTTGTCTGTACTGCGATACTGCTTGGTATATCATGTGCTTGGAATACCCATACCATCAACATATTAGCATATAGTCAATCATTGAGTAATCCATGACAACTGTGGGCCTTTACACAGGGCAGTGAGGCTCCCACACACTTTTCTAGCAGTTTTTGCTCTGGGAAGTTTTATTGCTTTATTGCTATACAAGTACAGAAGATGCAACTGAAGAGGCAAAGAGAATGTGACTAAAATGACAAAGTAACTTACAGTCACTAACAAATATAATACTTCTTTTTTGTTAATTTTTCTCAGGTAAAAGATATATCTTAGTAGAAAAGATGCTAGCACCTATATCTAAGTACAGAAAAGGAACAATATAAGTAGTATCTCTCTCTGGGCCAACTAACTGAACAACTGGAAGATAGAAAATGTGATGATGCCTCCTGATCTTCTATGGCTTGTGTGACAAAAGTTATAAGCCAATTCATTAAAAATAAGATGTTGACTATAAAAATAATAAAAAGCAAATATAATGTGATTTGGAATACAGCTCATTACTAATGATAGATGGCTGTTATATTAGCTGCAGGATATCTGCAATACCCAGAAACATTTATTACGTCACTCTGGAGCACAGACTCAATCTCAATACTAGAAAACAGAGAAGTTTGTGTAGCTATTAATTTTACCATCCTTGTTTCTTAACTCAGTCACTATTTTGCCCACAAGGATGATTTGGAACTCCAACTCCTCATAAAATCCTTTTTAAAAAAATTATCTGTGTAATATGTGTATCTTACATTTTATATCTGGCAAAATGGCTTGTGACAGAAATATTTCAGTCTCTTTGCTCAACCACCCTTTATATTTTGCCATGGGATTATCTGAAAGTTTTATGCTGCTGCTTTTACATGACCAACCAAATCCTGCCCACAAAAGCAAGAAGCATCCTCATCAGCTGGCCTAGAAGCATCTGTTGAATAGGATGCTACATTGTTAGGTGAGCATTCACCATATGACCAACCTTGAGTACTTCTCAGAAGGAAGCAAAAAGGGGCCTTGCGAGAGCTAGCATCATGAAGTTCCTAATTCACACAGTCCGTGCTCACACTAAGATGAGCAATTTTACCTGACATTTTAATTGTTCTCACAAAAATTGAATGTCTGCAAGCATGCTTCAAGCCGTTTCTTTAAATGGCTCTTGTTGGCCATTGGCTGAACACTACTAACCTAGGAGTGCTGAAGAAACAAATCAGAGTCAGGGACACTCCAAGTAGTGTCTTGAGTTGCTATTACTTTCCTCCATGATACTGCAAAATAAATGTAATTGCTCAATACCCCCATTTCCTAATTTCTGCTTAGGTATCATGGTTCCATGAGGAGAAAAGTCCTGCTTATGAAACCTGATTTCCTTTTAAAACAAGTTAACCCACCTAGCCGATCAAGGGAAACCAAGTGATGTAATCTTCTGGGATTTCAGTAAAACTTTTGGTACCATCTCTCACAGGATCCTTCTGGACAAAATGTCCAGATAAACACATCACACAATGGGTGAGCAACTGACTCACAGGTCAGGCTCAGAGGGTTCTAGTGAATGGGATGACATCAGGCTGGTGTCCTGTCACAGGGTTCTGTGCTCTTAAACATCTTCACCTTCACTAATAAGTTGGATGCAGAACTGGAAGGGATACTAAGCAAGTATGCTAACAATACAAAACTGGGTGGAGCTGTTGATGCCCTTGAGAGCACGGAGGGCCCTGCAGAGGGACCTCAACAAATCAGAGAACTAGGCAATCACCAACCATGTGAGGTTCAATAAGGAAAGTGATGAATTCTGCACCTGGGATGGGGCAATCCTGGATGTATGGACAGAATGGGAAATGAGATGCTGGGAAGCAGCAACATGAAAAGGGACCAGTGGGTCCTGGTTGATAGCACGTTGAACATGGGCAGCAGTGCCCTGGCAGCCAGGAGGGCCACCCGTGTCCTGGGGGCATCAGCCAGGCAAGGGAGGGGATTGTCCTGCTGTGCTCTGCACTGGGGCAGCCTCACCTCGAGTGCTGGGGGCAGCTCTGGGTGCCACAATAGCCTCATGTAAGGCTAGAGAGTTTCCAAAGGAGCATCATGAGGGAAAGGTGCATCACACAGCGAGTAGGTGGGCACTGGAACAGGCTCTCCAGGGCAGTGGTCACAGCATCAAGCCTGACAGAAATGTTTGGACATTGCTCCCAGGCACATGGTGGGATAATGCTGTGCAGGCTAGGAGCTAGACTCGATGATCGCTGTAAGTCACTTCCAACTCAGCATATTCTGTGAGTCTGTGTTTTTCCAATCATTCTGTATCATTCACTACCTAATTTTAATGCTCACTGTGAGTACAGCAACCAATTATTATGCATTAGCTAAATCCTGAAGTTCTTCTTTCATGTAACTGAGGTAACTGAAGCCAATACTGATCATGCTTCCAGAAAATCTGAATGAAAACCACATAGATGTACTTTTCTGCCACTATATGCTCCTAACAACTTCTATCACTACTACTGCAAAGAATAGCTTTCTATGAATACAATCCTTGTATTCTACTTACCTGTATTTTTTAGCAAGGGTATCCCTCTCTGTTTTCTGGTTTGCAAGTATTTCATTCAAAGTGTCTTGTATCTGAGACAGCCTTTGGATATACACATCTGTTCAATATTTTGAAATAATCAAAATTATGATGGTGATAAGAAGCAGGAAATAATTCCACTAATAGCATTTTCAGTATGGCAAATACACAGCAAAAGTATAAAGACACTGCTAGAGCACTATGTTATACTGTAATGCATGCTGGTAGCTCCTAACAATTGGAGCACTTTTAATGAAATTCTTATAGAAATAATTAAATACAAGTTTAACTTTAAAAAATTAGCAGAAGTACTAGAAAAATCTGAAGTGCAAGTACCTTGTTTAGGAAATTATTAAGAGAAAAAGGAATTAATTAAAGAACTGCCCTATGGATGATAAGCCCTGAAAATTTTCAAGCTCTTTGTGTTGCAAGTAGCAACATAACATGGCAATTATACTGAGGCTACCTGCAGAAGTTACACAATCGTACAAGGTGCCTAAACCTTTCATTTGAAGTATTATGAAATAGCTTAATGAACCTAGACTGTTTCAAGTTGCATACAAAGGTAAAAGCATATCTGTCCCAGTTTTACATAGTTTCTAACTCATATTATAAAGTTAAATTATAAAGAAGAGCAATTATAGATGCTTCTTTATACACCCTATCTCATAGACATATAAATGAGGGTTAGAAGTCACAACCAGTGGATACCACTGGGATAATTTGCTAAAATTGTAACCTAATTCCTGAAACTCTAAAAGTCAATACAAGCTTTACATAATCAGGAAAAAATGAGAAATTACAATACTAAATTGGAATTTGTAAAATGTTTCCCCAAACATTTTTCACAATACCTACCAGTATTTGCCTAGTTAGTAATATGAAAATATTGCTTTTATTAAGGTAGTTTAATAGAAATTTTGTATTTGTTATTTATAGTAGATTTCACTGCATGGAAATACCTCGAGATTTTAGTCCACCCTCTTTTGTCTTAGTTCAATCTTGTGCCTCTTCAATAGTAATGACTATGACTTAGTTTAAGAGATGCTACATTACTAATGCTTTTGTCAGTAGTGGTAACAGATCACCATGTTAATTTCTCTCAACCCCTGAACAAGAGAAGTCTGATTACCCCTGAAAAGGAGAAGTCTGATAGTTCTTTTTGCTCATTCATGAAATTGCACTGATGTCTGTGCACAGGTGTCTGTCTGTTGCATCATCTACTTATCTGTCTAACATTTTTCAAGAAAACACCTATTCTAATTAACCATACCCCATAAATCTGAGTTGGAAGCAATCCATATAATTCCATATTTCACATTTATTTTTAAAGGGATAAATTTACTTGTAAATACCATTTGAAAGCTTTAGCCTGTATTTAGGAATATAAATTTAAAAACAAACCCTTTCTTTCTGTCAGCAAGCAAAACTATTTCATGAGTACGAGATGCTCCAATTAAACAGCCTTGCCACACCCCTGGGTGAGGGCAGCTGGGGAGAGAGACCTTGGTCAAAGGCATTCTGCCAGGAAGCTATGCCTCTTGAAGCATCAAGGCATGGATACAATAGACTTCAACAGATACACAGCAGCAGCATCATGATCACCTAAGAAGTCACTGTCACTTAGTAAAGTCTTGAGATTAATCTGAACTGAGATTTGATAGCCTAAGACAAATTACACCTCTGGGCATCAGCATCTCTTAAACTGCCCATCATTCACACTGTCTGCTGTAAAGAATTCTCTTTTTATCTCTCATAAATTACTTTAGGCTCCTGGAAGTCTAGCCACATCAGAATAAAAATGCTGCATCTGCTACTTTACCTACAGACATAGCTGTCCTTGGTCGTGCAGGGGCTCATGTGCTCATAATTAAATAATGCTGCCAGAAGTATGCATTCTTATCTAATGATCCCTTTTTATAGAATTAGGATGAATTGAGACACATGCCTCCAAGTGACATGCCTTCCTTTTCTGTCATAATATTCATTCCTGTGTAACAGAAAGTACTTTGGGAAGTGCCCATTCCTGAGTGCCCATTCCATTATTAAAATCTTATTCTCTGAAGCTTTATTTTCCAGAGGAGATTCAAATATATTATGTGCAATAATGTTTTAAAAACAGTTATATTGCCAAAGATATTTATCCACTAAAAATAGGTGAAACACTTCAATTTATCTACCTGCATCTTTTGAAGTTCTCAACTCAAACAGCAACAGTTCTTCCTGCTTCTTTTCTGTATCCTGTATGGCAGCAACAGACTCCTGTTAACAAACACAGAAATTACCATAAGAAGTAGAGCCAAGTATATAGAGCACTATACAAAACAGGCCATGACACCTGGCCTGCAGTTTAGGTATTGTAGACTCAAGTAATTCCAGTTTGGGGATTACTGTGTAAAGGCAGTGGGGCACTGGTAGGACAGAGGTACACAGTGACAAGAACATGCTCTGCAAGGGGCTGTCGCAGCCTGGGTTTGCTGTGGCATTCAAACTAGTTGATGCTCAGAGTCCTCCAGAAACCTCTGAGTGCACAGCAAAGATTGGACAGTGAATTTCACCATGACAGCATCATCTAGACAATGTAGGCATAGGTTGCAGACACCAGGAAAAGCTAACAACTTGTGCAAAAATCTTCCTTGTTGTTTTGTGGTAATATAAACAATATCTAAGTATCTTCATCATCATGATGGCAATTCATTACTGTTTCAAAAAGAACCATTCTGAAAATGTGATTAAAAGCTTCAGATCTCACAACCTTTTTTCCTATTTTTATAAGCAATAAGAAATGTGTCAGTATTGACTACTGTTTCCACAATAAATTTAAATGCACAGGAATTATGAACAGAGGAGGTGATTATAAACATACTCATCTATGTAAATCACAACTTATCTTCTATAACGCTCTGCATGATGCTGTTTTTACATACATTTCAATGGATTATTTATTATATTTATATATTTTGCAGTCATCAAATGTCACTATGCAGTTGTACACCACAGAGCAGTTTAACAAAACTGTAATCTGTACTTACCACACTGTATTTCTCATGTTGTGTCTCCAAAGCTGCATCATCATTTTTGTAGCAGTCATAACAATGATGTTTTGATCTTTCCTCTCCACAATTAAGAAAAAATAAATAAAATTTAAAAGTAATTTGCAGGAGCACCATAATAATATCAGTTAAAAAGATGCCATGGCAGGCAGTTAGCACACTAATATAGGTTAAAAAGATGCAATGGCAGATCAACTAATCAAAACTCTCTTGTATATGCAAAAGAGATCAAATTTAGGTAGCATAAAGAAATGAAAGCTACCACTTTCAAAACTAGTCATTTCCCTTCCTGTGAAGGGAAATACAGATAATAACAAAAAACTGAGTATCCAAATATGTTCTTCTTCCAAATATGTTCTTTTCTTTTTTTTTTCTTTTTAAATACAGACAATAACAAAAATTCGAGTATCCAAATATGTTCTTTTCCTCATTCTCTCAGAAAAAACAAAACCCACCCACACATGCTATTTTCCACAAATAAATAAATAAATATCATTCAATAGTTAATGGAATTAAAATCTGTGTCAAACTACTTGAATGTATGATTTTTCCTTAAGACTACAGAGTAATCCTATGATTTATATTACATACCAGTAACTTCAACAATTTGAACAGGAAGTACAGAGTCTGTAGCACCATACGTCTTCAACAGTTCTTTCATTTCTGCATCACAAGCTTGATTCAAAGCACTTTCTCCTGAACCATCCCTCTCATTGGGATTTGCTCCATGCTGCAGCAGAATCCTGGCTGCCTATTATACATTTTTGTTATTTGTACAGTGGTAATTCTTGTTGTGGACTTAGTATACAACTACATGTGTTATATCTAACATCCATCACAAATAGTAGAGGTTCTCTAGATACTCTAGAGAGTATATACATAAATAAGATACTCTACAATCATTATACTTGCAATCCAAATTAAAAAATCCCAAATAATTGGCTATTGTCAACACAGATTTCTATCTTACATTTCTTACATTTTTCCATTAAAATACACAAATAACTCACAAATTTTCACAAAACATGTAATTTTTATAGTACTAATTTTTATGATTTTATGGTAATTCAGAACAATTACACAACACCATGTATCTGAATTAAGAGGAGCTGGTCAATTGCATTAAGACCAAAGTGCAGAATAGAAGTGCATTTCTTTCTTTAAAATTGGTTTCGGTTTCATGCACTGATATTTTTTTTTCCTAATTCCAAAAAACTTGAAGTTTGCTTAATCGCAGAATGTGGAAATCAGATTAGTGGTATCAGTGGAATCATTTACCCCCTAAATTCAAATCATGTGAAAGTACTGATGAGGTCAGACCTTGGATGGTAAAAGAATTTTCATACGTATGACTTTTCAGCTTTAGCATTTCTTCTTATTTCTTACACTCAGAGTGCAGTTAAGTAGAAAAATGCATCAGAACAAGAATGCTGACTCAAAGTTCAGGATGTTCTCTTGTTGGTTTTCCCCCAAAATACTGAATAATACACTTATACCTTTGCAAGAATCCGACTGATAGTTTGGCCCCAAGCCTGTGAAATCATCCCCTTTGTTTTACCCTTGCTCACAGAAAAAGATAAATGTGATGAAACATGAATTGTCCTGACAGAATTAGAAGTAGTATGTTTGAGCCAATTTGGCGTCACCTTTACACTTAGTTCCCCAGAACTCACTCTGTCAAAAGAACATTTTATTTATTTCTGTGCAGTGCTGGGTACCACAAGTCAAGAAGAATGTGAAGGTCTTTGAATGTGTCCAGAGGGCAACAAAGCTGTTGAAAGTGCTGAGAGACGTATTCTGTGGTGAGCCACTAAGGGCTTTGGGCTTGTCTAGTTTGGACAAAAGGAGGCTCAGTGACCTCACTGCTCTCTGCAGCTTCCTGAGCATGGAAGTGAGGAGGGAGATACACATCTTCTCCCCCTGGGATCTAGCAACAGATAAGTGGGAATGAGTCTAAGCTGTGCTAGAGGAGTTTGCCTGAGACGTGGTCAATGACCCAAGGCTGTCAATGTTTAAGGAACATTTGGACAATGTTAATATGATTTAACTTCTGGTTGGCTCCAAAGGGATCAGGCAGCTGGACTAGATGATCACTGCAGGTCCATTCTAACCCAAAACAGTCTGTTTTACAGCACCACAGAATGGTTTGGGTTGGAAGGAACCAGTTAATAAAAAATTGTTTATTTTTAAAAAGAAAGACCAAAATCTTTTTTTTACAAAAATAATTTTTTTTTACAATTAAGGTAGTGAGACACTGAAACAGATTGCCCACAGAAGTTGTGGTTACCCCATCTCAAGAAATGTTTAAAATTTGGTAGGACAGGGCTTTGGGCAAGCTAAGCTAGTGAAAAGATGTCCCATCAATGACGGAGGCCATTATGGCTACGTGCTATTCTCCTCTCCTGCTTAAGCCACAACCACCAGGAGCACTGGTAATAGATGCATCCAGCCTACTCCACACTTTGCAGGGGAAAAAGGGCACTGTCAACAGTGACCCAGGCATCTTATTGGTATGGAAATATGACTGTGAGTCAATCACCTTACTTCATAAATAGTGCCCAGCCCAGGGCCCCTTGAGCTTTCTCACACAGTAATGGGCTGCACACCAGGATCTCCCTTTGAGTATAGGGACACATCTCAGCATTACTCCTTGAGGCACAGAAATTCCTGTCACAACAGATTCTCCATAATTGATGCTAAACTTTGAAATCTTAGCTAAGTGATAGAAAGGATTGATTGTGAACATACAGTCCTCTAGACATAAACTGCTGACTGAGTCTGGAATGAAGTCTGGATCTAGCCATCTGAGAAGGAGTTTAGAAAGCAAGGGGATCCTTTCTGAACATCATGACTCAACAGGAGGGTCCCTCCTTACAGTTGGGACCCTGTTCTCTATGCAGTAAACAATAGAATTGTGTTAAACAACTGTCCCATTTATCAGTGAACTTTGTTAACTCACTGTTTTATATCACTAAGCATATCATTTGTTCTCTCTTAAGTGTGAAGTGCATCACTCCCATCTGCGGCAGCACTGAACTATCGATAAATTGAGAATGTTCAACTTTAATACTGTTTTTAAGAAGCCCAAACCTGACAAAGAACCACAGGGAGTTTCTGAATTTTTATGATTTGTCTGTTGTATTAAAGAAGTCAACTAACTGTACAATTTCAACTGTCACTACTGAAGAATATTTTTCTCTGATTTTTATCACTTTAAAGAATACTGGTTTATTTCCTAAATGCAAACCTACACTAAAATTATGTTTGTAACTTCAATGAAATGTGGATTTTGCTTTGCTGACACTCTGCTGGAAATCTGTGTTGGGAAATCTTATGTAAAAGAAAAATATACCTCCAAATAATTGCCCGAAACAGCATCGTGTATCGGTAAAACACCACAGAGACTTCTGCTGTTAACATCAGCACCTGCTTTCAGTAATTCTAAGATCACATCAGTAAATCCTCCATTAGAGGCTTCATGAAGTGCTGTCCAACCTAATAAAAGCAAGATAACACAGTATACATCTGATCTGGAAAAATCTACAAAGGTGACTAATTAGTAACTCTACATTTTGCTGAATTTAAGATAAATCTTACACAAATAATCATCAGGAAAAGCTAAGGTAAATGATTTTGTGTGCATTCAGTTTACTTCAAAGAAAAACTCATCCAATATTAAGCAGAAAAACATTGCTTTCTTTTCTACTGCAGTAGAAAAATAATAGAAGAAACAAAATTGGAGTAGAAAAACTCTAAAAACTCAGGAGCACAGTATTAATAATCTGATTTCTAATACCAGTAGCATTTTATAATATCAAGTCTGCCAGACTTGATAGTATAGAATAGTATCCATTATGAGACTATGACAACAGAAACATGCTATATATTTAGGTAGGAAAAAGGAAAACATAATCTTGTCATCTGGTTTTTTTCCTCATTTCTTAAAGAAATAAGACCTGTCTGAATGTGCTTCACACATGCATATACTGATGCACATAAGCTCCACCAAACTTAAAGTTCACTTCTGTACACATCTCTGAAAACACGCTCTTCAGCAGAGTAAAAAGACCCTTCGGAGAAACAGTCGGCATTACCTCCATACTGACATAAATATTATGTGTTCATTCAGTGTGCTTGCACTTGTTTAATGACTTCCTCAAAATTTTAAGCCAAGAATAATTGTAATTTTATTAAAATTATGCAAACAATATATACATGTCTATCTACAGATTATGTAAAATTGTAGTATAAAACAAACTCATAAGGGAGTAATTTTTAAACCTGCATAGTCCTGTTCATTGACAGAAACTCCAGATGATATTAGAGTCTTCACCAAAGACACATCTCCTCTCTTAGCAGCAATATGCAGCTGAGTTTCCCCTTTTCCATTTCTCCTAATTTTCATCTTTCTCACAGCTCCTCTCTTACAGGTACCAGGTACAATTACAGCTGCTTCCCTGGTAGATTCTAAACAGATATTGGGTGTTCATTAGAATTTTTTTCACAAAGAATGCTTAAGTATAAACAGAAAATTAAACTTCATAATTTATTTGAATTATTGTAAATGTAAATACTCTTGCTTTAATTATTCACTAACATCAAGTGACTATAACAAAAAGTTAAAAACTACTGTGGTAGGTCCTGTGCAACAGGTCAAATGACAAGCAGATCCTATACTTAAGAATTTCCAGTTAAAACCTAGATGATTCAACAAGGGTACAACAAATTAGGAAGACAAAAGAAAGGTAACAAGGTTGAAATTTTATACTGTATAGAGGTAGAGAATATGTTAGGTTTCTCCATGGATGGCTTTCAAGTTACCAGGCTGCTAAATATATAAACTACACACATAAAGATATGTAAAAAATTATAAAAGTGGAGACTTTTTATTGCACCACTCCTTATCAGTTGCTAATTCTGTATCAGGGAAAAGATAGGTTGTGAAAAATCACATCTATGTGTGAAAAACTTCTTAGATTTAATAGTAGATGTAATCTACTTCTTAGGAAGTAGATTACAAGATTACAAGTCTTTGAGTAATGTTTAGTGGCATAGATAATCTATCATTTAAACCTGTGCACTGGACCCATAATTGCAAATAAACTTGATTTATTCCTTATTAGTTCACAAAGCAAACAACATTCACTTTAATGATATCACGTGGTCATCAGAGAGGTTCTAATTCTGAAGCTTCAGGTAACAATCTACCAAATTCTAAGACATACAACAGAAAAAAGATTAACAAAGTACTTATTATATATATTGAGTAAGGATAACCCTCTCTTCAAACTGGTACTAAAGAGACAGGACATATAAATCTTTCAAAGCTCTATCATCTGTGCTAATTTTTTTCAAACTCCTGTTCCTTTTATCATACTACCCAGATATTTTTTAAGAGTTTACCATATTCTTTCTCTGATTTCTTGAAAATTTGTAATTTATTCAAAGAACACAGAAGTGTAAGGTTTTCAGTGAGCATTCTGCAACTCTTATCCATGGTTTTTTTTCTCCTTTTATACCTATGAAAAAATTAGTTGCTGCATCTTCCTCATCTCATCAAACAAGCTCTTTTCTAAAATATTTCCAGTCAGCATTATCCATTAGTATCAAACATCTTCTGTACTTGACACCTGGCTTTCTTCAGGCACCTCCTGCCTTCTAGAAAACTAGCTTTTCCAATGTTTCATTTAAAGAAAACTATGGAGCTTGTCATACAAGACTATTTGGAAGAACATGAAAGACAGACTGAAGTGATAGTAGAGACAGACATACAGTGAGGATATACCCATCATGGTTTTAAATGAGCTCACTGTAGGCTGTCCAAACCTGTGAGAAAGCATTCAGGAAACCCTTTTTGCACTGACACTGCTTGGCCTACACTGTATTGGCAACAAGAAAAACTCAAGAGCTCCTTTTTTAAGTGAAAACTTGAGATTCTAAAGCACACAAAGCCCATCACATTATTAAAATACTCATCCAATCTAAGACCTACTTTACCATAAGATAATGTCTTTTGTCTAAAAGCTTCTGAACTCCCAAAGCAATCATCCACTTTCTGATTCTTCCTTTTCTTCCCTTTGGATTCATAGGAGAATGTCCTAGGGATTTTTTACAGACATTGAAGGAAAAAAAGGGCACACAACAGCCCATTAAGCTAATGAACCTTAGCAATATTGGCTGCAAGTGAACAGAAATAATTGCAAAGTTTTCCAGTTAAATTGTCATGCACAACAGTTTGCTTCACGGCTGTTAGGAAACATTTGCAAAAGCATGATGGGACATTGGTTTGTGAATTGCAAAATGCTAGTTCTCTGTGGGATGCATTGCCAGGTGGGTCACGAGAAGGAAAGATCCAGATCTTGGCAAATACAAAGTCCAGTCAGCACAGTACAAAGATAAAATGAAGAGATTACTGTAACTAGAAATGAGGTTGGATTAGGCTGACATACCTCAGCAACTTCAAGGACATTGTCCTTCAATACCTCCACATGGGTCTATGAGCAATTATTTCCACAGGTAGAACTATAAGAAAAGAAGCAAGCTGTTTGTACCTTCCTTCTGTATAAGCAGAATGGAAATGTTGGAAGCCTAGTACGTGACTGACTGTAGATGAAAGTGACACTGTGTCAATTGTGAAGAAAATATTTTTATTCAATAATAGAATAATATAAGGAAGACCAGTGGGACAAAGAAGCAATCAGATGGGATAAAAAGGCCAGTTCATGACAAAAAAGTGTAAGACAGCAAAAAATCTGAAAACCCCACAACTAAGAAAACATAATCCCATTTTTCACTTTATTTCTACAGCAATCTGAATGCCATTGTCCTGGACTTCAAATTTATTATGGCCTTCAACTGTATGAAAGGCTATACTTTCTTGCACTACCTCTGAAATGGCAACACTCTCCTGGTATGAAGGGAATAATTAAATTTATCAAATAAAATATTACCTGAAGTATCTCTTATGAGGAAAAAAGTAGCCTGGGACATGCTATCCCAGAGAAGACCAAAATGTAAGACACATGTTTGAAACAAATCTTTTTAAAATCATAATGGCACAAATAGAAGGCAAAAAAGGTTTTAAGAGGGAAGGGATCCTATCAGAACTACAGGTTCTGGTTTTAGTAAGTCTTGCGTACCATGGTTTTCTTGTTCTAGAAAGAACCAAAGTACACAATGCGTGCCAGCTCTATCAAAAAATCTGTAAGTGAAAATATTTAGAGGTTAAGATGACCTGGAGCAGGGCTCTATGGTGATCATAAGGCTACAAGATAAATGCAAATCTTAGACATGGGATGAAAATGCTAAACAAAAAACTGCATGTGCAGGCAGAAGAAAATAGAACTACCAGAGGATGCTAGATCCTTATTCTCATGGAATTAGGTTTCTATCTATACTATAGCTAACCCAAAGGTACCAGTACAATCAGAGTCTATGCAGATTTGTGCCTGATGAGGCTATATTCTGTATGTTATCATATTCTATAAAATATAAGTTGATCTTTGTGTGCCAAATATATGAAGAGGCCTGTTCTTTCATCTGTGACACGTAAAACAGTTAACTAAAGACCAATAAAATATTATTTTAAACTGCTGTTTATGTAACATACTTAAGTAAAGATAAGCTTTAAGTCCTCACTTATGATCCTGCATCCCGTCAACGACAATGCTGAAAGACTGAGGAATGTAACATAAACAAAATGTGCATTCTCTAAAATGGAGCGCAGATATTTCTGGAACAATTTAGCTATTCACTAGAGTATTTGCTCAACATGCTATATATTTCTTGTCAAACTTTCTCTCATACATTTCAAAAAGCCTTCCTCGTGTACATTTGGAAAAAAAACTCCACTGGTTTATAAAGTATTAACTTTTCACCTGACTTCTTAGATGTTTTCTGTTTTGATGCTTGACTCAATTGTGATTGATTAGATGAAAGCTTCTTATTGCTGCTACTGGAATATGAGGCTGCCTTTGCTTTTCGACTTGTCTCCTGAGGATTTGCATATGCTGGTTCTGACTCCTCTGTCTGTAAGGAAATCTATCAAAACAAAGGCAAAGAGAGCTTTAAACTCGGGGGTGATCCATTAGTTTTATTTCCATTAACATCAGATTATACTTCATTTGTCAAGTTTTGCAAAAAATTATTCTGAAGGTGTTCTCATATCTGTATTTAGACTCTTGTCACTCAAATTACTACTGTTACTCTGCATGAGACTGTGTTAATCCCTGTCACATCCTGTTGTAACTTTAAAACAGATACATTGTGAGAGGAAGTCAAAGCAGATCAGTATTGACCGAGAATCAAGTGCTCTTAGATAGTTTTGAGAAATGGATTTGTAAAGAATTCTCAAAACCTGACTGAAAGCTTACACAGTCTTGTACATCTGTATGCAAACTCTGAGATAAGGGGTGCTGACTTAGAAAGGCCATGGAATAGAGATGACATTGTTGAGAGAGATTGAACTAGAAACAAGTTTCAAATGATGGCCTTGCAAAAAGACCAGATATTTTGGAGAATTAGGACTGTGAAAGATGCATTGTAGCAAGAACATGTGGGGTAAAATAATAGGTGATTGGTGTTAGAAGTATTAGCAGCATTGTGCAGCAAAAGCCAATATGGTGAAAAGCATTTATAAGGTATTGTAACCAGGAAATGGGTTAGTTTCTAACAGAATGGCATAGAGTCTTACATTTCTTGTCTGACCTTTCTACGAGATTGATAATGGAATTAAATCTTTTAAAACTCTTCTCAGTTGCCCTGTCTCTGTAGAGCTAGGATTTTCCACTAAACAGTCTGAGAATGTTGGGCACACACTTTGTCTCCAGAAACCATGGGTGTGAGATAACACAGATCAGTGATCTCCTCCCTTTTACAAAGAAGTTGCTGAGCTTCCACCAGTACTGCCCTTTTACTCTGCAAATGAATTTTCACTGTACCATTGCTGAATTACATTCCTGTCGCAATACCACCTGACAGCTCAGTTTCTCTACAACATTAAGTGGGAGGCAACAATTATGAACAGATACAGCAATAGTCTGGCCCATTTCATTTGGCCCATCATGAGGAAAATATGCTTTCTTTAAAGCTTCTTGGATTGTACAGGGAACTATTCTTGAGGTCCATATGACATGAGATAGTAGTTTCTGAATAGTTTTACTCTTCGTTGTAGCCTCTGCGATAAGAATAGCCTTTTTTAATCTTGTTGTTTTTTTTTTTTAATTTTCTGCCTTCAGAGAAAAGTTTCTGAGAACTTTATTACTGTGTTTTCCACCGAATTTGTTTTTCTGCTTTGTTCATGTTTAGCAAAATTTCCTTTGATGCTCCAGTATTATCATGTTGAGGTACACTTGCATTTGATTCTGTCTCCAAAACAGGCCATATCATTAACTTCATTTTCTGATAAATTCCTTTATTATATACTAAAAGATAACTGTGTTGCTATGAAATTAACTGATTTCCTCTGTGCTGCTTTTTTGAAGTACCAAGAATTTGAGGAACTAAGAAACATGTGTAAAATAATGAAAAACTTCATGGGCAAAATAAAACAATAAATATTACTGAAGTGCTTTAAACTCGTATTTATTTTTGAAAATTGAATGAGTTTGAATTAATGATCTGCCTTTAAAACTGCCTTGCTTTTGTGGTCATAAACAAGAGCTCTAGTTTCATATTTCTGACAGGGCTGTCTGCAATTATTCCAGGAAATTATAAAGAAGGGTAAACAAAACTTCAAAACCTCACAGAATTAACTCATGGTAATCTCAAAACCCATCTGGTCTAAAGGTCAGTGACTATCTAGCATTATCCTTCTGATTACTTTATACTGGAGAGAGAACCAGAGCACACATTGCAACATCTGACACAACTACTGAAATTATCAGTTACAAATCTATAGTAATAGGTTTACATAATTAAATGTCTACAGCACCAACTTTATCAATCATTCAATGTTTTAAAGCATAATCTAAGACTATACACCATGGATGCTGTTACACCGTAACATTTCAAAAGATGCATAGACTGTACAACTGTGAGTAACAAGGACAGTTATCATCACCACATAAAACTTCAAAAGCTCCAAAAGATGTCTCTATGCACACTACATCCTACATTTCAGATATTATGTTATCATTGTTGAAAGGAAGAAAACAGAGAGAGAAAATGCAGCTCTTAATGCTAAAAGCTGTTGCACTATATGCAAGCACCGACCCAAGTGACTGATCACAGTCTTGTCTTCGCATGAAGCACCAGCTCCCTCATCCTGCTGAGACCTCACAGCATAACTGTGCAACCCCTACACAAGACAGTGTATTCCCAACCCTTTTCTCTCAAAACCCAGCACAACTTACTCTACACGGAGGCAAGACATAATTATCCTACTGCTACAAGCCAGGCAAAAAATGGCAGTTTCAGTAAGGTTTCTGCAAGTACAAACAGTACCACACTTCCTGAATGTGGCACTGATGTACCACACTTCCTGAATTAGCTATGCAACACTTGAAAAAACAGCAAGAACCACCGTCCATGAGACACCTGCCTCTGTTTTGCATCATTATGAGGCTGTACCTTACTCCAAGTACTAGTGAGGATGAACTGTCACTCTCAGTGATATGTCCACTCCCTGCTGGACATATCTAAGACATTGTGTGCTGGAATTTAAACACACTTCAGAAACAGTCATCTGCTTTAGTTTACCGAAGACGGTCAGCAAACTTCTAACAATTTATGATCAAATCAGATTTCTTTGTAAAGATATACCTGGCGCTGGTTTGTATCTTCTACACACTGAGTAGAATTTAACATATTCTTTGAATCATCTCCACCTGAAATGAAAATGAAAGACAGAAAGAAACCAGAACTGAAGAGATCATAATTTACTTTACATATACACTGTCTTATGTCTACAGCATTGCACATAACACTACTTACAATATTTAGCTTTCAAGAAAAAATATCAAGCCCATAAGGGTTTTATTGGAATCTAAAACACATCAAGATATAAAATATTTATCAAATTTTGGAGTCTAATCTTTGTTGCAAATAGCATCTTGTTCAAATAATGTTTCAAATTTTCTTGATGGTTAGCGTCCTGAGCAATTCTTTTTGAAACTTAGCATAACCCCTGGCTCCTCTCTGTAAGACTTCAAGTGTGCTTCAAGAGACCCAAAGAATCTCAGAGCAGAAGGCTGAGAGCCCTCACTAGCACCCCATCTATCTAATCTTCATGTCACCTGACAGCTTCTCAGGGGCAAGCCTGATATTATCTCTCTTCAAGTCTAGTTTTGAGTTCTATCAATGAGCCCTGCTAACTTTTGAGCAAAGACCTTCTTCCTTCCCTGAGATAGGTAAATGCCATCCGACACCAGAAGGCCTGGGGATATCCAGACCGTCCCTTTACTGAAAAACCCAGAATTGTGGCAGTGACATTAGCTACAGAGTCACGCATTAACAGATGGGGTTTGTCTGCTTCCAATGTCCCTGCTCACAACTGAAAGAAGAGAGGAAAAAATTGCCTGTCTGAAGTCTCTTGATTATCCCTGGACTACATGTTAAAGCTTTATTGCCATCCATGTGGAAAAGCAGTAATGGATAATAGTCTGAGGGATTGGGACTCCTTTTGACTTACACATATTACAGCCCACACAGTCCCATGGGAGTCCATGGTCTTAATCCTAGCTGTAATCAAGGCTTACCTTGTACCTGATTCTGATCAAACAGCCTCCTCCAAAATTTCTTCACAATTTCACAAGTTCCCAAGAATGTACAAGACCCAACTTCCTCCTTAGCCAATCACTAGCTGTAACCCAACTTTTTCCTTACAACTTCACTAGCTGTTACATACAGTAATATTTTCCTGTGCCCAGCCCTATCAGTAATTAAGGCTTAGCAACCCCTAAGTTCTAGATCTAATAGTAGTTTCCCATTTTTTCTCTTATGGATCCTTCAAAATTCAGACTTCATGCATTTTAAAACCTAATTTTATCTCTATCTCTAAACCATATCTCATCCATCAGCAAGTCAAGCAATGCTGCATCTTCCATATAGATAGATAACTATTGTGTTCCACATCCTCATTTCAACTTTAAAGCTAACTCCAGCCCAAGAAAGAGCTGGACACTTATACTTTGTGAATATACAGCAACTGTGGAGGGTAAGGAGTGCTCACTGTTAACGCAAGGCATCAGACAATGAAGGCCACTGAGGTACCAGCAGTAATTAAGGAAATATAATCCAACAGATGTTCTAAATTTCTCCATTTAGCAGTGATGCTATGTCAGAGTAATTCTTTCCTACCTGCTACTGAGTATCTTCTGGATTTTGCCACATAACGTTCAAGAAGTTTCATCATAGATGGGTTAGAAGCTTCCTCTAATGCACACTTTCCCATCTGATTCTTTAATAAGGGATCAGCTCCATACCAAAGTAATAAGTTTGCCACCTAGAAAAATCAGTTCTTCAGATAATTTTTTTTCTGATAGTATTTTTCAGAATCCTTATACAGGCTTCTCTCTCTCATATTTGACAACACAAGCAACTAAAATCAAATCTCTCTTTATTTTAGTTCATACACATCAAGCATTCCCCTAGATACATCATTATCCTATAGTTCTATTATTTCTATTAATTGTTCCAGTTATTTTTACAATTGTTCCATTGTACCTGATGCTATTGAAACAAAGTCTCTCAAAATACAGGGAAGGATTCATCCTCCCATAGCTCTTAATTGGCAGAAAATAACAGGTGATTTTAGGGTTTGAGTCAGCTGATCCATCTACGGTATCTACTTTAGGAGAAAATAAACTGTGCTCTAGATGTGTCTATTGTGACTCCTGTGATTGCAAGGGAAGTTTTGACAGCTATTTCTGCTCAAACGAAACACATTGAGATGGTCTTGCTAACAACATTATGATTTTTGTACAAATATAAAGCCTGAATCTATTGTTACTCAAGAAATTACCACTAGCAAAATCTTCCATCAACCTTTGCAAAATACTTTTTTAAGACATGGGAAATTTACAGTCTGATTATTTCGCTTCTATGGGTAACTGCAATCTTATTTCAGCATTAATGTAATTTTACTTGTACCTCTATT